>NC_059102.1:130130739-130445183 GCF_020740685.1 Jaculus jaculus | reverse complement strand
GCACAGTAAGGAATCTACCGATTCCCATATTCTCAGGTAACCCTCTAGAGCCCCAGACCCCTCCAGAAACCATCCCACAGCTGCTCCACAGACCAGGCTCCCACCAGCTGTACCTGCAGGCTCCACAGATCTGGGCCACGCACCACACACCTTTCCCCATGCCAACCAGCTCTCATTCCTCCCTTCCTCCCACAACTTTCCTATCTTCCTCCTCCCTTTCCCCTCTACCAGGACAGTGCCGTCCCATCCTCCCACCTCACCAGGTCTGTACCATCCCATCTTCATGCCCTGCCACCCACCAACAGGTTGATGCCACCAGGTCCATGCTGTCCCATGCCCCTGCCCCACTACATGCCAGTGGGTCAGCACCAACCTATCCCCCATGCCCTGCCGCCTGCCTCCAGGACCAAGCAGTCTCCAGGCTCCACTCCCTGCCCTACTGCCACCAGTCTCCGGGTCCCCATCACAGCCATGCCAACTCCTCCTGCCTGAGCAGACAGGCCCTCTTGCCATGAAAACCCTAATCTAGTCAAACAAAAAAGGAACAATCACTAAAGATGCCTCAAGGGTAAGCTACAGCTTCCTCCTGAATTAAGTCAGATTCACACACAGTAATGGGCAGACCTCAGCACAAAAGGAGTAACACGAAACATCAAAACATGAACATGGAAGGAACCCCAACAAGGTGGCCTAGTCCCACAATGGAAGTCTCTAATCAAAACATAGAAGAGACAGTAGGACCAGAAACCCAAAATGAAGACACAAGGTATGTGACCCTGACCAAGCAATTGGCAGAACTTGCAGAAAATCAACAAAAGACCAACAATTGTATGAACACTGCCCTTGCTAGGTTGGACCTAATAGGGAAAAAAGAAAAAACCAGAGAGACTTCCAGAGAGTTAAGGGATCTGAAGGAGAATCAAAAGAAGAAGAAGAAGAAGAAGACCTCAATAATAAGCTGGCTAAGCTCAATGAAGATATAACTAAATGCAAGGATGGATTCCAAGAAGCATTAAGAAAATCAGAAAATGACCTGAATAGGGAACTCAAAAGAGGGATGAATACAGTACGGAAAAAGGCAATAGAAAATGCAAACCAAATTGAACAAGTCTAAACCTCTCTAGAAGCCCTGAAGAACAAAGTCATTTTGAGGAAAGTATCACTATAATAAGTATCACTGTAATAGATGACAAACGAAAAATTTTCAACAATAAAAGTCAGTGTGACAATTATATGAACACAAAGCCAAACCCACAGAGGGTACTTCAGGGAATTCCGTACACAGAAGAGTCAAACAACCAAAGAGCCTACAAAAAATCAGACCACAATAACCAAACTTAAAGAATCAAAAGTCTCCAAGAAAATGACAAATCTCATAAAGCACCACAATAGGGCCAGGATTAAATCAAACCTCAGTTATTACCCTGAAAATTAATGGCTTTAATTCACCCATCAAGAGATATAAGTTAACAGGGTGAATCAGAAAAATAGACTCCTCAATCTGCTGTCTTCAAGAAACCCACCTCACTACTAAAGACAGATACTTTCTCAGAGTAGAAGGATGGAAAGTGATATTCCAAGCGACCAGAATGAAGAAACAAGCAGGTGGTGCTATAGTACTATTGAATAAAATAGACTTCAAAATAAAAGTAACTAAAAAAGACAAAGAAGACCACTTCTTACTCATCAAGGCAATGATCCAACAAGAGGATATCATCAATCTTTATGTACCAAGCACAGGTGTACCACAATTCATAAAAAACCTGCCTGACAAGAAAACATAAATACCAATACTATCAGCATTGGGGACTTCATTAGATCATCCAAACAGAAAATCAAAAGGAAAGTAAGAGAGCTCAACACCACCACAGATCAACTATACCTAACAGACATCTACAGAACATTCTTCCCAAAATCTACACAACACACATTCTTCTCAGTAGCCCATGGAACCTTCTCCAAAATAGATCATATACTGGACCATAAAGCCTGCCTCCATATATTTAGGAAAATCGACATAATTTCCTACATGATATCAGACCACAGTGCTGTACAGCTAGAAATTGATAACAGATGAACCAGGAACTCCATCAGCGCCTGTAGACTGAACAACACACTATTTTTTAAGTTTTTTTTTTCATTTTTTCTCAATTTTTATTAACATTTTCCATGATTATAAAAAATATCCCATGGTAGTACCCTCCTCCCCCCCCCCACCTTTCCACTTTGAAATTCCATTCTCCATCATATCCCCTCCCCATCTCCTTCATTTTACTTACATATATACAATACCAACCTATTAAGTACCCTCCTCCCTTCCTTTCTCTTCCCTTTATATCTCCTTTTTAACTTACTGGCCTCTGCTACTGAGTTTTTTCCTTCTCACGCAGAAGCCCAATCCTCTGCAGCTAGGATCCACATATGAGGGAGAACATGTGGCGCTTGGCTTTCTGGGCCTGGGTTACCTCACTTAGTATAATCCTTTCCAGATCCATCCATTTTTCTGCTAATTTCATAACTTCATTTTTCTTTACTGCTGAGTAGACCTCCATTGGATAAATGTGCCATATCTTCATTATCCACTCATCAGTTGAGGGACATCTAGGCTGTGAACAAGACACTTTTAAACAATAAATGGGTGGTGGATAAAATAAAAAATGAGACTGTAAAATTTCTAGAATTGAATGACAATAAGAACATATGGTAGTACCAAAACTTATGGGACACAATGAAGGCAGTCCTTAGGGGAAAACTCGTATCACTAAATGCCTTCGTAACCAAGACAGAGAGAACCCAAATGAATACCTAACCACTCATCTAAAGGCATTGGAAAAACAAGAAGAATCTAACCTGTGGTACTTTGAATAGATGGCCCTAATTATATTCACTGTTTTATTAGGTTGTAGTTTGATCTGCAGCCACCTGGCTGGAGGAAGTATTACTGGGCAGATCTTAAGATGTGGTGGTGGGTTTGAGATTTCAATCTAAAGATATGCAAAAAATACCTAGCTGGAGTTCATGAAGTGTGTTGTGCTACATAGCTTTTGGCTTTTACGCTTGTGCTTCTCTCTCTGTGTTTGGTCCTGTCAAGGCAGGCCAGCTTCTCTGCCATTATGGAACTTCCCCTGGATCTGTAAGCTTCAATAAATCCCTTCCTCCACAACTGTGCCTGGTCTGAAAGTTCATCTCAGCAAACCTGAAGCTGTCTGCCACACAACCCAAAAAGCTCAAGACGGAAAGAAATAATCAAGATTAGAGCAGAAATTAATGAATTGGAAACTAAGAAAACTGATGAAACAAGGATCTGATTCTATGAAAAATTAACAAGATGATAAACCACTGGCCAATTTGATCAAGGAAAAAAAAAAGATATGCTTCAAATTAACAAAATTAGAAATAAAAAAGGAGAGAGTACAATAGACATAAGTGAAATTGGAAGAATCATTAGGACTTACTTCCAAAACCTCTATTCCACAAAACTGGAAAATCTGGAAGAAATGGATAAATTCCTAGACACATGCCACCTACCAAAACTAAACTCAGAGCAGATTAATCTCCTAAATAAACCTACCACACCCATCGAGATTGAAAAGGTAATCAAAAACCTCCCCAAAAAGAAGAGTCCAGGACCAGATGGCTTCTCAGCCAAACTCTATCAAACCTTCATGGAAGAACTGAAACCAAGTTTTCTCAAACTGTTCTACACAATCGGAGAACAGGGAATCTCCCCAACAACTTCTTTTGATTTGTTTTGTTTTCAAGGTAGGGTTGAGACTTTGATCAAGTAGGCTTTGTCCCAGGAATACAGGGTTGCTGCTACATACAGTAATTTGTCAATGTAACACCACATAAGCAAGCTTAATCATAAAAATCACATGATCATTTCAATAGATGCAAATTACATCACTTCATGATTAAAACATTGGAGAGAATAGGCATGGACAGCTTATATCTCAACATAATAAAGACTATATATAAAACACCTAAAAGCCCAAATAATACTTAATGGGGAACAACTCAAGGAGTTGCCACTGAGATGTGGAACAAGACATGAGTGGCCACTCTCACCTCTGCTCTTCAACATAGAACTAGAAGTCCTAGCCCAAGCAATAAGATAGGAGAAAGAAGGGATACAAATTGGAAAGAAAGAAGTTAACCCTATTTGCAGATAACATGATCCTATAAATAAGTGACCTGAGAGCCTCCATCTCAAAACTCTTAAAGGTAAGTAATTCCTTCAGCAAAGTAGCAGGATACAAAATCAATGCGCGAAAATCAGTAGCTTTTTTGTTTTGTTTTGTTTTGTTTTGGGTTTTTTGTTGTTGTTGTTGTTTTTGTTTTTTTCAAGGTAGAGTCTCACTCTAGCCCAGGCTGACCTGGAATTCACTATGGAGTCTCAGGGTAGCCACGAACTCACAGCAATCCTCCAACCTCTGCCTCTGACAAGGACTTCAGAAGATGGAAAGACCTCCCATGCTCTGGGATAAGCAGAATTAACACTATGAAAATGGCAATCCTACCAAAAGCAATATACAGATTTAATACAATACCAATAAAAATCCCAGCATCATTCTTCACAGAGATAGAAAAAATTATCTCAAAGTTCATATAGAATGCCAGCAGGTCTCAGATATCCAAGCATATCCTCAAGCAAAAGAAACACCTCTGGCGGCATCACCATACCTGATGTAAAGCTATATTACAAAGCCACAGTAACAAAAACAGCATGGTACATCAAAACAGAAATGTATACCAATGGGTCAGGATTGAGGATCTGGACTTTAGCTTAAGTAACTACAGCTACTTGATCTTTAACAAAGGCTCTAATAATGAAGACTGGAGAAAAGACAGCATCTTCAACAAATGGTGCTGGACAAACTGGATAACCATATGCATAAAAATGAAACTAGACCCACACATCTTACCATGCACAAAAATCAAGTCCAAATGGACAAAAGACCTCAATATAAGACTGGAGGGCTGGAGAGATGGCTTAGCAGTTAAGTGCTTGCCTGTGAAGCCTAAGGACCCCGGTTCAAGGCTTGATTCTCCAGGACCCATGTTAGCCAGATGCACAAGGGAGTACAAGCATCTGGAGTTCGTTTGCAGTGGCTGGAGGCCCTGGCATGCCCATTCTCTCTGTCTCTCTATCTGCCTCTCTCTGTGTGTGTCTGTCACTTTCAAATAAATAAATAAAATAAAAATAAAAAATTTTAAAATATATATTTTAAAAAAAGGGGGCTGGAGAGATGGCTTAGCAGTTAAGTGCTTGCCTGTGAAGCCTAAGGACCCCGGTTCGAGGCTCGACTCCCCAGGACCCACGTTAGCCAGATGCATAAGGGGGCACACATGTCTGGAGTTCGTTTGCAGGGACTGGAGGCCCTGGCGCGCCCATTCTCTCTCCCTCTCTCTGTCTGCCTCTTTCTGTCCCTCTCTGTCTCTCACAAATAATAATAATTAAAAAAAAAAAAAAGATTGGAAAGTCTGCTATACTGGAAGAAAAAATAGGAGGAACTTTCCATGATACAGGAGTGGGGAAAGACTTCCTGAACAAAACCCCAGTAGCTCCGGGACTTAATTACTCAACCATTGGGATCTCATGAAGCTGAAAAGTTTATCCACAGATAAACATACAATAAGCAGAGCCAATAGATTACCTACTGAAAGGGAGAAAGTTTTTCTCGGCTATACAACTGATAGAGGTCTAATTTCCAGAATCTATAAAGAACTCAAAAACCTAAACAATAAAAACTCAAACAACCCACTCACAAAGTAGGGCACAGAACTGAATAGGGAGTTCTCAGGAAGAAATACAAATGGCAAATATGCACTTAAGAAAATGTTCAACATCCCTAACCATCAGGGAAATGCAAATTAAAACAACTGAGATTCCACCTTACCCCAGTAAGGATAGCAAACATTAAAAAATTTAATGAAAACAAATGTTGGCAAGGATTTGAAGAAATAGGAACTCTCATTCACTGTTGGTGGGAATGTAAGCTGGTACAACCACTATGGAAAGCAATATGAAGACTCCTAAAAAGGTTGACTACAGTTACCAACAGACCCAGTTATTCCCTTATTGTACATTTACCCTAAAAGCTCCATGCCTCAGTTGACAGATATTTGCTCAACCATGTTTATAGCTGCTCAATGTATAATACTTAAGAACTGAAATCAACCCAGGTGCCCATCATTGGACCAACGGATAACCAAGACGTGGTATATCTACACAATGGAATTCGACTCAGCAATTAGAAAAAAATGACACAATGAAATTTGTAGAAAAATTGTTGAACTTGAAACAGATCATACCCAACAAACTCATACAATCACAGAAAGAGAGATGTCATATGGTTGTGATCATTTGCAGCTCCCATCCTGGATCAACTCCCTAAAATCCATGTAAGCCAGATGCATATGGTGGTGCATGCATCTGGAATTCTTTACCAGTGGCTAGAGGCCTTGGTGCACCCATTTATTTTCTTTCTCTCTCTCTTTCTCTATCCCTCTCTCCCTCTTCTCACTATCTCAAATAAATAGAAGTATTTTTTAAAGACTGATGATCCATCATAACTCCTGATACTTCTAATATGGAATGTATGGATCCTCATTATTCTCCATACATGTGAATACACCTAGACTTAATTAACTTACAGCAGGCTTGCCACTGGCTTATCTGTATACTGGGTAGCTCTAGGTGAACAGTGCTATGGCCAAACCTACTGTGCTTAACACATTTTAGTCAAAGAGAAATAAAACCAAGCTTGTAAAGAGTGTTACAACTGAAATGCTGACTGCAAGTCATCCTAAAGGAGCTTTATTCTAAAATAATTCATTTAAGCAAACTTTTTACAAACAGCAAACACTGTTTCTAAATCATGCACAATCATTAGACCATGTCTGTAAAATGATCATTTTGACAAGCAACCCTTTCTGCTTTGATTTTCCATGTTCCACATAAAGCGATGGGTGGCTGGAGAGATGGCTTAGCAGTTCAGACGCTTGCCTGCAAAGCCTAAAGACCCATATTCTACCTCCGGTTCCCATGTTAGCCTTACGCACAAGCGTGACGCAAGTGCAGTGCCACACATGCCCATGAGATGATGCAAACATCTGGAGTTCGATTGCAGTGGCTGAGACCCTGGCATGCAAATTCTCTCTCTTTCTCTAAAAATGAAAAAGAAAGCAGAAGAAAGAAAAATATGCTCACCTCATTCCACCTAATAAAGTGTTATGAAACAACTAAAAATGAAGAAAAGGTGATATGAACATCTGATCACCTAATAACTAAATGAAAGGTTAGTCTTTCCAATTAATATTAAAATAAGTATAAACCCAACCCAAAAGATAAAGGCAGCTTCAAGAATCAATGTTATGGGCTGGAGAGAAGGCTTAGCCATTAAGGCACTTGCCTGAAGAGCCTAAGAACCCAGGTTCATTACCCAGTACAAACATAAGCCACATGCACAAGATGGCACATGTGTCTGGAGTTCATTTGCAGTGGCTGGAAACCCTGGCACACCTATTCTATCTGCCTCTTCCTTTTTTTTTCTCTTTTTCTCTTTCTCTCTCTCTCTCTCTCTCTCTCTCTCTCTCTCTCCCTCTCTCCCTCCCTCAGTCCCTCCCTCTCTTCCTCCCTCCCTCAAATAAATAGAGTATTTTTTAATTTTTTTAAAAGAATCAATGTCATACTGAGTTAGAATTATACAACCCTAAATGATACTGTCATGTGAAAATTAAGTCAAGCTAAAAGCTAGACTTTTTTCAAAAGAGAATTATTCAAAATAATAGAGCATGGGCTGGATTGATGGCTTAGCAGTGAAGGTATTTGCCTGAGAAGCCTGAGGACCCAGGTTCAATTCTCCAATGCCCACATAAGCCAGATGCATAAGGTGGTGAATGCAGCTGGAGTTCATTTGCAGAGGCTAGAGGCCCTGGTGTACCCATTCTCATTCTCATTCATTCATTCTCTCTCTCTCTCAAATAAATAAATAATAAATATTTCAAAATAATGGAACATACAGATTAAATATTAAGTTAAATACTAACATTAAATTATGGCAACAAAGTCTAGTTAAAGGATGGGATGGTGCATCAGAAAGTGTCTCACTCTAGGAATAACTGATAGCCAATTTATAAGAAATATAAAGAATATGGATAACAGCATTTAAAATAATTCTTTTAAATTCCCAATTAAAACAACAAGACTCTAAATATTGATAATTCTATCACAGAAGATTGACATACAATCTAAGAAAGAGGACCATGTGATTATTCCTCTGGCCACGTCCCAGCAAAAAAGCAAATTCTCTAGTGAAATCATTCCAATCAGAGCAAATTTACATTACTCTTAATAAACAGCTGCCTGGTAAAGTCAGACCAAACTTAAAATTACAATTAGTTTATTTTCCTTAAAGATATTTTCTTTAATGATGATATAAATGTGATGCCCATTCTCAAATTATTTCCCACTGTTCTTCACTGAGAACACCTGAAGGCACTGGCATTTTTTTAATTTTAGTATTGTAAACCTATATCAGCTTTTCTGCCACATGTTTGCATTTCAACCTTTTAAGGATTAATAAGCCTTCACTTAAATGTGTGTCTTGTTTGTCAGCCCTGATTCTTCAATGACTTTATAAAACTTCCCTTGGAATAAACTTCTAATAAAACAGAAGGCAGTTTTTATCTTATAAACTTAAGATGGAACTTTGGTTAGTTTCCTCAGGTTGCATACAATTTCCTGAATGAGACTAAAACAGATGTTTCTTAATTCATTAACCAGCATAATTGCTACACTTTTCTTATGGCATCTTTAGAGTTTCTGTCTATGGTCTATAATACACTGCTTAATCACAGATTCAACTAACTTCCCTCTCTTTTTAACTATAGATTCTCAACACAGATTTTATTCTTCACTATTATTTTTATTCATGCAATGAATGATGCATAATAGGTAATTTTACAAATGTAATGGAGAATTAACCTAAGTGAATTATATCATTGTTTATACAATAAATACAACTTTAAAGGTATTACTTTCCCAGTAAGGTACAAAATCTGGTTAATAATACATATCCTATATACTTTGTACTGGTGACCAGAATTGTGATTACCCATGTGTTGGGCACAGGGGAGAATGCAAACAAACATTTAATTACAATAATACTAATAATAATAGATTATTTTGCTCTTTAACTAGGGCAATGTTTAAAATACTATTCTAAGAGTACTGCACATATTATTTCATTTAAATCTCACAACCCTCATAAGGACTATTACAATTCACAGATGCAGAAGCTGAGGTTTTAAAGAGTTGACTAAATTATCCACAGTAGCCAGACATAGTGATATACACCTATAATCTCAACACTTAGGAGGCTAAGGCAGGAAGACTGCTAGTACAGGGCCAGCCAAGGCTACATAACAAAATCTTGCCATACACACACTCATATACATACACAGATATGTAAAAATCAATTACCCACAGAATAAATGAGAAAATGACAAGGTCACAACTGAAATTTGGGCTGTAATATAAAGTTACACCAAACTCTAGCCCTCTAAATAATCATTGTCTCACTTCATCCCCAAGCAACTCAAGGGCTTGCTATTCCCTGAATGATAAAAGAGCAAAGATCCATGATTCTTCCTAACAAGGCACAACCTCACATGCAATCTCAACAACACAGTATTTACAAACTTAAGTTACAGCCAAAGCATCCTTGCTGCCAATCTCTGTAATAATTCAGTCTTCTATGTCTTTCTTCATGTGATTTCCTGACTAAAATCACCTCTAAATATTTTGTGTGGTGTGGTGTGGTGTGTGTGTGTACATGCCACTGCAGGCATGAACGGGTCAGACAGAGAGAAACCCCAGAGTGTCAGTTCTCTTCTTCCACCTTATTTGTGACAGTCTCTCTTCTTGCTTGCCACTGGAAATTCAGACTTCCCCATGTGCTTCAGGATTTTCCTGACTGCTTCCCACTGCCAAAGGTACACTGGGATTATAGGCATGTCACTTTGCATCTTACTTTTTATATGGGTACATCTAAAGATGCCATAAGAAAAGTACATATGACTTTTTTTTACTATTTATTTATTTACTTACTTACTTACTGGAGCAGGAGGAGAGAGAGCAAAAGAAAGGGAATGGGTGCACCAGAGCCTCCAGCCACTGTAAACAAACTCCAGACACATTCACCACCTTGTGCATCTGTCTTACATGGGTACTGGAAAATCAAATCTGGGTCCTTAGGCTTTGCAGCAAGTGCCTTAACTGCTAAGCCATCTCTCCAGCCATTTTTGTTTTTTAAGGTAGGGTCTTAATCTAGCCCAGGCTGACCTGGAATTTACTATTAGTCTCAGGTTCTCAGACTCAGCAATCCTTTTCTCAGCCTCCCAAGTGCTGGGATTGAAGGTGTGCACCATCTCACCCAACATGCTTCTGACTTTTTACAAGGGCGCTAGGGATATGAACTCTAGTTAGCAGGCTTACAGAACAAGTGCCTTTAACCACCAAGCCATCCAGCCTCTAAATTTTAATGCAAAACTCTACCCAGCTTTCAAACATAACTCTTTGAAGTCATAACTATTTTTTTAAACAACACTTGTCCCCACAGCCATCTTATAACACAAAATGCACTCAGTCCAACTTCAAAAGTTCACAGTCTTAAGTCAGGAGTGGTGGCACACGCCTTTAATTCCAGCACTCAGGAGGCCAAGGGAGAAGGGTTTCTGTAAGTTTGAGGCCAACCTGAGACTACATGGTAAATTCCAGGTCAGCCTGGGCTAGAACGAGACACTACCTCAGAAATAAAATAAAATTTAAAAGTCCACCATCTTGATTACACATGGTATAACCCATGCCCTTCCACCATCAGCAGGGATCCCAGAGCTGATCTCATTCCCACCTGGGGCAGTGAGTAGCACTGGGTAACCAGGGCCAAAATGGTAGCAAATATGGAGGAGAACCAAGATCCATCAATACAAGACAACCAACTGCCTAGTACAAAATGAGTCATCTCCATCACATTTCCCAAAGTCTAAAAGATACTACAGAGGAAGTGGAGATTTAAACTCGAATTCTGCTCTCACTGCTTTAATTACCTCCTTATCCAGGGATATGGTTGTAACACTGAGGAGACTCAAAACTCATCAAAGTAAAAACTCAGAGGGAGGGAATTAACACGGGATTTTTTTTTATGATCATGGAAAATGCTAATAAAAATTTAAAAAAATAAAATAAAATAAAAGTATAAAAAAATGAAAAAAAACTCAGAGGATGCAGAGATCAACACTTAAAAAAAAAAAAAAGACTGTGGTAGTTTGGATGGATGTCCCCCAACATATTCAGGAGTTTACTAAAGATTGTAACTTAGATCTCCAACTGCCACACTGGAGACACCAGCTCTGTGGGTGGATCATAGAGTTCAGCCCTAAGGTATATTTGAGGGCAGATCTGGAATTTCAGCCTAAAGTATATAGACAGCAATCTGAGTAATGCCTGGGTTCCCTGCTGTTTGGCTGATGGTTTTAGCTCTTGCTTTTGGTGGTGGGTTTTCTATTTTTTGCCATTATGGAACATCCCCTAGATCTGTGAGTCTGAAATAAATTACATTCCTCCTATAAACTGTGTCTGATTTCTTGGTTCATCCCAGCAACATGAAGCTGACTACAAAATTAGTACCAGAGAGTAGGTTGCTGCTGTGCAATGAATCAGACCATGTGGATTTGGGTCTTTGGGAACTTTTGTTTTGGAGGAGTGGGCATGGACTTGGTACTTGCAACTGAAGCTGCTTTCCAGATCAGTAAGCCAAATTTTATAGACTATTCTGGTGAGAGTTTGAAAATGCTAAGCACAGAGAGAAGTATACTTGGAGGCTTTGCTTATGAACTTTCTAAAGGAAAAGAAACAGAGAACTTTATTGGAACTTGGCTACTGGAATAAGGGCTGGTTTCATTTTGCTACCCACAATATATAAGATTTAAAATTGGAGAAATTCAAACAAGTTTAAAATTTACAGGCACATAAACTGGCTTTAGGTTACTGAAGCTGCTGTTGTCAAATACATTAGCATTTGGAAGGAAGATGGTCCAACTACTTCACACTAAAACAATGGAAAGAAAGCTTGAGGAAAGACTAAATGCTAGAATGAAAACTCTTTAGAAAGGAAGGAACCTTCTCTTCAAGGTTATGATTTATTCTGTCCCTGAATTAAGAATAAATATGGCTATGTCCTGCATAACTGGTACTGGTCATGAAGTAGAAATATGACCAATATGTTCATATTCTGAAGTTCATAATAATAAAAATAATAATTTTTAGAAGTTCTGGGTTAGAGAGATGGCTTAGCAGTTAGGGCACTTGCCTGTGAAGCCTAAACACTCATGTTTGATTCTCCATATCCCACATAAGCCAGATGCACAAGGTGATGCAAGTATACAAGGTCACATATGTGCACAAGGTGGCACATGCATCTGGAGAGCGACTGCAGTGGCTGGAGGCCCAATTCTCTCCTTTGCCCCCACCCCCATAAAAAAATACAAAAAAAAAAGTCCACAGTCTTTAACAGTTCCAGCATTGTTTAAAAAGCCAAAAGTGCACAGTCTCTTCTGAGACTCAGGCAAACTCAACTATATGCTCCTATAACATCAAAAACATCTTGCATACTTCCAATATGCACTGGCACAAAGTACACATTCCCAATCCAAAAAGGAAGAATTAGGAGCACAACAAGGAAAGATCAAACCAAAGTAAGACCAAAATCCAAGAGAGCAAACTCTACTATCCGGCACCTGGAACTCATGATGGTATTGTCTGGGATCCCAAAGAGCTTTAAAGTTGCTCCACTCCTCTAGCTCTGCTGCTTGTAGCACTCATTGTCTCTCTTAGGGGCAGCTCCACACTAAACTTAAAAGATTTCCTCAGCAAATGCCCTATGATTATGGCATTTCTAACATCCTGGAGTCCCCAACGCAGCTTACAGTTCACCTTCATTGTTTCATCACTGGCATCTCAGTGCACCCTTGAAGGAAATCCATCCCTGCCACATATTGCAGCCTGGTCTCAGCAGCTCTCATGAACCATGGTAAAAAAGACTCCATGACACCCTCAATTTTGCACACCATCAGAACCATTACCACATGATGGCATTGCCAAGTTCTACAACCAGCTTGGGATAAAGCCTGTCCCTCTTGGACTTTAGCTCTAAAGGCCTCTGTTTGCTTTACAGGCAGACCTTAGAGAAACACTTCCCTAAGGTGGCTATGTTCTAGCAGAGAATTCCTCCAGTTTAAGCTTTATTCCATCAAATGAATGGGACCTTCACAAGATGGAAACTCTTTTTTTTTTTATTTCTTTTGTTCATTTTTATTTATTTATTTGAGAGCGACAGAGAGAAAGAGGCAGAGAGAGAGAGAGAGAGAATGGGCACACCAGGGCCTCCAGCCACTGCAAACGAACTCCAGATGCATGCACCTCCTTGTGCATCTGGCTAAAGTGGGTCCTGGGGAATTGAGCCTCAAACTGGGGTCCTTAGGTTTCACAGGCAAGTGCTTAACCGCTAAGCCATCTCTCCAGCCCACAAGATGGAATCTCTTAATGGGTAGAGATTTTACCTTCAGAGTGCCTTTTCTACTGTCCCATTGCAATCCAAGTAGTTTCTCATCAATAGTGCCAATCTCTTAAAAACTAGAGCTACTTTCTTAGCACCAGCCTGAATATTATTGTCTTGAGATTTCCTCCACCAAATTAGTCCATTACATTTGAGCTCAGTGCCATTCTGTATCAGGGTAACTATATATTTGATGATGACCTATCAAGGTTTGGGAGCTATTGAGGGGAAGGGGAAGTATTTTGTATAGTTTAGTTAGCAGGCAAGCACTCTACTGAACTATATACATACCAAGCCTCCACCAAAGATTTTCATCAATCTCATTAAAAGACTGAGGGTTGCCAGGCGTGGTGGCACACACCTTTAATCCCAGCACTTGGGAGGCAAAGATAGGAGGATCACTGTGAGTTCAAGGCCACCCTGAGACTCCTTAGTGAATTCCAGTTCAGCCTGGGCTACAGTGAGACCCTACCTCAAAAAACCAAAAAGAAAAACCCAACTCCATTTTAATACTTATATTTATGGTGTAAATTTTTTGGTTTTATAGTTTATTTTTAAAATTTTTATTGGTAGTCTCCATATATATACACAATGTACCTTGATCAAAACCCCTCTACCATTTTCCTTTGTCTCTCTTTTAGTTTTTAATTTGAGGGGGACCTCAAATTAATCTATTCCTTTTTCTTTCTAACTTGTCTATATTCTAATTTGATATTAATCATTTTTTGCCTTAATATTATTCAGGTCTGATATAGGTAGTAGCATCATCCACTGTGAAGTCATGAATATAACTGCCATTTTATGTCTAGAAGACAGCATTCCAAGGCATTCCCCACCATTCTTTGGCTGTTACATTTTTTTCTGCCACTTCTTCCACAATGGTCCCTGAGCCTTGGAGGGTATAATACAGATGTCTCTCAGTGATCAACACTACTCTACTGCCACTTCTTCTCAGCACTCTGATGAGTTCTGAGTCTCCCCAGTAGCCACCACCATGATGGTATGTATAATTTTTAACTAATGACAATTATCAAAAACAGTTCAGGGCTGGAGACACGGCTGAATGGTTACAGTACTTGCCTACAAAGCCAAAGAACCCAAATTTGACTTCCCAGTACCCACATAAAGCCAGATGCACAAGGTGGCACATGAGTCTGGAGTTCCTCTGCAGTGGCTAGAGAACCTGACATGCCCATATTCATATATATTCATATTTTCTTTCTCTCTCTCTCTTAAATAAATATTTTTTAATATTTTGTTTTTATTTATTTGAGAGAGAGAGATATAGAAATAGGCAGAGAGAGAGAGAAAGAGAGAGAATGAATGAGAATGAGCACACCAGGGCCTCCAGCCACTGCAAATGAACTTCAGATGTATGCGCCCCCTTTGTGCATCTGGCTTACATGGGTCCTGGGGAGTTGAACCTGGATCCTTTGGCTTTGCAGGCAAGTGCCTTAACCCCTAAGCCATTCCTCCAGCCCTAAAAATATTTTTAAAAAGACAATGCAATACTCTATTGTGGGATATAGCGGCAAAGGCCTAAGAAGTTTCACACCATTTTCTATATTATTCTTTTTATTTCTGACATAAGAGGAGCCAAAAGTGCTAGTACAGAATAGCAGCAGTCCATAAGAGAAAGACAGGCATCCACTCTGGAGATTCTAGTTACTGTAAAAATTCTACGTTTTCCATAATGGCAGAGCTGACTTCTGCCATAAATTAGACTCTGTGTTTCAAAATTCTGTATCTTAGAATATCCCAAAATAAAATAAGAAAACACCCGTTTATGTTTGGTTTTTATTATTTAACTTCTAATCATTACAAGATAGACCCATTTTATGAAGAAACTAAAACTAAAATTGGTCACAATCACCTCAACTCGTGCCTTATTTAATCTGTCTCCAATCATGGGCGCCAATATTTTCTTTAACTGTTTCTATGTGCTGAATTCATCTTTAGAGAAAAACACAATTCCTCATTTGTATAAGACAAAACAGTTTTTTTTTATTAACTTTTCCCAATTCAGGAAATAAAATGGCTATTACCTACAAAATCAGATCAGATTCCACATGATTTGTTTCCATCAACTTCAACTTTCAGGCAAACTAGTCAGTTTTCTTCTAAAAACTGCCAAGATTATTAAGAGTATGCAGAAGCTCTCTACTCATTTTTTCATGCAACCTCACTGAGAAATTACTGTCATATATGTCTTTTTAATGTCAAGACAAGGAAAACATGAAATCTTACCTCAAAAAGATGTTTTAACAAAGACAAAATGAGGCCTCTAAAACAATACAGGCTACTGGCACTGCTCTTGGTTGCCAAGCAAACCTAGATGGTAAGTCTCTATTGCTGAAAACAAGACGTTTCAGTTGTAGGACATACAGAAACTAAGCTGGAACTGAGATGGAAGCTTCTACACTGCCAGCTAATTTTCTTTGCAGGCTACTGGTGGAGAAAGGCCACCAATATTGTCCTACTCAGCTGTGGAGCTGGTATATTCTACAACCAACTTATCAGACAAGATATGCCTACCGGTGCACTAGTAATGTGTGTTTAATGGAAGTACATAGTGCTTTTTAATTGATTTAAAGTCCACTCCATAGGAGGGAATTCATGCCTGGTACCATAAACTTATCCAAAAGCCTAAGGCTAGGACACAGGCCCTAGAGGAGAACCTACTACTTAGTGGTTATGGTGGTCTGAATTAGGTATCTTCCAAATACTCATGTGTTTTGAATGTTTGCTTCCCAGCTGAAGGCAATTTGGGAGATGAAGCCTTGCTGGAGTAGGTTTATTGTTCGGAGTGGGCTTAGAGGGGTGTTATATACCCAGCTCCCTCTTGCTAGAGTTCAGCTCACTCTCCTGCTGCTGTTTCCACCTGCTATGGGGCAAAGGTATGTCCAGCTTCTGCTCAAGCCGTAGTTTTTCCCTGCCACTGTGCAGCTTCCCCACAAGACTATAAGGCAAAATAAACTACTTTACTCCCACCAACTACTTTTTGTTGTTGTTGTTGTTGGTTAGGTAGGGTCTCACTCCAGCTCAGGCTGACCTGGAATTCACTATGTAGTCTCAGGGTGGCCTTGAACTCACAGTGAAACGCCGACCTCTGCCTCCTGAGTCCTCGGATTAAAGGTGTGCACCACTACGCCTGGCTCCACCAACTACTTTTGGTTGAGTGTTCTATACAAGAAACAAGGCAGCTACAACAGTGATTAGGCTAAATGGACAATATGTCAAACTACCTTCTGAACATCTGTATATAATTTGTTCCCAGAGATTACTAGTACTTGAAGGCTTAATCACAAAAGTTTCTTACTACAATGAGCCCTGGTTAATGCAGAAATGCACAGCTGGCAAAATGGCCAAGAATATGTGCTCCACTTAAGCACTCCCCCATCCAAAGCTCAGGGAATTTCAAAGAAGGGACAGAAAGAATGTGACAGCAACAGGATGGAGAAGAGGGCTGCAAAATGCTGTCATCTGAATAGACATGGGCATTATACTCATGAATTCACAGAAGCTGTGGTTTCCTATACAAGATTGAGCCTATCAATACTGCACCATCAACAGAGGAAGGACACATGAGAACCTAGACCTTCCAGATTGCCTAATGGCAGCTAATGGTTGCTGGGAGGAGGAGAATCAGGCTCATCAGTGGTGTAGCCACCGGACAGTTGCCCACTCCACAGTAAAAAACCTCCCACCCATGATCACTCAAACAACACTTAACTCAGTGGCCTAAAATAAAGCATGAAAGATTGGGACTGGTAGGGAAGAAAAGTGTTAGTAGAAGGAGGGAATGAGAGAGTAATTGGATAAGAATAAAATCAAAATATATTATATACATGACAATGCCAAATAAAAAATAATATCAAAGAGATACCCACAAATGATTAGTAGCAAAAATGAGTTTCATTCTGGAGTATAAAGTTCTCCTGAAAGCACAAAAAAGGTGTCCAAAAAAAAAAAAGAAATGACCAATTAGAACTCACATGTAGCCGGGCGTGGTGGCGCACGCCTTTAATCCCAGCACTCGGGAGGCAGAGGTAGGAGGATCGCCATGAGTTCGAGGCCACCCTGAGACTACAGAATTAATTCCAGGTCAGCCTGGACCAGAGTGAGACCCTACCTCGAAAAAACAAAAAACAAAAAACAAAAAACAAAAAACAAAAAACAAAAAACAAAAAAAAAAAAAAGAACTCACATGTACAGCTAATAGGAATAAAAATGTGGGAAAGCTACTTTAGAAAACTTTTTGTTAGACTCTACCAAAACTGAACACACACAAAATCCATGGCCTAGTAATTCTACTCCATCTTATATATCCATGGAAATGTACATATGTAAACCAAAAGATACGTGAAATTGTTCACAGCAACATTAACTTATAGTAGGAAACCAGAAATCGTTTATATATAGAATGGATAGTGTTTGAGTCACACAATGGAACAATGTGAAATCAACGAATTGTTGCTATGCACAAGAAAATGGATGAAGCTATCAGTTAATGTAGAATCACATGTTTTTTGGTGGTTTTTTTGTTGCTGTTTTTGTTTTCTGAGGTGGGGTCTCACTCTAGCCCAGGCTGACCTGGAATTAACTGTGTAGTCTCAAAGTGGCCTTGAACTCACGGTGACCCACCTACCTCTACCTCCCAAGTGCTGGGATTAAAGGTGTGCGGCACCACGCCCAGCTTGGATCAAGTGTTTTTAAGGTGGGAAAAATAACACATTTATATGTTAGAAAGCAAAAGACTGAGCCAGGCATAGTAGTGTGTCCCTTTAATCACAGTACTCAGGAGGCAGAGGTAGGAAGAGCACTGTGAATCTGAGGCCAGTCTGAGACTACAGAGTAAATTCCAGTTCAGCATGGGCTGGCACAGTAAGACCCTACCACAAAAAATAATAACAACAACAGGGTTGGAGAGAGGGCTCAGTGGTTAAGGCACTTGCCTGCAAAGCCTAAGGACCAGGAGGTTTGATTCCCCAGGACCCACATAAAGCCAGATGCACAAGGTAGCACATGTGCCTGGACTTCATTTGCAGTGGCCAGAAGCCCTAGTGTGCTTGCTCAAACTCACTCACTCTCTTTCTTTCGCTCTTAAACAAATAAATCAATAAAATATTTTTTAAAAAAGAAAATAGTAGTAATAATTAAGTAGGAATGATTCCTATAGCAATATTCTTGAGTAATTGAAAGGGAGAGAATATGTAGTATAAAAATGAAAGGCTTGTCTTTAAACACACTATGTAAGAACAAGGACAAAATTAAGTTACCATAGTGCTTTAATTTTCTTAGTGAAATAAAAAGCAAGGTCATCAGTTGAACAGGAAGAGGGGGTGTTATTGGTTTAAAAAGAAAGAGGGGGCTGGAGAGATGGCTTAGTGGTTAAGCACTTGCTTGTGAAGCCTAATGATCCCGGTTCCAGGCTCCATTCCCCTGTGCCCACATAAGCCAGATGTACAAGGGACACAGGCCTCTGGAGTTTGTTTGCAATGGCTAGAGGCCCTGATGTGTGCCCTCTCCCTCTCTCCCTCCCCCCACCTCTGAACTAAATAATTTTTTTTAATTTTTATAAAAGAGGAATAAGCCACATGTGGAAGTCATGCAGCTCAAAATGAATGGCAGGAGGACCATGAGTTTGAAGAAGCATGAGTTCCAAGTGGCCTGGACTACATAGTGAGACAAAAGCAAGGAAAAGGGAAGAGAGGAAAGAAGGATGAAGAAAGGAAAGGAACTGCATAACCCAAAAAAGTGAGAGAGTAAGTGAATGGACTAGGTATAAGTGATTGCCTGGCAGCACAAAGAGTCTACTTATAAAGTTCAAGGTCATGATAAGCCAGCATGGTTGTATGCCCGTGTACAGACATGTACTTTTTCTAGCTATGTTCAGATATACCAGGTATCAGTGCAGAGTAGGAGGAGTCTTAGGATTTTTGCCTGGTAATTTTTTTAACATTTTATTTTTATTTAGTTATTTGAAAGAGACAGAGTCAGACAGAGGGAGAGAGAAAGAGAGAGAGAATGGGCGTACCAGGGCATCCAGCCACTGCAAATGAACTCCAGACATATGCGCCATCTTGTGTATCTGGCTTACGTGAGTCCTGGGGAATCGAACCTCAGTCCTTTGGCTTTGCAAGCAAACACATTAACCACTAAGCCATCTCTCCAGCCCAAGTATGTGATTTTTAAAAAGTTAGATCAAAGGATCTGAGATCCATGGCTTGATGTGGTACACAAGAAACAAGAAAACTAGAAAAGGAAAGTTCAAGGTACTAGAAAGCTAGCATGTTATAAGAATTATCTATATATAAGCCATCTATAAATGCTCAAAACCAAAAATTAACTTTCTGAATGGCAACTATATTCTTATAATGATGGCATAATTTAGCATCCATTTTTCATTTGTAAGTATTCCCCAACTGAAATGATTTGAAACCTAGTGCATAGCCCCACAGACTTTTATTTACTTTTTAGCAGTTTTAGTTATCATTATGGTGTTCTCAATTTCAGTGAATTTTCCTTCCCCATTTCATCTTCCTCACTTCCGTACCCTCCTTGCATCCTCCCTCTCCTCTTTTTCACGTTACATGTACCTTGCCTCCATAGCCTTTTTTATCATCTCTTATTACCTCCTCTTCATCACTTTTTTAGTTTTTCATGTTTTACCCATTTTGCACCTCTCTTCCCCCCTCTATATGCATACATATAAATATTACAAGTTAGGATCCACATATGAAAGGCAGCATGCAGTTTGAGGCTTTGTGAGTTTGGGTCACCTTAGTCCTTTCCAGATCCAAACAGTATCCTTCAAATTTCATTTTTCTTTCTGCTGTGTAAATTGTTAAGTGCTTGCCTGTGAAGCCTAAGAAGACCAGTTTGAGGCTCGTTTCCCCAGGACCCATGTTAGCCAGATGCACAAGGGGGCACACGCATCTGGAGTTTGTTTGCAGTGGCTGGTGGCCCTGGTGTGCCCATTCTCTCCCTCCCTCTCTCCCTCTCCCCCTCTCCCTCCCTCCCCCTCTCCCCCCCCTGCCTCTTTCTCTGCCTGTCACTCTCAAATAAATAAATAAACAAAAAATAAATTCCATTATGTATATGTACCACTCATTTTCCAATCATCTGTTGAGGGGTATCTAGACTGGCTCTATTTTCCTGCTACTATGATTAGAGCAAAAATAAAAACAGGGATGTGTGAGCTGGAGAGAAGGCTTAGCTGTTAAGGCATTTGCCTGCAAAACCAAAAGATCCCGGTTCAATTCTCCAGGACCCACTTAAGCCAGATGCACAAGGGGGAGCATGCATCTGGAGTTTGTTTGCAGTGGCTGGAGGCCCTGGCATGCCCGTGCTCGCACTCATGCTCCCTCTCCCTCTCCCTCTCTCAAATAAATAAAAATAAAAATAAAAAATAAGGCCAGGCGTGGTGGCACACACCTTTAATCCCAGCACTCGGGAGGCAGAGGTAGGAGGATTGCCATGAGTTCGAGGACACCCTGAGACTCCATAGTGAATTCCAGGCCAGCCTGGGCTAGAGTGAGACCCTACCTCAAAAAACCAAAAAATAAATAAAATGAAAAATAAACAGGGATGTGCATATCTCTATAGAAGGATATGAAGTCCTTTGGATATAGGCCTGGGAGTGATATAGCAGGCTATACTAACTTTCATTCCTACCCTCAAAGAATAAGGTTCCTCTCTCCCCACATCCTCAGCAGCATTTGCAACTTTTCTTGACAGCCATGCTGACAAGTGAGGTAGTATCTTAAAGTGATTTTAATTTTCATTTGTCTGATGACTAGGATGTTGCTTTTTTATTTACTGGCTTTTGTTTTTCAAATTAGGATCTCACTATAGCCCAGACAGACCTGGAATTCACTATGCAGTCTCAGGGTGACCTCAAACTCACAACGATCATCCTACCTCTGCCTCTGGAGTGCTGGGATTAAGGGTGTATACCATCATGCACTGCAATGTTGAACATTTTAAAAATACTTATTCACCATTTGTGTTTCTTCTTCTGTAAACTGTCTATTCATTTAATTAGCCCACTCGGTGACTGGTGATTTTGGTTTCTTGGTGTTTAATTTTTGTAGTTCTTTATACATTCTGGGTATTAGCCCCTATCTGAAGTAGAGATGGCAAAGATTTTCTACCATTCCATAAGCTGCCCATTTTGCTGATGGTTCTTTTAGTGTGTAGAAACCTTTGAATTTCATGTAGTCCCATTTGTTTGATTATTTTCTATGCTTATCGAAGCCGTGTTCAGAAAGTTCTTGCCTCTGCCTATATCTTGAAGTACACTCCCTATGTTTTCCTCTACCAATTTCAGCATTTCACATTTTTTACTGTATTTTATCAAGTTATCAACATGACATTTGTAGGCAGATGCTGAAGAATAACAAAGCTCAGCAGTGAGGGAATGGAAGGGCATATGAGTAAGAAACTGTCTTTTTCTTATTATACATATCAAGAACATTTTTATTGACAACTTATTGTTCAGACTACAGCACACAATTCATTTACCAATCATTGTCCTTTCTTTACATTTACCATTCAAAGTCACTAAAGCTGATGAGACAGTTTTCTATGCGTGTCTTCCAAATCTATCATCTTTAGTGACTGAAACTAGATAAGGCATAGACATGTCAATTAATCAAAGGAAAGCGAATGCCTTACAACTTGAAAAGAGCTTGATTTCTACACATATTTTCACTAACATATGTGCATGATTGTTTTAATGCAAATAATACTCATTGCATTTGTGGTAATTAATGACATAAGAGAATTACAATAATAGCCAGATGTGGTGGCTCACACCTTTAATCCCAGCAATTGGGAGGCAGAGGTAGGAGGACCACTGTGAGTTCAAGGCCACCCTGAGACTACATAGTAAATTCCAGGTCAGCCTGCACCAGAGTGAGACCCTACCTCAAAACAAACAAGAAAAAAAAAAATCAACTTAAACCAGGCATGGTGGCGCATGCCTTTAATCCCAGCAGTTGGGAGGCAGAGGTAGGAGGATTGCCATGAGTTTGAGGCCATCCAGAGACTCCATAGTGAATTCCAGGTCAGCCTGAGCTAGAGTGAGACCCTACCTCAAACAAACAAAAAAACAACAACAAAAAAAAAAGAATTACAGTAACAGCCTGGCACAGTGGCACACATATTTAATCCCAGCACTCAGGACCAAGGTAAGAGAACTACTGTGAGTTCAAGGCCAAACTGACTACACAGTGAATTCCAGGTTGGTTGGCCTGGGCAAGAGCAAGACCCTACTTCAAAGGGGATGATCAAGGGAAAAGAACTAAATTATCTAAAAGTTAAACATGGAGGCTGGAGAGATGGCTTAATGGTTAAGGCACTTGCCTGCAAAGCCAAAGGACCCAGGTTCAATTCCACAGGACCCACATAAGCTAGATGCACAAGGTGGTACATATATCTAGAGCTCATTTGCACCAGCTGGAAGCCCTGGCGCACACATTCATATATTCATTCTCTCTCTCTCTCTCTCTCTCTCTCCCTTTTTTTTCCAAGTTAAACATGGGCTAGAGAGACAACTTAGCAGCTAAGGCGCTTGCCTGTGAATCTTAAGGACCCATATTTGACACTCCAGATCTCACGTAAGCCAGACACACATAGGTGAGGCAAGCATAAGGTCGCACATGCCCAGTGGGTGTCACAAGCATCTGGAGTTTGATTTCAGTGGCTGAGGACCTGATGCAACAATTCTCTCTTGTGCACATGTGCTCTCTCTCTAAAATAAATAAATAAGTAAATAAATAAGGTCAGGTGTAGTGGTGCATGCCATTAATCCCAGCACTCGGGAGGCAAAGGTAGGAGGGTCACCGTGAGTTCAAGGCCACTCTGAGACTACATAGTGAATCCCAGGTCAGCCTGGACTAGAGTGAAATCCTACCTCAAAAAATAAATAAATAAATAGATAAATACAACATAAACAGTTAAACATATGTTAAATGTTAAATAACGTACAAAAAAGGGCTGACAGCATAGCTCCATGGTAGGGAACTCAGCCAGCGTGCAAAAGGCCTTGGGTTTGATCTCCAGTGTCCTAAGGAAACTAAAAGGTGGTGGCTTGAATGACATGTTGTCCCCTACAGACTCATTTGTTTTGCAAACTTAATCCCCAAATGGCGACAATTTGTAAAGGGAAGCCTTGATGAAGGAGATGTGTTATTGGTGGCAGACCTTGAAGTTTACTAGTCTAGCTTGCCAGTGCTAATGAGCTCACACTACTTCCACCCAGATATGACAGCTTTCTACTCACACCATGTTTTCCCCTTTTATGATGAAGCTTCCCCTAGAAACTGTAAGCCTGAAATAAACCCTTTACTCCCAAAAGCTATTTCTGGTTGGATATTTTGTCCCAGCAACAAAAAGCTAAATGCAACATAAACCCATTACAAAGTCCTCTATGAAGAGCTCTACTTCTCAGCCACAAAATGCAGAGAATAAGGCTGAAGAAATGGCTCAGCAGTTAAGGCACTTGCCTGCAAAGCCTAAGGATCCAGGTTTGATTTCCCAATCCCCCTGTAAAGCCAGATGCACTTGATGGCACATGCACATCTGGAGTTTGTTTGCAGTGGCTACAGGCCCTGGCCCCCCCATATTCATTCATTCATTCATTCATTCATTCATATTCTCTCTCTCTCTAATAAATAAATAAAATTTTTAAAAAATGTAGGAAGTACCAGGCGTGGTGGTGCATGCTTTTATCCCAGCACTTGGGAGGCAGAGGTAGAAGGATTGCCTTGAGTTCAAGGCCACCATGAGAATATATACTGAATTCCAGGTCAGCCTGAGCTAGAGTGAAACCCTACCTCGAACCCCCCCCCCAAAAAAAATGTATGAAGTAATGATCTTCTTGTAATGCAGTAACTCTCAACTCTGTGAATTAGAAATACAGGGAATTTTTTTAAGCTAGATGTGATTTATATCCTTACTCTCAGAAATTGGTTTAATTGGTCTGAGGTAATTCTAGGTTATCAGTATGTTTTTAAACTCTCCACAAGTTCCTAGTATGCAATCAGGCAAGAGGACAGATCTAACTTCATTTTCAGTTTTATAGGTATCCCCAGACCTTTCACTGCACTCCAGATTTCACACCCAACTTTGCCTTCCACACATCTCCATCCCAGAACACTGCAAAGATACCTAAATGAAAAAAATCCAATCCTAAAGTCATCTTTGTTTTTGTTTTTCAAGGTAAGGTCTCACTCTAGCCCAGGCTGACCTGGAATTCACTATGTAGTCTCAGGATGGCCTCAAACTCACAGTGATTCTCCTACCTCTGCCTCCCAGGTGCTGGGATTAAAGGCATGGGCCACCACACCCGGACCAAACTCATCTTTTTTCTCAAATTTATTTTGTCATTAGATTTATTCTTGTTCATAAATATTTTACCAAGAAAGCCAAGCACCACATGTTCTCTCTCATATGTGGATCCTAGCTACAGATGATTGGGGTTCTGTGTGAGAAGAAAAAAAACTCAGTAGCAGAGGCCAATAAGCTAAAAAAGAGATAGAAAGGGAAGAAAAAGGAAGGGAGGAGGGTACTTAATAGGTTGGTATTGGATATATGTAGGTAGAATAGATTAACAGGGGTGAAAAGGCCCAAAGTGAGGTCAGGGGAAGAGACTGAGTAAAGGAAAGGTGGAGGGAGGGCTGATGAAAATCTAAGAGGATATAAATAAATCATATGGAATTCTCCGGTTTAGGACAATGGAACACTCAGAAGCTGTAGATCGTTGCTAGAAAATTTTCAGTGACAGGAATGGGACACCTTCCAGTGAGTTGTTGGCCAGGGAGGTCCCTGATGTTCCCAAAACATTAGGACCTTGGTTCGATTCCCCAGGACCCACATAAGCCAGATGCATCTGAAGTTTGCTTGCAGTGGTGGGAAGCCCTGGCACACCCATATTCATTCTCTCTCAAATAGAGAGATAGATAGATAGATAGATAGATAGATAGATAGATAAATATTTTTTAAAAGAATTAAGAAAATATAGTCTTACAGGCCTTCCAGTTCCTGGTTCTACTCTTACCCAAAGCCCTTTTTGAAGTCAGCCTGGGCTATATGAAATCCTGTCTCAAAAAAAAAAAAAAAAATGTTGGATATTATTTTCTGCAAGGAAGAAGATTTTATACAAACCATATTGGATTTGAAACCTGGATTTAAGTTTCAATCTTGGAACTTTCTAGCTGATTTCCTTTGTAACCATTCCAGTCTCAGTTTTCACACTTAAAATAGAAATATCATCACTTGCTTTATATACTTACTTACATTTCTGGACTGTTATAAGAACCAAGAGTTTAATACATGCAAAACACTTTACAAACTGTACCGACAGACTGCTGTATCATTACTACTGAAGTCCACAGTATTACATATATGAGAAAGACTGTTACCATCAATATCTGCTCTGTTACTTCCCAAGAGTTATAGCTGGGATGAGACCTGCATCTTCAGATTTCTGTAACTAAAAGTATACCCCTAAGGACATTTTTAAGTTGATGAAGTAAATGTTCAAAATACTCGGGTGGCACTTTTCCTTTTAGTATTAACAAGAATATACTTCAGCCAGGCATGGTGTCACACGCCTTTAATCCCAACACATGGGAGGCATGAGGACCGCCATGAGCTCGAAGCCACCCTGAGACTACATAGTGAATTCCAGGTCAGTGTGAGCTAGAGTGAGACCCTACCTCAAAAAAACAAAACAAGCCGGGCGTGGTGGCGCATGCCTTTAATCCTAGCACTCGGGAGGCAGAGGTAGGAGGATCGCCATGAGTTCAAGGCCACCCTGAGACTACAGAGTTAATTCCAGGTCAGCCTGGACCAGAGTGAGACCCTACCTCGAAAAACCAAAAAAAAAAAACAAAAAACAAAAAAAGAATATACTTCAATCTTTAATCCCTTTGCAGTTGGATATGGCAGGACCCAGAATCACTTGCGAGGGATTACCCAACTAAATTAGTCTCTGATCATTACCTGTGAAGGATTAACCTGATTAGGATGATTGAGGTAGGAAGTCCCACCTTAACTGTGGGAGGAACCATCCCATAGGCCAGGGTCCTGGACCACATAAGAAAGTAAAAGCTAGCTGAACATCTGAATTCATGACTACTTCCTCCTTGCTGATGTGACAATGGAATGTCAGCTTCCAGCTCCCACCATATTTTACCTGCCATGATTGACCCTACCCTCTTGAACTGTAAGCCAAAATACTCTTCCCTCCCTAAACTTCTCCTGGTCAGGTATTTTGGTCCATTAACAAGACAGTAATTGATATAGAGGAAGACTATTCTTATTAAAATTATAAAATCTTCCATGATACTGCACAACTACAGAGTTGTTCATGCACCAACTGTAAGAATGTTCATAGATTCTACTGGAAGTACAGTGTTCCAGTAAATAGGCAATTAAATAAAGATGCCCCTAAAGACAAACTAAGAGACATCTAACTGACAGTAACTGATGAAGACAGCTACATAGAAGAAGCATGGGAGCCGGGCATGGTGGCGCACACCTTTAATCCCAGCACCCGAGAGGCAGAGGCAGAGGTAGGAGGATCGCCATAAGTTTGAGGTCACCCTGAGACTACACAGTGAATCCCAGGTCAGCCTGGGCCAGAGTAAGACCCTACCTCGAAAAACCAAAAAAAAAAGCATGATCTAGGGTCTGGCTACCTATAAAATCATTATAGGGACTGGGGAGATAGCTTAAAGGTTCAGGAGCTTGCTTGCAAAGCCTATGGACCCAGGTTCAATTCCTGTATAAGGTGGCACATACATCTAGAGTTCATTTGTGGTGGATGGTGGCCCTGGCATGCCCATTCTCTCTATCTGCCTTTCTTCCTCCCTCTCTCAAATAAATAAATAAATTTTAAAAAAAAATCATTAGTGTCTGTGGTGGTTTGAATAGATGGCTCCCAATATATTCAGTTTTTTTAATTTATTTGTAGTTTGCCATCTGCATCCACCTGGCTGGAGACAGTGTCACTGGGTGGATGTTTAGATGTGGTGATGGGCTTCAGATTTCAATCTAAAGATATGCAAAGTGTGCCTAGCTGGAGTTCCTAAAGTGTGCTATGTGGCTTTTGGCTTTTGGCTTGTGCTTCTCTCTCTCTCTGCTTGGACCTGTAAAGGCAGGCCAGCTTCTTCTGCCACTTATGGAACTTCCCCTGGATCTGTAAGCTTCAATAAATATCCCTTCCTCCATAACTGTGTCTGGTCTGAAAGTTCATCTCAGCGGACCTGAATCCATCTGCTACAGTGTCCCAAAGATTACAGTGCATAGTACCAAGACAACCCAATCCTGGCATAGGCCATACAGGAAACTGACAGTATTTTATTTAAACAGCTATCCTACTAGCCCACATATGTACATGAATTTTTCAATAGATGAAATCAAATTAATCTAAAAATGTAAAAGGAAACTACCGGTAATGGCTAACTAACATTATCAACTTGACAGGATCTAGAATCATCTAGGAGAAAAAGCTGTGGACATACCTGTGGAGTTTCTATATTAGGTTAACAGCGAAAAGCCACCCTAAATGTGGACAGCACCATGCCCAGGGAAATTTGCCCTGCCTTCCTTTTTGACAATAAATGTTACTGCATGAAATAAAAATCCTCAGTATTTTCACATATACAACAGAAAAGCCGTAAGACATTAGTCTGTCATTCAAAGAATCAATTTTTTTAATAAAGTGCCTTAAAAAATAAAATCTGAAGCCAGGCATGGTGGCACACACCTTTCATCCCAGCACTCGGGAGGCAGAGGTAGGAGGATCGTTGTGAGTTCGAGGCCACCCTGAGACTACAGGGTGAATTCCAGGTCAGCCAGGGCTAGAGTAAGACCCTACCTTGAAAAACCAATAAATAAATAAATAAAATCTGAGATGGAGAGATGTCTTAGTAGTTAAGGCACTTGCCTGCAAAGCCAAAGGACCCAGGTTCAATTCCCCAGGACCTACATTAGCCAGATACATAGGTGGTGCATGCATATGGAGTTCATTTGCACCAGCTAGAGACCCTAGCACATCCTATTCACACATTCTCTCTCTGTCAAATAAATAAATAAAAATAAAATTCTGTACTACATTGCCAAATGGAGAATAAGTACAAGTTCCCTCAGTTCAGGCAGAAAGGTAAAAGCAATTACAAGTTTCAGAATGAAAAGTCTTTTAAATGCTACTAATAATTTTCTCAGCAATGGTAGTCATCTTCATGCTGTTCTGCCCCTAAAAATAAACAGTACATATATGTTTTTAGTATAGAGCCATCTATCTGGTTTTTCCCGGGTTACATTTAGTCTCACTGACACAATGAGTCTTGTCTCAGTGACAAAGCCTATTCTGATTTCATTTGTACTTGTATCACAAACTTGGGCACCAGAGCATACAATGTCATATTTTCTCAAAATTTCTTAGGCATTTATAACTTGCCACTGAGAGGAAAAACTATTAGAGGGTAAGCACTGTCATCTCTTTTTTTGCTGTAGTATCTTTCAAGTGGGTAAAGTAATAATATTGCCAGCATACCTAGCACTGAACTAGGAACTATACACAAATCATGTTTTAAAGGCAATTATAAAATGTTAAGTAAACTAGTAAATACTTGAATTTATGAACTATATTAATAAAATGAACATGTATACAATACTATTACTATTGAGATTATTCATAGTTTTGTCTTCACAGAAGCCCATGAGGCTGTTAAAGGCCAAAGGATTTACCTAAGGTCACAGAATATTAAATGAGTCCTTATTCAAACTAGGTCTCCTGACCAAAGGCCCATTGTCTTTCCAGCCCTATCACACCTCACGCTATTGCCTGCATTTAGTCTTCTCCTCCATGTCAGTCCTACATATTCCTTAAACTCTGACTCTTCCCATTATCTTTTTCAATTATTCTTTGGTTTTTCGGTTTTTCTTTTTTTGGTTTTTCGAGGTAGGGTCTCACTCTGGTCCAGGCTGACCTGGAATTAACTCTGTAGTCTCAGGGTGGCCTTGAACTCACGGCGATCCTCCTACCTCTGCCTCCCAAGTGCTGGGATTAAAGGCGTGCGCCACCACGCCCGGCCTCAATTATTCTTTTTTACTTCTCTTTATAGATTTCAGAGAGGGGCTAGAGAGATGGCTTGGCAGTTAAGGTACTTGCCTGGAAAGCCTAGGGACCCAAGTTTGATTCCTCAGTAACCCAGAAGCACATGTAACACATTTGCAGCTAGAGGCCCTAGTGTGCCTATTCTATCTCTTTCCCTGCCCTCCACCCTCAAAAAATTTAAAAAAATGAAAAGGTCAATGAAAATAAGACCACCTCTTACTATCTATCCCAAATTTAGAACTATGATAGACCCAGAGTCATACAAATCACTTAATATATTATGATCCTGTTTTCTTTTCTTTTTTTTTTTTTTTTTTTTTAATTTGGGGGACAAGGTTTCACTGTGTGTATCAGTTGGCCTTAAACTCACTGGGAAGCCCAAGATGGCCTCAAACTGGCTTCAAACTACAATCCTTTGGTCTCAGCTTCTCAAATGCTGGAATTCTAGGCATATGTCATCACACCCAGCCTTAATGTGGTGCTTTCTAGAAGAAACCATTACATTATTACATATTACATATAAAATGCCTCTACCTATCACACTGAAATTAAGGAATCCTATATTCTCTGTAATGTTATCAAATCAATGAATTGAAGTAAAGAAGAAAAACAAAAATGTGACAAGGAATCTCAGAAGATGTGATTTTACTAGAATTTACTCAAAGCCAACATGACTGACTAATTTTCGAGTACAGTAATTTATATTTTTCTCACCTCTTATTTGTTCTCCACCTACTTAGCACTGATTCATAATAAAACTTTCTTCCATTCAGTAAAGTCACTTAAAATATTTGTATTTAGCCAGGAACGGAGGTACAAGCTTTTAATCCCAGCACTCAGGAGGCTGAGGTAGATGGATTACTATAAATTTGAGGCCAGCCTGGAGCTACAGAGTGAGCCCCAAGTCAGCCAGGGCTAGAGTGAGATCCTGCCTCAAAAAAAACTCAAAAACAAAAAAATTTGTTTTGGGGCTGAGGCAATGTCTTGTTTGCAAAGCCAGGAGGCCAGGGTTCAATTCTCCAGTACGCACATAAAGCCACATGCACAAAGTGGCCCATGCATGAGGAGTTTGCAGCAAGAGTCGCTAGCACATTCATACTCTCCTCTTTCTCCTTGCAAATAAATCTATTAAAAATTGTTTTTCTATAGCCGGGTGTGGTGGTGCACGCCTTTAACCCCAGCACTTGGGAGGCAGAGATAGGAAGATCGTCATAAGTTCAAAGTCACCCTGAGACTACATAGTGAATTCCAGGTCAGCCTGGGCTAAAATGACATGCAACCTTAACTTTAGCCACAAGAACAGTAACATCAAGTAATAACCCTTCTTGAGCTCTTTCAAACACTGGACTGTTCCTTCCAGTGCCCTGAGGCTCCATTCTAGGCCTCTCCTTTTTCATCACCTCTTTTCTCAGTGGCCTCTCTTTTATAACTATAACACTTTTATAACTATAACCTTTATAACTATAACATCTATACAAAGATTGCCATACTCAATCTCCAAGCCTGGCCTCTTCTGGACTCCAGACTTCCATTTCCAACTCATAACTGATACCATTAAAAACAAAGTCATCAAAACAGAAGTGTGGATTTTACCCACATCTGAAATTCTTCTAAATCTTACCAATTTCAATAAACACCAACTTGAGCTTTTAAAGAAAAACAAAACTCTATGCAGTGTTCAGATCATCAATACATCCTGCTGCCCCTACCTCCAAAGTATACCTTGAATTCTTTCTTATAACCATCTTTTTACTGTTGTCAAAAAGCCTCCTAGCCGGGCGTGGTGGCGCACACCTTTAATCCCAGCACTCGGGAGGCAGAGGTAGGAGGATTGCCATGAGTTCAAGGCCACCCTGAGATGACAGAGTTAATTCCAGGTCAGCCTGGACCAGGGTGAGACCCTACCTCGAAAAAAAAAAAAAGCCTCCTAATTAATCTTGCTGCTTCTGCATGACCCCTTCCTATAATCCTTATTCCATATAGCAACCCAACCTTTTTTTTTTCATTTATTTTGATTTATTTGAGAGTGACATGGAGAGAGAAAGAGGCAGATAGAGAGAGAATGGGCGCACAAAGGCTTCCAGCCACGGCAAACAAACTTCAGACACGTTTGCTCCCTTGTGCATCTGGCTAACATGGGTCCTGGGGAATCAAACCTCGAACCAGGGTCCTTAGGCTTCATAGGCAAGTGCCTAACCACTAAGACATCTCTCCAGCCCCTCCAAGCAAACTTTTTACAACATCAAACCATTTAGCCCCTCTATTAAAAACTTCCCGAGTAATTTTTCATAATTCGCAGAATAAAAATCTTACTTCTTACCTAAGCAAAAAGTTCTCAGTTGATCTGGTCCCTGCAAACCTCACCAATTTCATCTACATCACCCTCCCCTCCTTCTCATTCATTATACTGTAACCCCTCGGTCCTCCTTTTGCATTCATCCTACACTCCAATCATGTCCCTGTAATGCACTACCTGTTCCTTCTGCCTGGAACAGTCTTCTGCCTTTTCTTCTTAAGGTTTACTCTTTCTTGACACTCACATCCCAAAACAAATGAGATTTCTAGATTCCAATTAAGTAGTCACCATATTACTACTCACCTATTTTAACTATTATCAACTATGTCAATTATCTGTCTACTACTCAGTACTGATGTAGTTCTTGATTACATGTTTACCATCTTATCTTCCTAATGTAAGATCAATGAAAGTAGGGAGGGATTTTGTTTATCTTGTTCATCACTGTATTCAGGTGCCTAGAACAGTGCCTGGCTCATGACAGACACAAAGGTACAGACTGAATAAATTTATGAATAAGTGAAACACTTTGCATCCATGTCCATTATTGCATTAATGTTCTTTATTAGGTACTATAAAAGAATAACAGAGGGGAGGGGATATGATGGAGAGTGAAGTTTCAAAAGGAAAGTAGAGGGAGGGAGGGAATTAACATGGGACATTGTTTACAATTATGGAAGATGTCAATAAAAAAGTAAAAATTTTTTTAAAAACATCTTGCTAATTATATACAAATTTCTCAATACAATTTAAGTAATTTGAATACTGCCTACAAGACTATTTATCTTTAGCCTCATTCCAAACTACTGAAATCCAGTGTTAAAGGACTCAATAGAAATAATATCAATTCTCCTAAAATTATCAATATGATAATAAAATTCTTATTAAAGACATAAACTTATATGTAATGGAACAAGACCTAGAATAGCTAAAACAATTTTGAAAAAGAAAATAGAAGAAATCATTCTACCAAGTTAAACATTTATAATTTGGCTATAGTAACCAAAATTACATGGTATAACAGAAAGAGACATAAATGAACATAGAACCCAGAAACAGATCCACAAAAATGTGCTCAAGGAATTTCATACAATGGGGCTGGGGAGATGGCTCAGGGGTTGGTAGGGTGCTTGCCTGCAAGGCCTAAGGACCCAGGTTCCATTCCCCAGTACCTGCTTAAAGCCAGATGCACAAGGTGGTGCATGCGTCTGGCATTCATTTGCAGTGGCTAGAGGCCCTGGCACTCCCATTCTCCTTCCCTCCCTCTCTCTCTCTCTTCCCTCTCTCTCAAATAATAAAAATAAAAATATTTTTAAGAAGCCAGGCGTGGTGGTGCACACCTTTAATCCCAGCACTTAGGAGACAGAAGTAGGGGGATCACCATGAATTCAAGGCTACCCTGAGACTACATAGTAAATTCCAGGTCAGCCTGAGCTAGAGTGAGACCCTACCTCAAAAAACCTATATATATATTTTTTAAGAAATAATAAAATATTTTTAAAACCAAGGTCTTAAAAAGGAATATCTGATATATAAGACCCCAAACTTTTGTTCTATGAAAGACATAGTTTAAGACAATAAAAAGCAAAACTACAGCCTAAAAGGAAATAATTGCAAATCACACATCTGACTAAAAACAAAATTCTAGCTAGAATAATGATTTTTCCAAATGCAACACTGAAAGAAGCAAGCAATCCACTAGAAAATGGACAAAATACCAAAAATAAAAAAAAGTCACTGCAAAGGACATATAAACAGCAAAAGCACAGAAAAAGATTTTCAACATCATTATCCATCAGAGATATGCAAACTAAACTACAATGAGATATACTATAACTACCTGAATGGTTAAAATAATCCATGCTGATGGAAATGAAACATGGTACAGCCACTTTGAAAAAGTTTGGCAGATTTCTTACAAAATTGAATATAGTCTCAGGACATAATGCAGGAACTCCATGTCTATGTTTTTATTCAAATGAGTTGGAAATTTAAAATGTTTACAGTAATGTTATTCATTTTTTAAGCATTTATTTATTTACTTACTTACTTGAAAGAGATAGTATGAGTATACCAGGGCCTCTTGCCACTGCAAACAAACTCCAAATGCTTGGGTTTACATGGGTACTGGGGAACAGACCCAAGTTATGAGGCTTTGAAAGTATCTTTAACCAAAAAACTATCACCCCAGCCTACAGTGACTTTAGTCATAATATCCCAAACTAGTAACAAGATGTCTTTAAACAGACTATAGTAAATCTGCATGTAGTGGTACACGAGTTCAAGGCCACCTTGAGAATACATAGTGAATGCCAGGTTAGCCTGGACTAGGGGAAGAGCCTGCCCTTAAAAAAAAAAAAAAAAAAAAAAAAAGCAGGGCTGGAGAGATGGCTTAGTGGTTAAGTGCTTGCCTGTGAAGCCTAAGGACCCCAGTTCGAGGCTCAATTCCCCAGGACCCACATAAACCAGATGCACAAGGGGGCACATGCATCCAGAGTATACGGAGGCCCTGGCACACCCATGCCCTATCTGTCTCTTTCTCTCTGTGTCTGTCTGTCACTCTCAAATAAATAAAAATAAACAAAAAATTACTTTAAAAAAACAGACTGTAGTAACCCATAGTACTCTATACTGTAATACATCTATTGTGGAATATTATTCAACATTAAACATACAAATGACAAGAAAGAAACAAAAAAAAAAATACAAGTGACATAAAAAACAGACATGGAGAGATCTTAAACACATATTGACTGGTGAAAGATGCTCATCTGAAAAGGCTAGGTACTGCATGATTTCGACTTTATTGACAATCTGGAAGAGGCAAAGCTATAGAAACATTAAAAAGGAGCACAAAGGGCTGGAGACAGAGTTTAGCATTCATGGCGCTTGCCTGGGAAGCTTAAGGGTTCGTGTTCTACTCTCCAGATCCCAAGTAAGCCAGATGCACAGTGACACAAGTGTGCAAGGTCACACATGCACAAAAGTGGGTGCACATATCTGGAGTAAGACTGCAGTAGCTGGAAGCCCTGGCATGCCTCTTTCTTTCTTTCTTTCTCTCACTTAAAAAAGAAAGAGGCCAATCTTGAGCTTGCCTCAAAATAAAGGCATACAGAGGCTAAGCATGGTAGTGCACATCTTTAATCCCAATACTTGGGAGGCAGAAGCAGGAGGATTCGCCACCATGAGTTCAAGGCCACCCTAAGACTACCTAGTGAATTCTAGGTCAGCCTGGACTAGAGCTAGACCCAACCTCAAATAAAATAATAACAACAATAATAGCAGGAATAAAGAAAAAGCAGAGCATAGAGTTGGGAAATTTCTATACTTTTCTGTCTGATAAGGTAATGATGGATATATACATGCATTTGTTGTCAAAGTAAATAGAACTACATATGCAATATGAAGAATGAAACCCATGTAAGCTTTAAATTTCAGTTAATAACAGTGCATCAATATTAGTTCATCTATCGTAACAAATTTACCATCATACTACAAGATGTCAGGACAAAGGAAACTCATGAGATAGAAAGGTAATGGGAACTCATTACCTATTCAATATTCTGCAAACCTAAAACTGCTCTTAGAAGCCAATTATCTTGACAGTTCTTTTTAAATTATGTTAATGGTAAATGTTGGTAAAGGTGTGAAAAAGCTGGATCACTTATACACTGCTGGTGAAAATATAAAATGATGCAACCACTCTGAAGACATATTTTAGTATCTTACATAACAAATACTTTTACCATACAACTCAGCAAATATAATTCAAATATTTACTTCAGAGAAATACAGTATTATGGCCATACAAAGGTCAAATCACAGGAGTTTTATTACAAACAGTCCAAATGGAAACAACCCAAATGTTCTCAACAGGTGAATGACTAAACAAAATGTGATATATACACCTACCTATCATGGAAAACTACTTAGCTACTAATAATACCAAACAGCTTGGACAAATAGCAAGGGAATTATGCTTAGTGAAAAAAGCTAATCTTAAAAGCTTAATGAATTCTTATGTAACATTCTTGAAATGACAAAATTATAAGGATGGAATATTATTTAATGTGTTATTTTTTAAAGCATGTAAAACTGTATCTCAAAAATTTTAAGTTGGGGGTTGGGGTGGCACACTCCTTTAACCTGCACTTGGGAGGCAGAGAGGCAAAGGTAGGAGTATCACTGTGGGTTTGAGGCCAGCCTGAGACTACATAGTGAATTCCAGGTCAGGCTGGGCTAGAGCAAAACCCTACCTCAAAAGAAAAAAAAAAACAGTTTAATAAATTCCAAAGGTACTGTTATAATCTCTAAAAATCAAGACTTCCTCCTTGGATAAGCTGATTAACTGCTAAAACAATAATTCTCTGCCTCAGATGTACACTGGAATTACTTCTAAAAACCTAGATGTTTAAGCAGCATCTCAGACAAATTAAATCAGAATTCCTCAAGGCGGAACTCACAACATCTGCATTTTTCAAATTTTGAGGTAATTCCAGTGTTCAATCAATAATGAGAATTAGATGCTGGAGAGATGGCTTAGCTGTTAAGGCACTTGCCTGCAAAGCCAAAGGACCGAGGTTCGATTTCCTAGGACCCATGCAAGGCAGATGCACAAGGGGGTGCATACATCTGGAGTTCCTCTGCAGTGGCTAGAGGCCCTGGCATGCCCATTCTCTTTCTGTCTGTCTCTTCTCTCTCTCCCTCTCTCCCTCCCTTCCCTTCTTCCCTCCCTCCCTCCCTCCCTCTCCCTCTCTCTCTCTCTCTTCTCTCTCTCTCTACTTGCAAATTAATTAAATTTTAATTTAAAAAAAGAATGATATCTAGGATATACAAAGAACTCAAAAAGTTAAATAATAAGAAATCAAACAAGCCAATCAAAAAATGAGCTATTGGGCTGGAGAGATGGCTTAGCAGTTAAGCGCTTGCCTGTGAAGCCTAAGGACCCCAGTTCGAGGCTTGATTCTCCAGGTCCCACGTTAGCCAGATGCACAAGGGGCACATGCGTCTGGATTTTGTTTGCAGTGGCTGGAGGCCCTGGCGCACCAATTCTCTCTCTCTCTCTATCTCTATCTGCCTCTTTCTCTCTCTATCACTCTCAAACAAATAAAAAATGAACAAAAAAAATTTTTTTTAAATGGGCTATGAAGCTAAATAGAGCATTCTCAAAGGATGAAATACGAATGGCATATAAGCATCTAAAAAAATGTTCTACGTCACTAGTCATCAGGGAAATGCAGATTAAAACTACATTGAGATTCCATCTCACTCCTGTCAGATTGGCCATCATCAGGAAAACAAATGATCATAAATGTTGGCGGGGATGTGGAAAAAGAGGAACCCTTCTACCCTGCTGGTGGGAATGCAATCTGGTCCAGCCATTGTGGAAAGCAGTGTGGAGGTTCCTAAAACAGCTAAAGATTGATCTACCATATGACCCAGCTATAGCACTTCTAGGCATATATCCAAAGGGCTCATCTCATTTCCTTAAAAGTACGTGCTCAACCATGTTTATTGCTGCTCAACTTACAATATCTGGGAAATGGAACCAGCTTAGATGTCCCTCAACTGATGAGTGGATAATGAAGATGTGGCACATTTATACAATGGAGTTCTACTCAGCAGCAAAGAAAAATGAAGTTATGAAATTTGCAGAAAAATGGATGGACCTGGAAAGTATTATAATAAGTGAGGTAACCCAGGCCCAGAAAGCCAAGCACCACATGTTCTCTCTCATATGTGGATCCTAGCTACAGATGATTGGGCTTCTGCATGAGAATGAAAATACTTACTAGCAGAGGCCAGTAAGTTAAAAAGGAGACATAAAGGGAAGAGAAAGGAAGGGAGGAAGGTACTTAATAGGTTGATATTGTATACATGTAAATACAATGATCGAGATGGGGAGGTAATATGATGGAGAATGGAATTTCAAAGGGGAAAGTGTGGGGAGGGGAGGGGAGGGAATTACCATGGGATATTTTTTTATAATCATGGAAAATGCTAATAAAAAATTTTAAAAAAGAATGATAATTAGGAGCTGGAAAAATGCCTCAGCAGTTAAAGGCACTTACTTGATATAGCAGACAACTTCACTCAGGTTACTGGGATGAACCTCCAGATCAGAAGGAGTTATGGAGGAAGGGAATTTATCGAAGATAGAAAGGAGCTTTCATAATAGCAGAAGAAGCTGGCCAGCTTTCACAGGTCCAAGCAGAGAAAGAAAAAGCCACCTCCATAAAGCAAGCAAGCACACTTCAGGAGCTCCAGGCAGAGCTCAAGCACTTTGCTTTTCTTTAGTCTGGAATTCTAGTTCCACCCCCACACCTTAGAACTGGCCACTAGGATCCACCCACAGTGACACTTCCTCCAGCTAGGTGGCTGCAGACCTAAATTACAAACTGTAATAAAATCCTGAATATATTGGGAGTCATCCATTCAAACTACCACATTCCACACCCCTGGTCCCCCAATAGACTCATAACCATCTCACATTGTATACTGTCCAATTTGAAAATACCCAGTCTTTACCAACTTAAGAAATTTCCAAAGTCCTAAGTTTCATCTGAGATTTAAGATGATCTTTTAAGCTGTGAGTCCTGTAAAATCAAATGAGTTATATACTTTTAATATATAAAAGCACAGAGTAAACATTTCCAACTGCTATAAGACATAACAGGGAGAGAATGGAACAATGCAAACTCAACAGACATCAGGCAAACATCAAACTACTGCAGTTCAAGTTGGAAATAACCAGTGACAATGTCCATATTTTCCAATTCTAACCCTCCAGCTAGACTGAGTAGCCAGGGAAAACTTCCATCCCTAGCCAACTGCCTCCATGGTAGCCCTTTCAACAGTCCTGGTATATTCAAATGTCTTCAGGTCTCCCTGTAAGCCATCCATCTTCCAATGGCTTTGCCAGCCTCAGGGTCATCATGCCCTGCCTATATGCTGCAGGACAGCAGAGGCTCCTGGGACCATGAGGACTTCATGACCATTCCATGCATTTTTCATGCTTCCAAAATCAATACCAGTTATGCACAACACAGATATATTCTTAATTCAGGGACAAAACAAATCATAACCTTGAAGAGCAGGTTCCTTCTCCAGTCAACTCTTTACCAAAAAGGTTTGCATTTCTATCATAGTCTTTTCTCAGGTATCCTTTCCATTATTTCAACGTAATATAACTGGACCATCTTCCTTAAGACTGATAATGTGTTTGACAATAGCAGCTTCAGTAACCTAAAGCCAGTCTCTGTGCCAGTAAATTTTAAACTTGTTTGAGTTTTCCCAATTTTAAAATCTTAAGTGTCTCAGTCCTTTATCTTTAGCCAAGCACATCAATCCATTACAAATTTAATTTTGATTAAAGAAATTCTCTGGGCCTGGGTAACAGAATGCAGTCAACCCTTATGCCTGTAGCCCAGGTACAACAAGGTTTTCTGCCTTCTTTCCTTTTCCTTAGAAAGTTTGTATGACAAGCCTCTAAGTTCATTCTCTCTGCACTTAGCATTTTCAAACTCTCATCACACTATCCCATAAAACTTGGCTCACTGCTCCAATAAGTGTCTTCAGTGGCAAGCACCAAGTTTTCCATTTCTCCAGTACGCAAGTTCCAAATGACCAAAATTTACATGTTTCAGATTCATCTCAGCCCCACTCCTTGGTACTAATTTTGTAGCAGACAGCTTCAGGTCGCTAGGATGAACCTCCAGACCAGACATAGTTATGTAGGAAAGGAATTTATTAAAGCTTCCAGATCCAGGGTAAGTTCTATAATGGCAGAAGAAACTGGCCTGCTTTCACAGGTCCAAGCAGACAGAGAAAAAGCCACCATCAAAAAGCAAGCAAGCACACTCCAGGAACTCCAGGCACCAGTTTTGTCAACTTTTAACCTCCACATGCAGGTACACACATGTGCACCCACAGACATGCAAATACTATTAATCTGGACTTTCAAACTCTTTCAAGCATATCACTTAAAATATCCCCTAAAATAAAAAGGATTTAAAATAATCTCATGAATTTATGAATAATCTCACAAATTTAATTACCTACATACAAACTGTGGGAACAAGGTATACAATACAAAGCTTTTCAAATGCAATGTTCTTTTCCAACTCTGTGGGAAAAAAAAGTAACAGCAACAGAAAAATAGGCAAGGTCATATGATAGCACTAAACACACTGTAATAAACTCACATACCACAAACAATTCAACACATCCAGGCAGCAACAGAGAAGTAATTAACTTATGTAGGGACACATTTGTTTGCCTTTAAATTTACCTGTGAATTTACTAAAGGAGCTTTTGGTTTTTAGATGTGGTTGTTGTTTTGGGTGGATGGGGGTCTAATTATATTGCATAAATTATTGGCCTAAAAGAGAATCTTAGCCCTGAAAAATTAAGGGGAACTAAAATGCCTTAACAAAATCTGACAGTTGTATTTGCTTTAACATTAAAGTGACAAGGTCATTTTTAAATGTGTGTAATTTTTTTACAAGTTCAGAACAACCACAAATTATGGAGCTACAAAACCACTAGCTATTCAAAGGAAAGTTATAACATAAAATATTGGCTGACTGCCAGCACAAATGATTTTTTTTTCCCTCAAGCTTTTTAAGCTGCAATACACTTTAAAAAGTAACTATAATCACATTATTCAAATCAAGGAGTAATGTTATTAGATAGTAAAGGTAAGCAATCCTTAGCTTGTACAAACTTAAACACGCTGCTCCTCATGAATATACAAAGTTGTTGTCTTGGAAAAACAGATCTGAAAATTTTAACATTTTTATATTATCCTAATTTCATAAGCAATTAAGTGACTATCACAATAATATTTTAAGAAAGAGGATGGAAGAGGGAAAAAAGTATCTTTTGAAACACTAAAATACACTTCTACAAAGTCTAACAAAACGTTTACTCTATATACATATATATTCTTCCACCAAAGCATTTTTATCCTTTCCTAATAAGAATTCCTTTTTCATATATATATGCAAAACCATTACTCATATCTTTTTTATCTTAATCTTATTTTCTCAACTAGTTTTCAATAAGGCAAATAACCATAAGATTACTAGAAACTAGAAGCAGGGAAAATGGCAGCAAGTAAGAGCACCTGTTATGCAAGCATAAGGACCTGAGTTCAATCCCCAATACACAAACATAAAACTGGGCATAGCCACGTATGTCCATAATACTAAGGTTGAGCAGGGGCAGAGACAGAAGAGTAACGGGGGCTCACTAATCAGCCAGTCTAAACCAAAAATGGCAACTCCAGGTTTCTTTTTTTTTTTTTTTAATGTATTTTATTTATTCATTTGAGAGAGAGAGAGAGAATAGGCACACCAGGGCCCCCAGCCACTGCAAATAAACTCCAGATGCATGCACCACCTTGTGCATCTGGCTTCTGTGGGTCTTAGAGAATCAACAGGGATCCTTTGGCTTTGCAGGCAAACACCTTAGCCACTAAGCCATCTCTCCAGCCCAGCTCGAGGTTTAATGATAGGCTCCATCTCAAGAAAATGAAGCAGAAGTATGATAAAGATAACACCCAACATTCTCCTCTGACCTCTACACATGTACACACAGGGTGCACACACATCTGCACATATATGTTCTTATAACACATACACACAATTAAAAGAAATTCTAGGGTCTGGAGTGAAGGCTCAGCAGTTCAGGGACTTGCCTGCAAAGCCTAAGGACCCCAGTTCAATCCCTAGTACCCATGTATAAAGCCAAATGCACAAGGTGGCTCATGCATCTAGAGTTTGTTTGCAGTGGCTAGAGGCCCTGGAATGTACATTCATATATTCATTCTCTCTCCTCTCTCATACACACACACACACACACACACACACACACACATAAAATTATTTAAAAAAAGAAATTCTAGAAACTGTATAAATCTATGAAAAGAGGTAACAATAATAATAACTTAATTTTGCAAGTCTCTTCTAATTTTGTTAATTTATTTATTTGACAGAGAGGGAGGGAGGAAGAGAGAGAGAATGGGTGTTCCAAGGCCCCCAGCTGCTGCAAACAAATTCCAGATACATGCACCACCTTGTACATCTGGCTTACATGGGTCCTGGGAAATTAAACCGGGATTCTTTGGCTTTGCAAGGAAGTACCTTAGCTGCCAAGCCATCCCTCCATCCCCATTCTAAATTATTTTATAAATTCTCCAGTTCAACCTAACTACACTTTACTATAAATTAGAAAATGGCCTCTGCTCTCCTTGTAGGTCACACTTGTGACAAAAAACATTGCAATAGTCACCTTTTCCCAAGAATGTGTCTTATCCAACCAGCTACACTATCAACTAAAGAAAAGGAACAGTTTCATAATTTATACCTTTAGCAATATCTAAATACAATGACTTGTCTATACAAAACATTCAAACATTTAGTGGCCAATTCACTGCATTTCAAAATTAAGCTGCTCTAAATTTCAAGAAATAAGATGATTTCTCAGACAATGGCTTACATTATTAAGCAAACCATTCCACAGTAACATCTAGATTATCTATTTATTAAAAGCTGTAATTTGCAAATCCACATTTGTCTAAATGTGTACTTCTTCAAGTGGGGTCCTTAAAACCCTTTATTTCTTTTTTTTGTTTTGTTTTGTTGTTTTTTGAGGTAGGGTCTCATTCTAGCCCAGGCTCACCTGGACTTTACTATGTAGTCTCAAGGTAGCCTCAAACTCATGGTGATCCTCCTACCTCTGCCCCCAAGAGCTGGGATTAAAAGTGTGTGCCATCACACCCAGCCAAAACCTCTTTTTTTTTTTTTTTAAGGAGAGAGAGAGTGAGAATGGGCATATCAGGATCTCCAGCCACTGCAAACAAACTCCAGGTGCATGTGCCACCTTGTACATCTGGCTTACACAGGTCTTGGGCTTTGCAGGCAAGCACCTTAAATGCTAAGCCATCTCTCCAGGCCTAAACCCCTTTTTGAGGTTTACTAAGTCAATACTAATTTTCACAGTAATGCAAAGATATTACTTTTTTATTCTCATTTTTTCATAAATACAAAAGACTTTCCAAGGGCTGGAGAGACGGTTTAGCTGTTAAGGCACTTGCCTACAAATCCTAAGGGCCCAAGTTCAATTCCCTAAAACCCATATAAGCCAAATGTACTGGTTACGCATGCATGTGGAGTTCGTTTGCAGTGGCTAGAGGTCCTAGCATACCCATTCTCTCTTTCTCTCTCTCTAATAAATAAATAAAAATAAAAATTTCAAGGGGGGGCTAGAGGTTAGCAGTTAAGGCGTTTGTATGCAAAGCCAAAGGACCCAAGTTCAATTCCCCAGGACACACGTTAGCCAAATGCACAAGGGGGCGCATGCATCTAGAGTTTGTTTGCAGTGGCTGGAGGCCCTGTTGTACCCATATTCTCTCTCTCTCTCTTTCTCTCTATCAAATAAATAAAAATAAAATATTTTAAAAAAACTTCAAGGGGCTATGTAATGTGTAAATATGATTTATGATGAAATGTGTCACATTTGGAAGATCAATCTACTGCAGTAAGCCAACATTTTTAAAAATGATCAAAGCCTGTTGTAAAATTATATATGGATGCTGAGCCTATTGCCACAGACCTGTAAATCCTGGCTACGCAAGAAGTTAAGGCAGGAGGATCCCAATTTGTAGGGGTGCCTAGGCTAAAGAGTAGGTTCAAGTCTAGCTTGGCTAACTTACAACCTATCTCAAAACAAAAATCAAAAAAGAGAGCTGGGGCTGGAGAGATGGGTTAGTGGTTAAGGCATGTGCCGGCAAAGCCAGAGGACCCAGACTCGACACCCCAGGACGCATGTAAGCCCAGATGCACAGTTGGTGCAAGCTGGAGGCCCTGGCACACCCATTCTCTATCTGCCTTTTTCTTTCTCTCTCTCAAATAAATAAAAATAATTTTTGAAAAAGATTTACCATTTTTTTAAAAATGAAAGCAAACAAAAAATACCCTTTTCCAGCTACATATCTGTGTGAAGTCAAATTTTCTTCTTCATATACTTTGTAATGTATGCAGAAGTAGCTATCAGAACACAGCTATCTCCCATTAAGCTGCATACTAAGATTTGCAAAATTGTAAAGAACATTTTCTCATTCAATATTTTTAATCTTGGAAAATAATTATTTTTTCACTTAGACTACATCATTTATGGAATTGAGGAGAAGACTTAGAGCATGAGAACCTGAGTTCAGAGCCCCAGCACCTACATAAATGCCAGGCATGGTGGCATATACCTATAATTTCATCACTCAGGAAGCAAAGACAAACAAATCCCCCGGGGCAAGATGGCTAGCTATACTAGATGAATCAGTGAGCTTTGGATTCAGTGAGAAAACCTGTCTCAATAAATAAGGTAGAAAGTGACAGAGGAAAGTGCCTAATGTTAATCTCTGGACTCCAGAAGCATGCACACATATACAAACATGCATCACTTTACACCTACACACAAAAAAGTAATACTCATGTTATATACAATAGGTTGTCACTGGTATTTTATTTTATTTATTTAATATTTAATTCATTTGCAAGGCAGGGAGAAGGGACCCACCAGGGCCTCTTGCCACTGCAAATGAACTCTAGATGCATGCCTGCCACTTTCTGCATCTGGCTTTACATTTGTACTGATGAATCAAACCCACACTTACAGGTTTTGCAATCAAGTGTCCTTTTTCTATTTGTTGTTGTTGTTGTTGGTTTTTCAAGGTAGGGTTTTACTCTAGCTCAGGCTGACCTGGAATTCACTCAGTAGTCTCAGGGTAGCCTTGAACTCATGACCCCTGCCTTCCAAGTGCTGAGATTAAAGGCAGGCGCCACCATGCTCAGCCAGCAAGCAAGCATCTTTAACTGCTGAGACATTTTCCCAGCCCGTGAATGGTATTTTATAATTAGTAAAATCAATGGTCAAAGGTGTTTGCTTGTGAAGTTCGATGGCCCAGGTTCAATTTCCCAGTACCCATGTAAAGCCAGACACACAAAGTGGCACATGAGTCTAGATTTCACTGGCAGTGGCAGGAGTCCCTGGTTTGCCCATATGTACACACACTCTCTCTCTTTCTAATAAGGAAATAAATAAACTTTAAAAGTAAAATAATTTATCAGACATCATCTCTAAATAAATCACTAGATATAACACACATAAACAAAACATCTTTGGAATCCTCAATCATTTTCAAGAATGTAAAAAAGTCAGCTGGGGACTAGAGAAATGGCTTAGTGGTTAAAGTGCTTGCCTTGCCTGAGAAATATAAAGGATCCAGGTTTGATTCCCCAGGACCTACATAAGTGAGATGCTTAAGATGGCACGTGTCTGAAGTTCATTTGCACTAGCTAGAGGCTCTGGCATTCACATTCTCTCCCCACCCTAATAAATATTTTTAAAAGTAAATATAAATATAATGAATATAAATATATATAACAAACACACACACACATACACACACATATACATATATGTACACACACACATTTTTTAAGCCAGCTGGGTGTAATGGTGCAGGCCTTTAATCCCAGCACTTGGGAGGCAGAGGTAGGAGGATCACGGTGAGTTTGAGGCCAACCTGAGACTACATGGTGAATTCCAGTTCAGCCTGGGCTAGACTGAGACAATACTTCGGGGGTGGGGGAGGGAGAATGTAAAAAAAAGTCCTGAATTTAAAAAAAAAAAAGTTTGGGAACTTCTGACCTTACTAAATATATGTTGATTTTGGTATTTTCGATACCAAATTCTGTACTAAACTCTATTGTGAAATACAGAGATGTCAACACTGTACAACTTGGAGGAGTCAATAAACAATTGAAAAAGATTTTTACACTCATTTTTGCAGTAAGCAGTGCCCTGCAATAAACCAACTACTCAGATTTTCACTGAAGGACTTTCGCATAAAGCATCAACCATTCTCATTGATTCCCATTTCATAAAGAAAAATCACTTGCCATATGACCTGTCTTAAGTAATCAAGAAAAACAGTACAACAGACAGACAGCACTTACCGAGCTCAGAGCAAATCGCTGGCACGCTACTGTACTTATGCCTTAATTCTTACAACTCCACAAAGTAATAAGACAGAAAACTGACTCAGATTTACTTGCCAAAGGTCACACAGTTAACAAACGGTGGAATTAGGACTCAAAATTTGGCCTTCATGACCTCAAAGTCCATGGCTTTCTGTACTTTACCAGTTTACCTTTGTATTACTGGACTGGAAATCAGATATGTCACTTTTTTTTTTTTTTTTTTTTTTTTTTGAGGTAGGGTCTCACTCTAGCCCAGGCTGACCTAGAATTCACTATGGAGTCTCAGGGTGGCCTCAAACTCACAGCGATCCTCCTACCTCTGCCTCCCTAGTGCTGGGATTAAATGCATGTGCCACCACGCCCAGCTTTAGATATGTCATTTTCTATGTCCTTGAGCAAGCCACATTTCCTAGCCAGCTTTCTCATCTATAAGAGGGTTAGTGTAGCTATAGCTGATCTCCAAAGTCTTCCCTCTCAGCTAATGTTCTTAAATTATAATTCATCATAACCTAAACCCTATAGTTATGGAATAAAAGGTCTTTTGTATATTTTTCTGAACTGAATAAAAGAAATGATACAAATAATAGGGAAGTAATAAGTAAAATTAACAGGCTAGGGTATACCTTTTAATGCTTTAATATTAATAGTCATCATAAAATACACAATAAGCATTGAGTAGGCATTGTGTAAGCACTGAGTAGGCACAGTGTGCTCCTTCAATCCCAGACAACCAAACTTTTCTTCTTTAACATAAGCTTGGGCATCCTGCCAGCTTATCTCTAAGTGTGGTAAAGTACCTGCTGGCATGAAGGACTGGTCTAAGGGAGCAAATACCTATCCTTAGCTTATTTAGTATCATCTTTTGAGGTAAATTCACAGTTATCGGTATAGGCATAGAAACATTTGGCAAACATTTCTGAGAAAAGGAGAGCAAGCTGCAGTCAATAGTCGAACTACTACATGATACTTCAACACAACACAACAAAACAGAAGTGGGGAGGGGAAAAGGGAAGGTTACAGGACAATGTAAAAGTAAAGTTTTTCTAATATGTACTATGTTGATGTTTTTAAAACTACCAAATTTTGGGCTTCTAAATGTTCCAGCTATAATTTCAACACAATTTATTATGTGCTACATACTGGGTTGAGCCCTTTAGACACAGCACCTTAGATCATACTTAGCACAGTTCTAAGATATACTCATTTTGAAAAACCTGGTATGGTGGAGATGCCTGTAATCCCAGCACTCGCATATGGGAGGCAGAGAGAGGAGGATCACTGTGAGTTCAAGGCCAGCCTGAGACAACTACATAGTGAATTCCAGGTCAGCCTGGGCTAGAGCAAGATCCTACCTCAAAAAAAAAAAGTTCATTAGTTAGTTTGTGAATAAAAATTTATATTTTACCATTATTTTGAAAATAAAAACAACTGCTATAAGGTTCAGAAGACTACATTAAGCCTAAGACTTTAAAAGAACCTTATTCTGTTCTTGAATTTCCCTAGAATAGAAGCTGAATGCTCTGATAGCTTCTGATATTTTTTAAGTGTAGGTTGTTATAAAAAATGTTTTGATAATTAACACCTTAACTACCATTAATTATGTTAAAAGGCCTGCTCTCTCCCAGTGTGGCTCTAAGTCCACAGGGGCTTTAAAAAGGCAGTACAGCATGATCATGGAAACCTTTTAATTCAGCAGTGCCTTTGCCTTGAGAAATAAGTCTACAAGTTAGGAATTCTCATCCCTTGACTTCAAAAGGGTAAGACTAGGCCAGGGATGGTGGCACAAGCTATTTATCCCAGCATTTGGGAGGCAGAGGTAAGAGTATTTCTGTTGAGTTTAAGGCCAGCCTGAGACTACATATTGAAGTCCAGGTCAGCCTGGGCTACAGTGAGACCCTACCTCAAAAAAGCAAAAAAAAAAAAAAGGGGGGGGGGCTGGAGGGATGGATGGCTTAGTGGTTAAGGTGTTTGCCCTCAAAGCCAAAGGACTCTGGTTCTATTCCCCAGGACCCACATTAGCCAGATGCACAAGGGGGCGCATGCATCTGGAGTTCTTTGCAATGGCTGGAGGCCATTCTCTCCCCCCCTTCCTCTGGTAATAAATAAAAATAAAATATTTTTAAAAGCAAAAATAATTATTTAATTAAAGGGAGGAAACTAGTACTACTTAGGTATCTAAGAGAGTTCAATGACTGGAAAGATGACTTAGCAGTTAAGGCACTTGTCTGCAAAGCCAAAGGACCCAGGTTCGATTCCCCAGGACCCATGTAACCCAGATGCACAAAGTGGTGCATGCATCTGGATTCCATTTGCATACCCATTCTTTTTCTGCCTCTTTCTTTCAAATAAAAGTAAATAAAATTAAATTTTAAAAAGACAGAGTTCAAAGATAACATTTAAGTAGTATGGATGGAGCCAGTGAGGATATATAAATGTTTTCTTTACAACCTGGAGCAACTTAGTTAAAATTAGTGAAACAAAGCTGAGTCAGTTACAGCTCAAAAGAAAAATTCACTTGGCTTAGCAAAAGTCATACAAATAAATTGTCTACATTTGGACCTTATCAATAGATTCAGCAATTACATCTCACTCCTCTATGTGGCATGACACTAAGCTGTATCTAAATTAAGACCCCAAAGCCACAAATAACACATCTTTCCTTTTTAAGAATAAAAAAGGGGGGACTGGAGAAATGGCTTAGCGGTTAAGGTGCTTGCCTGCAAAGCATAACAACCCAGGTTTGGCACCCCAGCGTCCAAGTAAAGCCAGGTACACAAAGGGACGCATGCATCTGGAGTTCATTTGCAGTGGTTAGAGGCCATGGCATGCCCATTATCTGTCTTGCTTCTTTCATCTCTTTCTGCTTGCAAATAAATAAAAAAAATTTTTAAAAAAAGACCTATTTTCCATCTATCAAAAGAACCATTACCTGGATGTTACCCCACACCTGCAACCAGTTACAAAATAAAACAATCTGGTTCCCAATGTCACTTATCTTGGGTTCCATTCACCACATTCTGGCCTATTCAATCGACTGGACTTGAAACTCGCCAGTTGTAAAGCATAGTAGTTTGAATGGACATCCCCCCAATATATTCAGGATTTTATTAAAGTTGGTATTTACATCTGCAGCCACCTGGCTGGAGGAAGTGTCACAGTGGGTGGATGCTAGGGTCCAGCCCCAAGGTGTGGGGGTGGATTTGGAATTCCAGTCTAAAGAAATGCAAAGTGCTGGATGGAGTTCAGCCTGAAGTTCCCAAAGTGTGCTTGCTTACGTTTTGGTGGTGGCTTGTGGCTTTTTCTCTCTGCTTAGACCTGTGGAAGCATGAGAGCTTCTTCTGACATTATGGAACTTCCCCTGGCTCTGTAAGCTTCAATAAATATCCCTTCCTCCATAACTGTTTCTGATTTGGAAGATCCCAGTGACCTGAGGCTATTTACTACATAAAAGCTTGTCAGTCAACCATCAATCAACAGCCAATTAAAAGTTTCATCAGGGGCTGGAGAGATGGCTTAGCGATTAAGTGCTTGCCTGTGAAGCCTAAGGACCCCGGTTCAAGGCTCGGTTCCCCAGGTCCCACGTTAGCCAGATGCACAAGGGGGCGCACACGTCTGGTGTTCGTTTGCAGAGGATGGAAGCCCTGTCGCGTCCATTCTCTCTCTCTCCCTCTATCTGTCTTTCTCTCTGTGTCTGTCGCTCATAAATAAATAAATAAAATTTGTTTTAATTAAAAAAAAAGTTTCATCAGTTCCAAGGCATTCTTATTTTTCTACCTACTTTCACTAACCTTACTACTTTTCCCAAAAGATTATTACAGTATCTGTTTTAATCAATGTATGGGGTTAAGTCTCTCCACCTAAAGGTGTAAGATTCATAAAGACAGTACTGATAATACCCTTCACTGGAGCCACACAGCTCATCAAATAAAGTATGAGTGGGCTGAAAAGATGGCTGAAAGGTTAAGGCTTTTGTCTGCGAAGCCTAAGGACTCATGTTAAACTCTCCAGGTTCCACATAAGCCAGACACACAAATGATGCAAGGGCACAAGGGGGCACACACTTCTGGAGCTCAATTGCAGGATTGGAGGTCCTGGCATGCCAATTCTCTCTCTCTCTTGCTCTCTCACATTAAAAAAAAAAAAGAAAGTGTATTACCATGGGATATTTTTTATAATCATGGAAAATGTTAATAAAAATTGTGAAAAGAAAAAAAAGAAAAGAAATTTTAAAAATTAAAAAATAAAAACAAATTTAAAAAAGAAGCTAGTCTGTTGGGCTTACCTCAAAAAAGACTGGCTTAGCAGTTAAGGTGCTTGCCTGCAAAGCCTAAGGATCCATGTTCAATCTCCCTTCAGATCCCACGTAAGCCAGATGCACAAAGATTACGCAAGGTCATACATGTGCACTAGATGGCACAAGAGTTTGAGTGCACTGGCTGAGGCCCTGGCACGCCAATTCTTTCTCTCCCTCTCTCTCTCTCAAAAATTTAAAAAATAAAAAATAAATAAAGCATGAGGGCCTTATTCTTGCATTCAGAGCCTCTACCACAGGCTACATTACACTAAGTCCTTTCATACTCCCATATATTCAAATGAGCCATGGCTATTTCACATCCGCAAGTTTTATTTTGCTAATGTTATTCCTCCCGCCAAACTGGGATCCTTCTTTCCATTTTGTCCTCATCAAATCCTACATGTTTTCCACAGGTCAGCCTGGGCCTCAAAAATAGAGAAAAAAAAAATTTACTATTAACTCAGAGGATTTATTTGTTTGTGTTTTGTTGTAGGGTTTTTAGGAGCTTCTTTAGCAATGCTGAGGATTGAACCCAGGGCCTTGTGCATGCTAAGAAAGCACTCTACCAGTGAGCTAAAAATCCCACAAGTATATTGTGTCTAAGGCTTGCTATAAATATTCTAGCAAAAAAATAACAAAACAACTGTGTACGGAGTGATGGTGCATGCCTTTAATCCAGCACTCTAAAGACTGAGATAGGAGGATCTCTGTTATTGTTACTATGTAGCCTAGGGCTACATAGTGAGTTCTAGGTCAGCCTGGGCTACATTGAAGATCCCACTGACAGGAAAAGGGGGAAAAAAAAACTGCAATTGAAGGACCAAGAAATAAGGGCAGCAAGGCCAGGCATGGTAGTGTACACTTGGGAGGCAGAGATACAAAAATCAGTTCAAAGCCAGCCTGAACTACATAATAACCTGTTCTCAAAGGGGCAGAGAAATGCTGGAATTATTGACACTGGCTGAAAGTGATGTGAAAATTCACTGTTCTGTTTCCTTTTATAAACATTTCAGAACCTTCTGAATCAAATTTCCACAACCATTCAAAGTCTGCCTTTATACTCTACTCTATTCTCTTCAAAAAACAAACAAGTTAGCCAGGTGTAGTGGTGTGTGCCTTTAATCCCAGCACTCGGGAGGCAGAGGTAGAAGGATCATCAAGAGCTCCAGGCCACACTGAGAATTCTAGGTCAGCCTAGACTAAAGTGAGACCCTACCTTGGGGGGAAAAAACAATTAAGCTTTATATTTTACATATAGTTTTCTTATCTTCTTTACTCTCTACTGTAACTCCGTAAGATAGGGGGTTTGTTCCAATTTTTGACATCAGATCCACAATTAGGAAAAGGAGGATCAGACTTAAAAGCCATGTATTCTAATTTCAAAAACATTTTTCTTCTCACACCAACTGAAGCTGTACACATAATACTGTGGGCAAATCCAAAGATAGTCCAGCCAGTGGCAGCCCTTTTTCTCAGGTTTACTACTACCCCTATAACCCTGGGACCATGAAATTCCTAAAAGGGCTAAACATCATCCTAGGCAGACCTTGAATAGACCTGTACTCAATGACTTTCCTGATATAGGTATGTTTCAAATTTGCTCAACCAATTAGTCCTCCCTAAATTTAATTCAGGGACTAACGGGAATTTGACACACTACTTCTGAAAGGCTGATCTGCACATCTGCCTCTGTACTCTAGATTCATTTCCTTGTGCCTCCATTTCTCCAAATGCACTGTTTTCTGCTGTCCCTCTACCTTATTCAGGTAACTACCACAGGGATCAAAGTGTGTGAACTATAAGCTCCAGAATTAAAGAATACCACTAAACATATCATGGACCAATTTCAAAAGCTGATTTTGTAAAATTTCATGTTCACCACAAAGCTGGCAAATAAAATATCACATCTAGCTGGGCTGGTAGCACACGCCTTTAATCTCAGCAGTCAGGAGGCCAAGGTAGAAGGATCACAGTGAGTTCGAGGGCAGCCTGAGACTACGTAGTGAATTCCAGATCAGCCAAGGCTAGAGAAAGACCCTACCTCAGGGAAAAAAAAAAAAAAAAATACACCTTTCCGTCCAATTCACTAGCTTTGCTAACTAAAACTGAATTATTCACAGTTATCTAATTCAATAACTACCCAGTATCCAAAACTTCAGTAGTTTAACAAAGCTACACAAAAGCCAATGTTTGATGAGTTCCAGAATTACTTTCAACTACATCTTAAGAATGAACTGCCTTGGCCAAGCATGATGATACACACCTTTAATCCCAGAACTCAAAAGGCAGAGATAGGAAGATCGATGTGAGTTCGAGGCCAGCCTGGGCAGCCTGTGCTAGAGTGAGACCCTACCTTGAAAAAAAAAGAACTGCCTTGGAGACTGGAGATGGCTCAGCAGTTAAGGCACTTGCCTACAAAGCCTAAGGACCCAGGTTTGATTTCCCAGTGCCCATATAAATAAAACCAGATATACAAAGTAGCACACATCTTAAGTCTGTTTGCAGTAGCAGGAGACCCTGGTGTGCCCAATTCCCTATCTACCTACCTATCTTTGCTTGGAAATAAATATTTTTTTTAAGAAAAAGAAAAGAAAAATGAGGGGCTGGAGAGATGGCTTAGCAGTTAAACCACCACTTTCCCAACACCCACGTAAGCCAGATGCACATGGTGGTATATGGGCTTGGAGTTCACTTGCAGTGGTTAGAGGCTCCAATGCACCCTCTCTTTATCAACGCCCCCCCCCCATTGGCCTCTTTCTCTCTCTCTCAAATAAATAAAAATAAAAAGAATGATCCAGGTGTAGTAGTACACACTTTTAATCGCAGCCCTCAGGAAGCAGAGGTAGGAAGATCAGTGAGAGTTCAAGGCCAGCCTGAGACTACATAGTGAATTCCAGGTCAGCATGGGCTAGAGCAAGACCCTACTTCAAAAAAAAGAATGAAATGTCTTTAACTTGGCATGGTGGCACATGCCTGTCTGTAATGTAATGGCATCTACTTGGAAAGGTGAAACAGAAAGATTGGATAACAAGCTTGAGGCCAGTCTAGATTATATAGCAAAAAAAAAATTATACACACACACCAAGTATGATAGCTCATACTTGCGATCCCAACATTTGGAATGTTCAGTCAGAAGGTACTGCCACAATTTCACTATGCAGACAGTTCCAGGACAACCAGGGCTACAATAATACCTTGCCCCCCCCCCACCCACACACACAGAATGGATTGCCTCCAGCTTTCAGAAACAAACTACTTATTAAGATTTCAACCGTAAGGTTACAAAGCGCAAGGTTGCAATCCCAGCATTCAGGAGGCAAAGGTAGGAGGATCGCTGTGGGTTCGAGATCAGCCTGAGACCTAAAAGTACATAGTGAATTCCAGGTCAGCTTGGGCTAAGACAAGACCCTACCTTGGTGGGGGGGGGGGAGATTACAATGTAGCTGTTTTAAAATGTACTGTGGTTTTTAGTGAGGCTGACTAAATATAACCAAAGTCACAAACTTTATTTTCACCTTTAGGGTCAATGAACCTAGGGAAGAATTTACAGTTTACTAAAAATAATTATTCAGTGCTAAGAAATCTTAAATATGACATAAAATGGGCCTTAGAGCCTAAATGCCAATGTATGCTTCCTGAATTAAGCTGACAAAACAGACTTAGTAATGGCATTCTAAAACAGGCATCTCCATATCCATCCAGATAGACTCCTTTAGGACAAGTGCTAGTTAACATTTGTCAACAGTACTAACTTGGTTATATGAAATTCATATACAGATATACAGGATGTTGAGCTACCCATCAAGCACCTGGAAATTCATATTGCAAACAGGATATTCTGCAAGTGAAGTAAAATAAACTACTTTTTTTTTTTTGGCTTTTCTAGCTCAGACTGACCTGGAATTCACTATGTCACCTCAGGGTGGCCTCAAATTCACAGCAATCCACCTACCTCTGTCTCCCAAGTGCTGGGATTAAAGGTGTGCACCACCATGCCCAGCCCAAAAGCTACATGTTACCCATAACCCAGAAAAACCTCAGAATTTATTATACAATGTGCTGCAGAATTCTTATTTTTAAAATGGAAATGAACCACAAACTCATACAATGTAATACTGTAATTTTATTATTGACATAATCAACTGTACCCTTTCAAGTTGTGCCAAAGTTAACTAAAGCAAGCAGATGTTTTGCATAGTGCTATTTAAGAGAGTTTGAAATAACTAAAATTTATAACTGCTTTTTACTCAGCCTCAGACATATATATGTGAAAAGTCTTTTATAAGATAGGGACTATAGGACAAGAAATAATTCAAATTAAGCATGAAAGTGACAAATCAGGTCACCTGATCAACTCACTATTCAGAGCAACTAAAAGCTAAATTAAAGATTAACAGACTTCAGACTCAAACCATTTAATTATCTATATCACCATTAATCTTGCCTCATTATTTTCTTTCTTTTAACTGACATAAATCAAATTAAATTGTAAGAGTGTAATATGAAACCTGTCAGAAAGTTTTTCTGCAAGTAAATAAATTCTGAAAACAAACTACCTTTCAAAAAAATGAGATAGCCACATGTGGTAGCACATGCCTTTAATCCCAGCATTTGGGAGGCTGAGGTAGGAGGGTTGCTGTAAATTCGAGGCCAGCCTGAGACTACATAGTGAATTCCAGGTCAGCCTAGATTAGAGTGACACCCTACCTCAAAAAACCAAAAACATAAAAATAAAGGGTTGGAGAGATCACTTAGTGGTTGAGGTGCTTGCCTATGAAGCCTAAGAACCAAGGTTTCACTCCTCAGTATCCACATAAGCCAGATGCACAAGGTAGTGCATACATCTGGAGACTGTCTGCGCCCTTATGCACACATAGTCTCATTCATTCATATTCTCCCTCTCTCTCTCTGTCAAATAAATAAAAGATTTTAAAAGGAAATATTCAAAATAAAAAAAACAGAAGCAGTAAGATAAGTAATGTTTTCCAAACATATAAGACAATAGTACACTACTGAGTACATCAGCTAGCAGAGTAAATCCACTATCAAAGACAGGTGCTTTCACACTCAAAACAAATTAATGTCTAATCAATTTACAATTTAATTTTTTTTTTTTTTTTTTTGCTTTCTAAGGTAGGATGTCACTCTAGCCCAGGTTGACCTGGAATTCACTATGTAGTGTCATACTGGCCTTGAACACAGTAATCCTTCTACCTCTCTACCTCTTTAAAGGAGTGCACCAGCACGCCTAGCACGACAAGTTAAAATTTTGCAATATGGGGTAAGTAGCATCTGGAAGGTCCTTATAACTAGTAAGCCAAACACATCATTGAAAAGTTATTTAAGGACTGGAGAGGTGGCTCAACAGCTAAGGTGTGTGCCTGCAAAGCCTAACAACCTGGGTTTGATTCCACAGTACCCATGTAAAGATAGATACACAAAGTGGCACATGCATCTGGAGTTGGTTTGCAGCAGCTGGAGGTCCTAGCATACTCATTTTCTCTCTCTCTCTTCTATCCCTCTTGGCTTGCAAATAAATAAATAAGGTGATTTAGCAGTTAAGGCCTTTTGCCTGCAAAGCCAAAGGACCTAGGTTTAATTCCCCAGGACCCACATAAACCAGATGCACAAGGTGGCACATGCATTTGAAGTTTGTTTACAATGGCTGAAGGTCCTGGCACACCCATTCTCTCCTTCTCCCTTCCTTCCTCCCTCCATATCTCCCTCCTTTCCTCTCTCCCTCCCCCTCCTGCTCTGCCTCTTTCTCTCTCTCAAATAAATATTTCTTAAAAAAAAATTTTTAAGAAAAGGAATTTAAAAATCATCTCCCTTCATAGCCTGGAGAGATGGTTTAGTGGTTAAGGTGCTTGCCTGCAAACCCAAAGGACCCAGGTTCGTTCCCCAGGACCCATGTAAGCCAGGTGCACAAGGTGGACATGTGTCTGGAGTTTGTTAACAGCTGCTGAAGGCCATGGTGCACCCATTCTAATTCTTTCTTTATCTCTGTCTCTTTCTGTCTCTCTCTCTCAAATAAATAAAATTAAGCTGGGCATGGTAGTACACACATTTAATCCCAACATTCGGGAGGCAGAGAAAGGAGGATCGCCATGAGTTCAAGGCCACACTGAGACTACACAGTGAATTCCAGGTCAGCCTGAGCTAGAGTGAGACAGTACCTCAAAAACAAACAAAAATAAATAAATAAATAAATAAATATAATAATTTTTTTTTTTGGTTTTTCGAGGTAGGGTCTCACTCTGGTCCAGGCTGACCTGGAATTAACTCTGTAGTCTCAGGGTGGCCTTGAACTCACAGCGATCCTCCTACCTCTGCCTCCTGAGTGCTGGGATTAAAGGCGTGCGCCACCACGCCTGGCTTAAGTAATTTTTTTAAATCATCCCCCTTCAGAGTACACACAGGCTGGGGAGTTAGCTCAGCAGTTAAAAGTACTTGCTTGCAAAGCCTGAAGCCTCAAGATTTAATGCGCAAGCAACCCACATAAAGCCACACACAAAAAAGTGGTGCAACAGAGACACTGCCTCTCCACCATAACTGAAGGCCACCCACACAATGCAACACCCACAAACCGTGGGGGGGGGGGGACGACAGGGAAAAGGCTAACAATGGTACCATCATGGCTGCATACACACCATATATGTAACTAATAAAAGAATTCTACATTAATTCTAAGAAATAAATCTGATATCAAACAAATCATATGTACCAAGACTGGGTCTCACCACATAATGACTTTTTTCTCCAGTCTGTCTGGTATCTCTGCTGGCTTGTAAACATCCAAGCTTTTTAGTTAGGGTAACAATATTACCACTTCAGCATTCTCCACATGTACTCAGAATTTACTTTTTGAAAGTTTTTCACTTAGGATTTGCTTGACATTGAGTTCATGACTTATATTTTATAATTTCTCACTTCCTTCTACTAAAACTTGGATAATTACAGAATACATATCATTGTACTTCTGTGAAAATATGTAATGTATGTACAGAAATAGAAGATTGCTTGATATCAATTATGGACTTGATAAATGACAGCTGTGTGCCTTGGATAGCTGTACCCCTTTTTTTCTGAATTTTGTCTTTTTAAAATAATTTAGAATGGTACTGAATACTATACACAATTCTGTTAATTTAATTGTTTTTATTTCTATATAAATAACACTGCTGGGTAGACTCCTCTCCTATGAATACAGAGACTGTACAATAAAATTAGTTATACATTTTCATTTTAAAAAAAAGGGGTGCAAGTGCTTGGCATGTGTTTGCAGCAGAAAAGAGGCCCTGGTGCACCCATATACATATGAGCATACACACAGTTTGAAAATGATATATATATGTTTGTTTGTTTGTTCTTGTTTTTTGTTTTGTTTTATTTTTCAAGGCAGGGTCTCACTCTAGCTTAGGCTGACCTGGAATTCATTGTGTAGTCTCAGGGTGGCCTTGAACTCTTGAACTCTCAGTGATCCTCCTACCTCTGCCTCCCGAGTGCTGGGATTAAAGGTGTGCGCTACCATACCTGGCTATTTTAATATTTTTATTTATTTATTTGCAAGCAAAGAGAGAGAAGAGATGCAGCCAGCCAGAGAGACAGACAGAATGGGTGCACCAGGGCTTCCAGCCACTTCAAATGAACTCAAAAAACATGTGCCACTTTGGTCATCTGGTTTTAAGTGGGTAATGGGAAATGAAACCCAGGTCATTGGGCTTTACAGGCAAGCACTTAACTTCTGAGCCATCTCTCCAGCCCTAATCTTATTTAAAACACACACAGACATATAGCCGGGCAGAGGTAGGAGGACTGCCGTGAGTTTGAGGCTACCTACCCTAAGACTACATAGTGAAGTCCAGGTCAGCATGAGCTAGTGAAACCCTACCTCGAAAAACCAAACACACACAGACACACAGACACACACACACACACACAGCCTGTCAGTGGACTTGCAGATCTCCAATGATAATTACTTGATGATAACTAAAACTATATAAAGAAAAAAGTATTCAATAAATCAGAATAAAGAAGCTTAGTGCCAACAGCACAAGCAATAGCTGTTTTTCTGTTTGTCATTAATTAATCAACTTTCTACAAAGTTCACATGAAAATACATGAAATCTATCACTCCTGACTTAAGAATTAAATTCTAGCTGGGCATGGTGGCTCATGCCTTTAATCCCAGCACTCAGGAAGCTGAGGGAGGAGGATGGATCACTGTTGAGTTTGAGGCCAGCCTCAGATTAAGTCCAGGTCAGCCTGGGCTACAATGAGACCCTAGCCTGAAATAAAATAAAATAAAATGAATTGAATTCACAGGGCTAGAAAAGTAGTGTTTCTGGACCACATTATAAAACAATCTTGGGCTTATGCTGGAACTCAGAATGTCTGGGCTAAAGACTTTAAATCAGCACACACACTCATCCGCAGAACTAAGCCAGAAAAGACAAGCATACAGCATGCATACAATGAACATGCATGAACTGCAGATATGTATGATATTCACAAAGTTGCATCTCCAACCAAGTTCTTAACCAAAAACCCTTCCATCTAATGGCAAATTCTGAAGTACTAATTCATATATTACCAATCTAAAAAGCAGAGGTGGAGGAAAGGAACTAAAGAAATAACATCTACATATTTATGCAGTTTTGAACTTCCCAAAGTACTTAAAACTCATATTAAAAACCCTTGGGTAATAAAGAGTTGGGCTTCTAGAGGAGAAAAAACAAATCACAAAAGTATTAAGTGTTGGGCTGGAGAGATGGCTTAGCGTTTAAGTGCTTGCCTTTGAAGCCGAAGAGCCCCGGTTCGAGGTTCAATTCAAGGACCCACATTAGCCAGATGCACAAGGGGGTACACGCGTCTGGAGTTCATCTGCAGTGGCTAGAGGCCCTGGCGCACACATTCTCTCTCTCTCTCTCTTTATCTGCCTCTTTTTCTGTCATTCTCAAATAGTAAAAAAAAAAATTAAAAGTATTAAGTGTTATATCCAGCAAGTCACTAGTGAAGATAAAACCAGAACTCAATTATTTAGCTTACAAAGTCTAAAACATCTACCCTCCTTGGCTCATAAACTTGGGATAGTATTCTTAAATACCTAGAAAATGCTGCAAGCTATAAAAGTTTACACAACAATCCATATAATCAGAGCACTATTCCAGAACTGAGTATCTTGAGCAAGAAAATACTTACCCAAAAGAATAAAATGAAGTAACACAATGGACTTGAAAATTATGCTCGGGAAGAAGCAATGGCCCTATTAGAGAGTTTTCAAAGGTCACTCATCATCTTATATCCCACTGCTCTAAGTCTATGCCGGGGAGCTGAGGGAAGCAGATTATGTTCCCTATAACTATATTCAACATTTGCACCCACTCTCCAGGAGTTATCAATCAAAACCATATTGATAATCATTTCCCTCCAAAAATAAAACCTTGTAGCAATGCCTTCTGAACAGTGTATTGCTGCCTACAGTACACTTCAAATCCGGATTCTAGAAATCGAATTTTTTAAAACAGTTCTGTTTACAGATTCATATTACCTCAAACATGGTGCTCTGTTCAGCCCTCATTATTTTTAGACAAGATTGTCACTATGCTCATTCAAACTTATTATTTGAACATACAATGGCTACACTGATACTTCCTAATCACCTAAGTACATTTCCAAAGCAAACCTTTTATTTGAAATCATACTAGGTACCACACTGCATACTACATGAAGTCCACAAAGCAATACTGAAGTTAGTTCTGTTAATGTGATGAAATTTACTTTTTAGTAAGATCTGACAAGACTGAAATTTTAACTGTCAAAAGAAAACCAAGATTCTAGGAAACCTTGCTTACTAAAAGCAGCCTCAGTTTGTTTAATCCTTTCAAGTCTAAATCTAATACAAGCCACAAAACAGTGAATGAGACAAGCAATGAAATGTTTGTACTCAAAACTCCTAAATTAGTTTCTATGTGTCTGGCAATCTGATGGCCATATGTACAATCAACCCCAAAAGTGTCTTTCCTCTATGAAACTAAACATCACACACTTAACATCAAAGTAAATCAAGTATCAGAGAATTCAAAAGCCTCCAGCTACTTGAACTGCTTGGGAGAAAAAGCTGACAACCCAATGTCAGTTAGACACACTTTAAAAGAGAGCTAGACTCCAAAGGCTCTTTTTTGGGAGCTGAGTGTACATTACTTCTGTTGGCCTGTAGCACAGTAGTCGAGTATTACATCATTCAATGCCTGAATACTGCTCCATTACCCAGAAAGCACCAGGGTATGAGACACTGCACCAAGGTATCTTTCTCCCTATGTTACAGCTCTTGACTACTATGGGCCTGGGCCCTGCCTTCTTACAGATTCACAAAGACACCTGCCATGCATGCACCTGCTGGAGTACCATTTCCATTCACTTTTGCTGCAATCCTCCTGACCCTGTATGGCCATCTATCCGTTCACACCTCCCAACTCAAAAGTAGGCACTCAGTTCTCTTTCCCCATTCACTGGTTTCAGGACTAAAAATCAGGTTTCATCATCCTTCTGATCCTAGAAGCATAAACTTGTAGATACAGCACACAGTTTAATGCCCTCCATCTTCCACTAACGTTCTAAGATCCACATCCTCTGCTCCCCCTCCAATTTCCAGTTCCTCTAAGTCTAGAGTTAAGCCTCTTTAGTTCCCCCACACACCACCACCATCATCATCTGCGCAGTCCCTCCTTATACTTTCAGTAACCTAATAATTTTGGACCCTTTAACATCTCAAGACTCTAAATGCTCCAATCACCCCCCACACACACACACACACATTTCCACACCTTCAGTCTCCCATACTCTTAAGCAACCTACCTCTGAATTCTCTCCAACCTTTAAATAATCATCTCTTGCCCTAAACCTAGGCAACTACTTCCTCCACTGCACCAACCCCATACAGCTGTCTCTGGATAGTCATAGGCACAACCCTGCATATCCTTTACCCCAGTATAGGTACGATACATTCTTTTGTATCCTCCACCCTAAACATTCCATCTTCCCAGACACTGCCTTCCCACTGTTCTCTGCTACTCCCTTCTGTATATACAATGCTTCCCTCCCGCCACAAATGGTAGTCCAGACCTATATTTCTTCCTTCCCAACTTATCCCTCCTTCTACTGATATCTCTTCACAAACACACACCCTCCATGTTCTTCTCCCTTTCCCCAACTTTTCTCATCATTTCCCATCCAAGGAACATTTCCCTCCTTCTGTCCCTACACCTCACCTGCCACTCCAAGGACATTCCCCTCACCTTTTCTCCAGCCCAACTCTCCAACCTGCTCCATCCACCTGTCCCTGCCAGGGTGCCCCCAACCTCTTTTCCTGCTGCTCCCCACTACACCCACATTGCTCACACCGACACCCTCCATTTCACTCACCTTTACTGTCCATTCACTTCTGCACACACCTTCTGCCTAAACACCTGACTCTCCATCCAAATCACAAGACCTTCCTCTTGTCCCCGTTTGTCTCCCAAACCCCTCAAACTCAGTTCCTGCGCCAATCGCCCTCCGCTTTCCACCCCAGACTCCTTTCCCCTGACACAGGACAAACACCTATCTGCCTTTCTCTTCTAGCTTGTAAACCCCCTCCTGTGTTCCTTCCACCCCTCACGGGTCTCTCTCCGAGCCCTAGGCCTGCCTACACACACACACACACACACACACTCTCTCTCTCTCTCTCTCTCTCTCTCTCTCTCACACACACACACACACACACACTCTCCTACCTCCTGCTTAAACACCTTCCATATCCCTCACCACCACACGGGAGACGGCCCCCCAAAACACCCTCCTTTCCCTCTAGGTGCTCAACCGACCCTCCACACTTCCCCCCAACTAACCCCTCCTTCCCCAGTTCCCCTTTACAGGTCAGGTGGCCTTCCCCACGGTCTACCCCATTCCCTGCCCCTCCTCACACACAACGCTAACCTCCGGGACATCAGCTCCGTCCACTTCTGCCTCGAGCTCCCCATCTTTTCCCTCCTTCCACCATCTCCTTTGCCCCTGCCCTCCCCAACCCCCCCCGCACACCCTCCTGGACCCCTACACACACGCTATGCACCCCCACCTGCCCGAATGCCCTCCATTCCTCCGAGGGCACTCGACCTAGCTCCCCCAGAGTCCCTCAGAGGTCCCCCAGACCTGTTCCTCAGGGCTGGAGGGCTTCCCCCGCCCGACACACACACACACACACACACACACACCATTCTCCCGAAATGTGCCCGTCCCCGGAGCCTCTCTCCCCGAGCTTCTGCCCCCCACGTCCTCCAACACCTGCCCGCAGCCCCTGGTCCTCCCGCCTCCCCGGAGCTCCCGTCCCCCACGCTGCCCACGCCCTCCCGGGGATCAGGGCCCGGACCCCGTTCCCCCCAAGGTGAGGACGACGGCCCGCTGCCCTGGCCAGAGCCTGCCCGGGGCACCGCGACGGCGACGGCCACAATGCCCCAGTGGCGGGGCCCGGATGGCGCCCGGCTCTCCGCCACGGCCGCCGCTGCTAAGGACGCACAACAAACAATGCGGGGCCCGGGCCGGCTCCTCCAACCGCCGCCTTAACCGCCGCCTCAACCGCCGCCCGACCTGGACGGCCCGCCGCGCAGGCTTCGGCCTCGCCGCAGCCTACCCGCACCGCCGCGCTCTGCCCGCGCCTGCTCCTCGCTCCCGCTCCGCCGCCGCCGCCACCTCGTCCGCCCGCGTCTCTGGCTCCTCAGCCCAGCGGCGGCGGCTGCGGCGGCTGCTGGCCCTGGTGGCGCTCGCGACTCCTCTCTTCGCTTCGGCAGCGGCGGCGGCGGCGGCGGCGGCGGCGGCGGCGGCAGGCACGTGACACCGCCGAGCACGCCCATTGGCGGGGCCCGGGGGGGCGGGCCCCCGCGGCTGCTGGGGAAACGGAAAGCCCGCCCCTCGCTCGCCGCGCACCACCACCACCCCCCGTTCCACGCGCGCTCTGCCGCACCTGAGAGCTTCGGCCAGCGCCCGCCGCGCGGCCGCCTGCGCCAACTGCGCACCTGGGAGCGCGCAAGCAGCTCACGCCCGCCGCGGCCCCATGCACCTGCGAGCCGACGCTTACGTAAACGGCGTCCCCGCCTACCTCCCGGCGCCCGCCCGCTGCAGCACCTGAGCCCCGCTGCGCTGGCGGCGTAACCGCTGGGGAATGGAGACAAACCGTGCTGGAAAGGCGACCAAAGGCACGGAAACTTCGTAACTTCCGAAGCTGGAAGAGGCTCCCAACCGCCGCAGCAAGCTCACCTCCCCAGACCCCGCGCCCTTAGTGCGGGATGCTTCCCAACCCCAGCCGCTACGCAAACAGAGTAGGCGCCGCAATGCCTCCCGGGGTGGAGGAGGGGCAGGACAACGCTTTGGCTGGTTGAAAGGTTCCGATCGCCAGCCTCGGCTCCTCTGCCGCTTGCCAGCTGTGTGACCTTGACCAAGTTGCCGAACCACTCTGAGCCTCAGTGCACTTGGGAGAAACTGGGATAATAATTCCTCTTTAAGAACTGTTAGGGAAAAGGCATAAAACAATAGATGAAAATTTTCGTGGTGCGTAGCAACCACTGAGCAGATATTAAAATCACCTCTCCTAACTCCGCCTTTAAGGGACCTCCCTCCTAGGCATTGAGTTTGCGACCAGACCCTCCTTCTCTCCTTAGGTTGAGTCAGACTTTGGCTAAGAACCTACTGCATTATTCCAGAGGCGATGCTGGAGAAAAATAAAGATTCACTTTATCTTAGTTACTGGCCGGCACTTTCTGCCAGCAAGTTCAAACCGACATGATAAGTGTTGCATGACCAGCACTGTGCAAGGAGCAAGGTCCTCACCCTAAAGCAATTCCCATCCCGAAGCAAAAGACCTGCCCACCTAATGCCAGAGCAGTAAAAGGAAGGAACCTCCCACACCAGTTCCCTTGAGATCCCCTTCTCATCTTTCTGAACATGACAGGCTCAGACATTTTAACAGCTCTGGGCTAGGGGTATACCTTAATGGTTGAGTGCTTCCCTGATGTGGGCAAGGCCCTGGGTTCCATCTCCTGCACCATAAATAATAATTAATAATAACCTGTTCTACTTCATTTAACTATTCATCTCCATTCCCACCCAGCTATGAATCTACTTTCCATTTTTCCCTTATATAGATGTATATGTATATTATAAAATGCATTTGTTTAAATTAAAACTGAAATTAACCTTTTGGAGAAAAAAATCAAAATACTTATAATCCCACTTAATGATAATAATCACTCAATATTGGTATATACTGCATCATTTCAATATTCTGTGCATATATATAAACAAAAACAATGGCAACAAATTAGCATATATGAAATATATTTTTATTGTCATTATTTTTTGTGTTTTTTAAACATTTTGTTTATTTATTTATTTGAGACAGAGAGAGAGAGAGCGCGCGATACAGTGAGGATGGCCCTCTAGCCACTGCAAATGAACTCCAGATGCATGTACCACCATGTGCATCTGGCTTATGTGGGACCTTGAGAATTGAACCTGGGTCTTTAGCCTTCACAAGCATACACCTTAACCGCTAAGCCATCTCTGCAGCCCCCTGTTTTTGTGTTTTGAGTCAGAGTTTCACTTCGTAGCCAGGCTGGTTTCAGACATATAAGTGATCCTCTTGTCTCAGCCTCCCAAGTGCTGGAATTATAGGTCTAAGCCACCACATCTGGCTAAAAATATATCTTTTACACAGTAAGATTATCACATACTTCTGCTTTGATTTTTTTTCACTCAATATGAATACACCCTTTGGGGTTTACTGTTCATTTGTACTCGTCTGCATAATGTGTCTTAAACATGATTTAATTAAACCAAGCTCCCTACAGTGGATATTTGAATCCTTCCTAGTATTTCCATTATTATAAACAAGGGAAAATAGTGGATGTTGTAAAGTTCTTGAGTTCAGAATGCATTGAAATCATACATAAATTCAAAGGCCAGCATTGCTTATTTCATCTATTCATTGCACAAATATTAACTGAGAACCTACTGTATAGGAGTCCTTAGGGGTAGAAAAGAAAGCAAAGAGTTGCACTATAGGTCTGGAGACCAGTGCTAGAGAAATATATCAATCAAGTAACATTCAATAGCCCACAAGGAAAGGAGAAACCAGTCCCATGGGAAGTGAAGTTTAGGGTCCTCAAAGAGTATCAGACTGGCCTTCACAGTTGATGGTGCCTTCCCACCCTTAATCCATTTGACACTTTCATCTCACAGATGAGAAGAAAAAAGATGACCTTGAGAACTAGGGAGAGGAAAGGCCTGCAGGACAAGCCCAAGGTCACCCAGTGAGGAAAGGGTACTATTGAAAGTGGACTCTGGTATAACTCCTAGTGCAATGTTCTTGGTCCTAAAAGACACTGTGCCCATCTTTCAAATGTCATATTGAGACAGAGGGAGGAAAAATTCCTACAACTATGCTATCCATAAAACAGATGTGACTAGTTAAATTTAAGTTAGGTAAATAAAATTTAAATAACGATGCACTCTAAGCACAATTCAATTGTTCTAAAACCACATATAGCTAGTGTCACTATAAAGAACAGTATGGAGATAAAATGTTTAAAACACTGCAGAAATTATACTGGAGAGTACTGACCCAAAGGACCAATGATAACATTGCAGGAGTGGTAACAGTAACACCTTAATTGCATATTACCTTCTAAAGCCTTTGTCTTGGGAGGTAACAAGTTAGGTCTAGCCTTCTCTACTCTTCTTTTGCACCACTCCCTCAAGCCTATGCCAGTTCTGTAGAAAGAAGCTGACTGAAGGGCCAGAAAAATGGCTTAGCAGTTAAGGTGCTTTCCTGAAAAGCTAAAGAACCCATGTTCAATTCCCCAGAGCCCACGTAAACCAGAAGCACAAGGTGGGGCATGCATCTGGAGTTCTTTTGCAGTGGCTGGAGGCCCTGGCATGCCGATTCTCTCTCTCTAAAAAGAAGAAGAAGAAAAAGAAAAAGAAGAGGAGGAGGAGGAGAAGACGGAGGAGGAGGAGGAAGCAGCAGCAGCTGACTGAAAATTGGCTGGTTATCCCGTAGATAGGTGAAGAATATGGGAAATGTGACATTGCTCAATTTCTTGCCATTATGTTTCCAAATCTATCTGCATCTCCATTCATCACCCTGTCTTCCTTCCCTCCTTTTACAAAACCAGCTACTCATCAAAGGTCAGGTCCTTCTCTGGTGCCTGGATGTCCCCCTTTCCTTCCCTCTAAGGAACGCTATTCCTTAGCTTGGCCCTCTTTGATGTTGTCAGTCTCTCAGCTGGATTCTTTCCATTATTACTCAAACAATCCCTTCCATTGTTTAAATTAAAAAGAAGCATTGCGGTGGGGGGGGGGTGGACAAGATCCCCAGGTGATTCTTGAGCACAGTACGGTTTGAGAAGCATTGACCCAAATTCAATGAGGACAGATACCAATCAAACAAAGCTTCCAATACCAAGGTAGAATTGCTGTTGCCGACAAGACATTCCAAAATGATAAACAACCCTGGGTACAGTCTGAACAAAACAAGGGATAATCTTCATTCACTTTGCATAGTATTTGCCTCCCTGGAATAGTAAAATCATGTTAGAATGGACTTTGTGTTCATTTTAAAAATGAAGTGAGGTTTTCAGTTTATATAATTGTGTGTGACTTTCTCACCTAGGTAAGCATTCAGTGAGGCATTCAAAAGTCTTGCAATGCTATTCATGAACTGTAGGACATCCAGTGTCCCTGGCTTCCCCCTGTATTAATAAATATTACTATGAGGGCTACAGAGATGGCTCAATTGTTAAAGGCACTTGACAGCCCAGGTTTGATTCCCCAGTACCCATGTAAAGCTAGATACATATGGCACATGTGCCTGGAGTTTACTTATGATGACAGGAGGCCCTGGTGTATCCATATGCGCTCTCTCTCTCTCTCTCAAATATATAAATAAAAATACATTTTAAAAAAATAGGCCAGATGTGATGGCACACGCCTTTAATCCCAGCACTTGGGAGGCAGAGGAAGGAGGATCACTGTGAGTTTGAGGCCACCCTGAGACTACATAGTGAATTCCAGGTCTTCCTGAGCTAGAGTGAGACCCTATCTCGAAAAATAGATAAATAAATAATAGGGGGATGGAAAGATGGCTTAGTGGTTAAGATGCTTACCTGCAAAGCACAAGGACTCATGTTCAACCATCCAGGTCCCACATAAGCCAGACACACAAGGTGATACAAGCATGAAGATCCCACATGCACACATGTCTAGAATTCAATTAAAGTGACTGGAGGCTCTGGCATGCCAATTTTCTCTCTCCCTCTCTCTCTCTCTCTCTCTCTCTCTCACACACACACACACACACACACACACACACACACACACAAAACAGCCAGCCTATTGGGTCTGTCTCAAAAAATAAATAAATAAATAAATAAATAGGGCTGGAGAGATGGCTTAGCAGTTAAGGTGCTTGACTGTGAAGGCTCAGGACCCAGGTTTGATTGCCCAGTACCCCTGTGAGACAGATGCACAAGGTCATGCATGCATCTGGAATTCGTTTGCAATGGCTAGAGGCCCTGGTGTGTCAATTCTCTCCCTCCCTCTAGCTCTCCCTTCCTCTTTCTATCTCAAATAAATGCATAAATATTTTTTAAATATTTATTTAAAAAATAAATAGCAGAGGTGTCAGGCATGGTGGCACACACCTTTAATCCCAACACTCAGGAGGCAGAGGTAAGAGGATGGCCATGAGTTAGAGGCTAGCTTGAGACTGCATGGTGAATTCCAGGTCAGCTTGGACTAGAGCAAGACCCTACCTTGTAAAAGAACACAAATAAATAAATGTCATTATGAATGCTCAACTCCACTACACACATCACTGAAAAAGCTCCCACTGAGGGGCTGGAGAAATGGCTTAGCAGTTAAGGCATTTGCCTGCAAAGCCAAAGGACCACAGTTTGATTCTCCAGGACCCACATAAGCCAGATGCAGAAAGCAGTACATGCATTTGTAGTTTGTTTGCAGTGGCTGGAGGCCCTGAGGCCCTGGAGTGCTCTCTCTCTCCCTCTGTCTCTCCGTCTCTCTCTCACACAAACACACACACATCTGCCTCTCTCTCTCTCTCTCTCTCTCTCTCTCAAATAAATAAATAAACAAAAATAATTTTTTTTAAAGTTCCCACTGAGAATCACTCAGGATCTATGATTCACATAGATCAGCCTGATATACTACTCAAGTCTTCCTAACTGTTGGATCTTTCCCCTTAACCCCAAACCCAAACCTAGCTCTCTAAGGGAGGTTATGGTAGCTACTAATCTTGAATAATCAGAACACTGTAGGTCCCACGTAGGCAAATATTTTTGTTGTTGTTCCCTCAGAGAAGCGTCAGGAACTTAGTATTCTCTTAATAAATAATTTATAGGGGGCTGGAGAGATGGCTTAGCGGTTAAGCACTTGCCTGTGAAGCCTAAGGATCCTGGTTCGAGGCTCGGTTCCCCAGGTCCCACGTTAGCCAGATGCACAAGGGGGCGCACGCGTCTGGAGTTCATTTGCAGAGGCTGGAGGCCCTGGCGCGCCCATTCTCTCTCTCTCCCTCTATCTGTCTTTCTCTCTGTGTCTGTCGCTCTCAAATAAATAAATTAATTAATTAAAAATAAATAAATAAATAAATATTTGTAGGATTTACATGTAGCAGTTTTTCCCATTCCATTTTTGGGTAAGAAATCCCAATGTGATTAGGAAGGGAAGGAGTTCACAAGAAGAAAGAAGAAGCTTCCAATTCTTCCAAACTTTCTTTTTCTTTTAATTTTTTTATTAAGAAATTCTTTTTTTGTTTTTATTTATTTATTTATTTATTTATTTATTTATTTATTTGTTTATTTATTTGAGAGCGACAGACATAGAGAGAAAGACAGATAGAGGGAGAGAGAGAGAATGGGCATGCCAGGGATTCCAGCCTCTGCAAACGAACTCCAGACGCGTGCGCCCCCTTGTGCATCTGGCTAATGTGGGACCTGGGGAACCGAGCCTCGAACTGGGGTCCTTAGGCTTTACAGGCAAGCGCTTAACCGCTAAGCCATCTCTCCAGCCCTTTATTTCTGTATTTACTTATTTTGGTTTTTGAGGTAGGGTCTCACTCTAGTCCAGGCTGACCTGGAATTCACTATGGAGTCTGAGGGTGGCCTCGAACTCACGGCAATTCACCTACCTCTGCCTCCCAAGTGCTGAGATTAAAGGCATGAGCCACTACACCCGGCCCCAAATTTCTTCTAATGTTCCAGACACATCTATCTCTAGAGGTAAGCATTGTGGTACACCCCTATAAACCCACCACTCCAAAGGCTCAGGCAGGAGGAACACCACAAGTTCAAGGCCAGCATGGGGCTACACATTGAGACCCTGTCTCAAAAGTAAATATATAAAAACTTATATATATATATATATGCAGAGAGAGAGAGATTGAAAGCCAGCACTCAGGAGACAAAGGTAGGAGTTCGCCATGAGTTCAAGGCCACCTTAAAATTACATAGCGAATTCCAGGTCAGTCTAGGTTAGAGTGAGATGCTACCTCAAAAAATAAATAAATAAGCCGAGCATGGTGGTGCACACTTTTAATCCCAGCACTTGGGAGGCAGAGGTAGGAGGATTGCCGTGAGTTCGAGGCCACCCTGAGACTCCATAGTGAATTCCAGGTCAGCCTGGTCTAGAGTGAGACCCTACTTCGAAAAAACATAAATAAATAAATAAACAAATAAATTTTAAAAAATAAATAAATAAAATAAACAAATATAACCAGATGTGGTGGTATACACCTTTAACCCCAGCACTGAGGAGGCAGAGGTAAGAGATTCATTGTGAGTAGAGGTCAGCCTTGGAATTACAGAGTGAATTCCAGATCAGCCTGGGCAGAGTGAGACCCTACCTCAAAAAAAAAAAAAAAAAAAAAAAAATCAAACAGAATAATCAAAAGTAGATGTACCTGTTCAAGATGCAAGACAAAACTATTACTAAGACTTTCCCACCACAGCACTGTCCCAGCAGAGGAGTCTAAGTTAACCTCCCTGGAGAGCTGAGGATGATGTCCAGATTCATCAGCCTCAAGCAAAAAACTTACTTGTAGGCCGGGTGTGGCGTCACACACCTTTAATCCCAGCACTCAGGAGGCAGAGGTAGGAGGATTGGCATGAGTTCGAGGCCACCCTGAAACTACATAGTTAATTCCAGGTCAGCCTGAGCCAGAGTGAGACCATACCTCCAAAAACAAAATAACAACAAAAAATTTACTTGAAGTTTCACAATTTAACTTTAAAATCCAGGCAAACTTGACTTCTTCTTCTTTTTTTCTTTCTTTTTTCTTTTTTTTTTTTTTTTTTTTTGTTGTTTTTCGAGGTAAGGTCTCGCTCTAGCCCAGACTGACCTGGAATTCACTATGGAGTCTCAGGGTGGCCTCAAACTCACAGCAATTCTCCTACCTCTGCCTCCCGAGTGCTGCGATTAAAGGCATGCGCCACCACACCCGGCTCTTCTTTTTTTCTTTCTTGAGACAGGTTCTCATGTAGTCCATGCTGCCCTCAAACTCACTATGTAGCTAAGAATGACTTTGAACTCCTGATCCTCCTGTCTCTATCTGAGTAATGGGTTTACCGACATGTTCCACCATGCCCAACCAAATTTTGCCTTTTATTTATTTGTTTGTTTTTAACATGAAAATAATGTCATTAGTTACATTGCTTGAAGTACATACATCCTTTCAGAAAAAAAAAAAATCCAAAGCCTGTTTTCCCAGCTCTTTAAGTAGGAATTCATACTCTCAAGATACTGCTTGCTTACCCTATGGCTTTGCATGCTTCCTGGCACACCATCACCTCACCCTGATGTTACTATCCACACTCACTATGTGTCAGGTAGTATTTGAAGCTCTTAACATGCAGTATGTGTGTGTGTGTGTGTGTGTGTGTGTGTGTGTGTGCATGTGCTCACACATATGTGACCTGGGAACCAAACCTACAGTCTTGCACAGCAAAGCAAGTGCTCTGCTATTGAGCTATATGCCCGGTCCCAACATGAATCTGCTCAACAATCCCATGAATTAAGCATAGTGTTTACCTTAGCTAATGATGAGGAGACTAAGCCTACAAAAAGGTGAGTCACTCCAACGGTATCACAGAGCTGATAGATGGAACACCAGGGATTCAGCCCAGTGCTCTCACTGTGCTGCCCACTCCAGTTTGAAGGGCAAGCTTCTGGATTATTAGGGGGGGAAGGGGGCTTAAGGAAAGTCCCCAGCCCCAGGATTTCACAAACCATGGAAAGAGCTGAGGTATCTGTGGAACTCTGGGTGGGTCTACATGTTCTAACAGAAGTTTCTAAAATATATGCTTGGGTTTCAATTATAATCTACAAACAAATCATATAAATGCATCACCAGGACAAACAACATGTAAAGGATTTCTTTTTCCTTTTTTATTTTATGAGACAAATCTCATGCAGCCCACAATAGCCTCAGACTGGATGTGTAAGTGAAGATGACCTTGAACTTCCTCTTGCTTCCATCTCTCAAGTGCTGGGATTATAGGTTTATGCTACAGTGCCTGACTTTATGAAATTCAAATCCAGGGTTTTGTGGAGGCTAGGCAAGGATTCTACCAACTGAGCTACACCCCTAGCCCTTATGTAAAAAATTCCTGGCATGCAAAATTCATTGGTCATGTTGGTCCCAAGTGACTGCCTAGAGAGGTCAAATTCTGAAGAATCAGATATATATAATTGTTTTTAAAGCCAGGCATGGTGGTGCACGCCTTTAATCCCAGTACTCAGAAGGCAAAGGTAGAAGGATCACTGTGAGTTCCAGGCCAGCCTAAGACTATGGAGTGAGTTCAGGTCAAGCTGGGCTAGAGTGAGACCCTACCTTGGGGAGAAAAAAGAAAAAAAGATTCTCAACTAATTGTGATTTCTGTCTCTCTTTTGGAGGGTAATGTCTAGAGATTTTTAGCTATAGTACCTGCCATTCAATGGCCAGGAATGCTGTTAACTATAGGACATTATACAAAATAGCCTCCCAGACCAAAGAATCTTTTAGCCTAAAATGTGAATAGTCATAGTTTATAAAGATTTCAGTAGCACATGCCTATAATCCCAGCTTTTGGGAGACTAAGGTAGGATGAACAATGTGAGTTCAATGCCAGCCACGTCTACAGAATGAGTTCCAGATGAGCCCTGGCTAGAGTAAGGCCCTGCCTCAAAACACACACATAAAAAAAGAAAGAAAGAAAAAAGCAGGGAGTGGGGATTTAAGCAGAGAAAAACGCACAGGTGAAGAAGAATTAGAAGTGACATTTCTCTCATTGAGCCTTGTAAAATATCTTTGACTTAGAAATCACTTAAATGACTCAGGCAAATATTTAAGACATTAAATCTTATAAATTTTAAATAATTCCTAGAACAAAAATAGAGCCAAACATGAGCATTACTTTACATGAGATTCATAGCATAGCTACACAAAAAAACTTGGGTCATTCCACACATAACTGGGCTCTTTGGCAAAATGGCTCCTTCCACTGACAAGGCAGGCAATGTGTTAAGATGAGTCTGAGACACATGGTCATGTCAAAAAGCAAGGAATCTAGCTGGAGAGATGGCTCCGCGGTTAAGGTTCTTGCCTAAAAAGCTTAATAACTTGAGTTTGATTAGCCAGTACCCACGTAAAACCAGATGCACAAAGTGGTACATGCATCTGGTTTGCAGTGGCTAGAGGCCCTGGCACACCCATTCTTTCTCTCTCTTTTTTTCTCTCTCTCTTTCCCCCTGTTCTAGCAAATAAATAAATAAAATATCTTTTTTTTTAAAAAGCAAGGAATCAGGGCTGGGAAGATGGCTCAGTGGTTAAAGGCATTTGCTTGAAAAGCCTAGAGGCCCAAATTTAATTCCTCAGTACCCATGTAAAGCCAGATGCACAATGTGGTGCTTGCATCTGGAGGTTTTTTGCACCCATACTGGTGCACCCATACTCTGTCACTCTTGAAGAAATAAAAATATTTTTTTTAATTACTGAATAGGGCTAGAGAGATGGCTTAGCAGTTAAGGTGCTTGCCTGTGAAGCCTAAGGACCCATGTTCAAATCTCCAGATCCCACATAAACCAAATGCACAAGGTGATGCAAGCATGCCAAGTCACACATGTGCACAAGATGGTGCATGCATCTGGAGTTCTATTGCAGTGACTGGAGACCCTGGCATGTTAATTCTCTCTCTCTCTCTCTCTCTCTCTCTCATAAAAATTTAAAAAAAAAATTAAAAAGAATTGAGTATAGACAGATATACACCTTTGATCCCAGCACTCAGGAGGCAGAGGTAGGAGGGTCGCTTATGAGTTTGAGGCCACCTTGAGACTACATAGTGAATTTCAGGCTAGCCTGGGCTAGAGCAAGACCCTACCTTGAAAATTAAACAAAACAACAACAGCAAAAGACTGAATAGCCAGGCATGGTGGCACACACCTTTAATCCCAGAACTCGGGAGGCAGGGGTAGGAGGACTGCTATGAGTTTGAGACCACCCTGAGACTACATAGTAAATTCCAAGTCAGCCTGAGCTAGAGTGAGACCCTACCTCGAAATTAAATGAACAACAACAACAAAAAAGACTGAATATAGCAAAACCATGAGTTCATGATGATCCTATTATTGGTTTTTTGTTAATAGCAACAAAGAAATAAAAACAGTTCATTGCACTGGATCTTTCTTTCTTTTTTCTTTCTTTTATTGAGACAAGCCCAACAGAATGACCTTTTTTTTTTTTTCAGGAGAGAGAGAGAGAGAATTGGCATGCCAGGGCCTCCAGCCAATGCAACTGAATTCCAGATGTGTGCATCTCCTAGTGTGCAAGTGTGACATTGCATGTTTATGTCATCTGGCTTATAGGGTCCTGGAGAGTAGAACATGAGTCCTTAGGCTTTGCAGGCAAGCGCCTTATCCACTAAGCCATCTCTCCAGCCCTGCATTGGTTATTTCTAAAGCTCCAACTTTTCATATAAAAATTGTTCACCAAAGAGTTAAGCATTTAAGAAATTGGGGATGGGCTGGAGACATGGCTTAGTGATTAAGGTGCATGCCTGCAAAGCCTAATGACCCTGGTTCGATTATCCAGGTCCCATGTAGACCAGATGCACATTGTGGCGCATGCATCTGGAGTTTGTTTGCAGTGGCTAGAGGCTCTGGCACACCCACTCTCACTCTCTTTCCCTCTTTCTGTCTCTAAATAAATAAATAAAAACAATATTTTTCAAAAATAAATAAATAAAGAGAAACTAGGGATATGTGGCTCAGTGGTAGAAATCTTGGTTCCATCTCCAGCACACACACACACACACACACACACACACACACACACACACACGTTGAATATTGATAGGGAGAAGAATCCTAACAAAAGCAATGGCTTCTTATTCAATGATCGGTAGTTTCTAGAACATTTTCCTATAGCCTATAGCTTCTCTTTTTTCAGCTAATCACAACTTATATGAAGATATTCTCAGCTTCTCTGAAAAATACAGCAGCAGCCTCATCAGAACAAGGGCAGAGAGACTGCTTTCACTCTGATCATCACTAAATGAAAAAGACAATTGCCCTAGAAAAGGGTTCTTAATGCTTTTTTGGAAATTTAATAAAAACTGGAAAGTTTTCTTTTTAAAAAAGTTGAGAGCTGGAGAGATGGCTTAACAATTAAGGTATTTGCCTGCCAAGCCTAAGAACCCAGGTTCAATTCCCCAGTACCCACATAAAGCCAGTTGTACTACAGATGGCACATGCTTCTGGCATTCATTTGCAGTGGCTAGAGGCCCTGGCGTGCCTTTCTCTCCTTCCCTCTCTCTTTTTGGTTTTTCAAGGTAGAATCCTCTCTAGTCCAGGCTGACCTGGACTTCACTATGAAGTCTCAGGCTGCCCTTGAACTCGCAGTAAACCTCCTACCTCTGCCTCCTGAGCACTGGAATTAAAGGCTTTTACCACCTCACCCAGCTTCCTTCTCTCTCTTTCTCAAATAAATAAATGAAATATAAACACTGTAAAAAAAATAATTAAAAAGTTGAGGGGCTACAGAGATGGCTGCACCTGCCTGCACAACCAAAGGACCCAGTTTCAATTCCCCAGGACTCATGTAAGCAAGATGCACAAGGTGACACATGTGTCTGGAGTTCGTTTGCAATGGCTAAAGGCGCTGGCAAGCCCTCTCCCTCTCTCTCTCTCTCTCTCTTTGTCAAATTAGTAAATAAAAATTCAATTTTTTTAAAGTTGAGAATTCACTGTTTATTAAGAATAATATTTGCAGTGCTGTGTGTGGTGTCTCACAACTTTAATCCCAGAACCTGGATATGCTGAGGTAAGAGGATCACAGTGAGTTGAAGGCCAATCTGGGGTAATGGATTCAAGTCATCCTGAGATAGTGAGACCTTGTCTGAAATATATATATATATATATATATATATATATATATATATATATATGTGTGTGTGTGTGTGTGTGTGTGTGTGTAATTTTTTTTTCAGGGGAATACAGCTGAAATGCCAATTGAATGACCTCCATGTGACCTTTCCTGGGGCTTCTCACAGTGATAGCTGCTGAATATCATAAAAACAAATCTTAGTACTCACTAGCTGGTCCAGATTCAAAGTGGTAGAGGAACAGACACAAACAGAAGAGCTCCAGTCTTGCCCAGGGAGGAAATAAGTGGTGTCCATGCCAGAAGGAGATATACCACACAGTAACAGTTTGTACGCACTGAAATTTGCCTTTTCACCTTGATTTATTGTACTTTTTTGAGTATATGTGGGGGTACTGGGGATGCCAGTGCTCCACCACTGAGCTATAGCCCAGCCCTTTGGATGTCTCTCAAATTCATCCCTTTCTCTCCATCCGTAGTGCCATTATCTTGGTCCACTTCTGGGAGAGCGTGCCCTCATCTCCCCTTGTTCTGATATTCACTAACTGTTGTGTACTCCCTGAGAGTTTTCCGGAAGACCAGATAGGCAAGATAAATTGAGCAGCTTAGAAAGGTGAAACTTGCTCACTGGCTTGTTGAAACATTGAAAGGAAAGTACTGGCAGGATCTCTGGTTCTGCCACCCTTGGTCACTGTGTTCCTTTGCAAAGCTCGCTTCTTCAAAACGGGTCACAAAAATCGTCCTTATTAGTCCTAGGGAGTTTGAGTTTCTTTAAAAATAGCTCCTTCTTCAAGTGCAAAAAATAACAACTGAGACGTTTGTTTAAGTGTGAAACACACCTTTGTCATGACTCAGTACAGGCTGAACGGAAGTTTATTAAATTTTCCAAGAGGAAAATTTTCCTCTTGAAGCCTGAGAGATGACAGCTTAGGAAAAGGGAAGGGGGAGTGGAAAGAGCAGAAGAGACAGGTGGAGCTAAGAGAAAAGCAGGGAGCACATCTTTCTTATCTCTGTGGTATTTGCACGCTGTGCCTTCTAAATTGGAAGATCTTCCTTATCAGCAAGCTGGGTGATGGTCTGGCCCTCCCTGAAGACTCTTTCCAGTGTCACCTCTGTGTAGAGTTTTCTGACCCCTCAGGGCAATGTTACTCATTCCCTCTTTGTTCTCATAACACTATGTACACATTTGTAATTAGCACTTTGTGCTGAGATTGTCAGTTTACAGGTCTGTCTCCCCATCTTGACTGTGAACTTCTCACAGTGCAGAGACACTGGGTGAGTCATCTGTGACCCTCTCTGCCTGGTGCTGGAGAAGCGTGTGCTCATGGGAGTTGCTTTAAACTCTAAACTGACTGCTTTCATCCCCAGACACTTGGCCTCCATTTAAAGACAATGGGAGCCCTGTCCTCACTGCTACCTAAGGCAGGCTGCTCCCCTGTTGGCTGTCCCCTGAGTCCAGTCCTTTAGTTCTAACAATTATCCTCCTCCTCATGTGTCATTGATAATTTCTTTTCTTCCTTTCATTCCCTGTATTTTATTTTATTTATTTATTTATTTTTTTTTTAGATAGGGTCTTGATTTAACCCAGGCTGACCTGGAATTCACTATGTAGTCTCAGGCTGGTCTCAAATTTACAGTGACTCTCCTACCTCTGCCTCCCAAGTGCTGAGATTAAAGCCATGTACCACTATGCCAGACATCCTTCCTTTCTTCTTTATTTATTTATTTGAGAGTGACAGACACAGAGAGAAAGACAGATAGAGGAAGAGAGAGAGAATGAGAGCGCCAGGGCTTCCAGCCTCTGCAAACGAGCTCCAGACGCATGCGCCCCCTTGTGCATCTGGCTAACGTGGGACCTGGGGAACCGAGCCTTGAACCGGGGTCCTTAGGCTTCACAGACAAGTGCTTAACCGCTAAGCTATCTCTCCAGCCCCCTTCCTTTCTTCCTTACTACTTTTCTTTCTTTTTTTTTTTTTTGTGGCATTGTTCTTCTTTACTACTTTTCGTTCTTTTTTTGTGGTACTGGGGACTGAACCGAGGTAAACACTCTACCACTGAGCAATATCCTCAGCCTATTACTTGTTCCTTTGTAGTAAACTATTTCCATTAACATACAAGTACTCTGCACTTTTTTGTATGAGGATGTGGTATACATGAATGCTCTTATTTATTTACTTATTTATTTATTATTTGAGAGAGAGAAAGAGGGAGAGAGAGAGAATGGGTAAGCCAGAGCCTCCAGCCACTGCAAATCTCCTTATGCATGCATCTGGATCCTGGAGAATCAAACTGGGATCATTTGGTTTTGCAGGCAAACGCCTTAACCGCTAAGCCATCTCTCCAGCCCTGCATGAATGTTTGTATGTGTATGGAACATATGTATTCACACATGCATGTGGAGACCAGATATCAACATCAAGTGTCTTCCTCAATCATTCACCTTATTTCCTGAGATGGGGTCTCTGGTTGAACCTAGAGCTCACCTGTTGAACTAGCTAACTAGCAATCAAAACCTAGGGATCCTCCTGTCTCTGCTTCCCTAGTGCTAGGATTACAGGCACATGATGCCTTGCTCAGCTTTTCCATGGGTTCTGGGCATCTGAACTTTGGTTTTAATGGTTGCATGGTAAATACTACCCATGGATTCATCTCCCCAGCCCAACACTGTTCTCTCTAAACACAAACACAATACATCTCTGCAGGTATCCTATTCTTTCCTCACCCACTCCACTCTGCTACATTTAATCTTATCAATATCACCAGAAATTTCCATCCTTGCTGCCATTTTGAGGTGTTCAGCTCTGTCTCTGCCTCAACTTACCTGCTTTCTCAGCATCATTTGCAACCATCAACCCTATTTTCTTCTAGAAACCCCTTCTCCTAGGACTTGATACCCTAATCCACTTTCTACCTTGCTGGCCAGATCCAACCCCTCCAGTCCCAGAGATATCCCCTACCTCTGCATGGTGGAGTCCGCCAGGAAGCAGACTTCAAGACTCTTCATTATCAAACTCCCTTGTAGAGTGATCTGATCAGTCTCATGATATGATGTAATCATTGATAACATGCAAATTTCTTCCATATACCCAACCAAACTCCAGACCCCATGGCTTACTTCCAATTCAGCATCTTCACTTGGTCTGCTAACAGGCACATTTGCTATATCCAAAACAAAACTTGAATACCCCCCCATACATTTGCCCACTCCTTCCCTGAGTGCTCTGTGTTTCAGTAATGGGCACCACAATTCACCTATTTCCTCAAGCCAAAAGCTTTGGACCAATCCTTCATCTCTCCATCGCTATTAACTGGCTGCAATAATTCAGTATTCACTCTGGCCTCAAAACACAAGAAGCTGACCTCTGGTCAACCCTTCCCTTGCTACAAATGTTGCCCAAGAAATAACCTCAGAGCTGCTCTCCCTGCTTCCCATCTTTATCATCCTAGCATCTAGAACGAATCATGAGATACAAGATGAGGTCATCTAGAATGAGTTATGAAACAGAAGATCAACGTCAGTCCTGCACACAACCTGCCAATGGCTTCTCCCTTTATACTTGAACTAAAACCCAAGCTTCTGCAAAGTCCACACACCCTGATTCCCACTGCCACTCCCACCTCATCAGCTTTCACTCTCTCCCACCTTCTCTGTACTCTGGTCATACATGACTCTTTACTAGTTATTTCTGTCTCAGGGCATCAGCACCTGTTCTCTCTGCGCAGAACATGCAACCTGCAAACATGCATAACTCTCTCCTGTACTTCATTCAGGTTTCTGCTCTGATTTTACTTGCTCAAAGAGCCTTTTGGTTGCGTATAAATGCTCTACCTGAAATAGTCCTCTCTCATCCCTTATCCTGCTTTATAAGCATTTATGAATCTCACTTTATATGGTATATTGATTTGGTTTTACTGCATGCCTCCACAAATCTCTATATCTGTTAGCTCCACAAGAGCCCTATTCTCTCTGGCATTTGTAGCTTTCTCCCCAGTGCCTCGAGAAGAACCTCCTATACAGAAGACAATCAATACCGCGTGTTGAATGAATGGCTACCTGTCTATCTGGATGAATGAATACACTTCTACTGCCTCTGCAACAGACCAGGCTTCAGCCCTTCCTCAAGGTCACCTTGCCATCCCTCCATTGAATCTGGGTTGGGTTTGTGACCTTTTTTTTTAATTGACAACTTCCATAATTTTAAACAGTAAGCCATGATAATTCCTTCCCCTCCCCAACTTTCCTCTTTACAAATCCACTCTCCATCATATTCTCTCCCCCTCTCAATTACTACCACTTTTCTTTTGATGTCATCATCTTTTCCTCCTATTATAAAGGTCTATGGCTTCTGGGTGCACCATTATCCAAAAAAGTCAGTTTCTATGTGGTTTATTTATAACATCTTGAATTTTTATTAACCCTCCCCCACTCTTCTTTTAATCAGTCTCTTCCCCTGACCTCAGTTAGGCCATTCCACCCCTAGTAATCTGTTTATCTACTTATATATAAACAATGCCATCCCCTTTTTAATAGCCTCTGCTACTGATTGTTATGTCAATTCATGTATAAGTCTAAACATTTGTAACTAGGATCCACATATGAGAGAGAACATGTGGTGTTTGACTTTATGGGCCTGGCTATCTCACTTAGGATAACTGCTTTGATCACTGTACTTGTTATAAGTGTGTATACTTGGTTTATCTCATCTTGATTTAATTTTGGTAGGACATATAAATCTAGGAAGTTGTTACTTTCTTTCAGATTTTCAAACTTAGTGGAGTATATGTTCTTAAAATATGTCCTAATGATTTTCTGAATTTCTTTGGTATCTGATATAATGGTGCCTTTTTCATCTCTAATTTTAATAATTTGTATCTATTCTCTCTTTCTTTTGGTCAGATTTGCTAAGGGTTTATTAATCTTGTTTATCCTTTCCAAGAACCAACTCTCTGTTTCATTGATTCTTTGTATTATTTTATAGACTTCTACTTTTGCCCTAGTTAATTTCTGCCCTAATCTTTATTATTTCTTCCTGTTTACTGATTTTTGGCTTGCCTTGTTCTTTTTTTTTCCAAGACCTTAAGGTGAATCACTATCTTATTTACTTGTGACATTTCTAATTTCTTAATATAGGCACTTAAAACTATAAATGTACCTCTTAGAACTACCTTCCTTGTGTCCCAGTGGTTTTGGTATGTATTGTTATCATTATCATTTGATTTTATGGGTTTTTATTTCTTTTTTGATTTCTTCTATGACCCATTCATCATTCACTAGTGTACTGTTTAGTTTCCATGATTTTGTGTATGCTCTATGGTTTTTCTTGTTGATTTATAGTTTAATCCCATTGTGAGCAGATAGAATAAACAGAATTATTTCAATTTCCCTGTATTTGTTAAGATTTGCTTTGTGTCCTAATATTTGATCTATTTTAGAGAATTTTCCATGTGCTGCTGAAAAGAATGTGTATTCTACAGCATTTGAGTGGACTGTTCTGTAGATATCTCTTAGGTCCATTTGTTCTATGACATCATTTAATCCACATATCTCTCTGTTTATTTTTTCCCAGAATGACCTGTCAGTTGATGAGAGTGGGATGTTGAAATCACCAACTACAATTGTTCATAGTGTTATCTATAATCTTAAGTCTAAATATTGTTTGTTGGATGAAGTTGGGAGCACCCATGTTAGGTACATATATGTTTAGAATTGTAGTGTCCTCCTGTTGAATTGTTCCTTTAATCAATATAAAGTGACCATCTTTGTTTGAAGTCTATTCTGTCAGGTATTGAGATAGCAACACCTGCTTGATTTTTAGGCTCATTTGCTTGAAATGTCAGTTTCCATCCTTTCACCTAAGACAGTGACAACAACATAGTCTCAGGGTAGCCTCTAACTTATGGTGATCCTCCTACTTCTGCCTCCTGAGTGCTGGGATTAAAGGTGTGTGCCACCACACCTGGCTCTATTTTAGATTTTTTTAAAAACCGTTGAGAGAGAGAGAGACAGAGAGAGAGTGTGAGAGAGACTCCTAGCTATTTCAGCTGAGGTCAACCATCAGCCAACTTTCCCAGCCCAGATCTGCTTGAGTGAGCAGCTACATGTAGCACAGTGGATCCTCCAGAGAAACTGCTCAGCCAACATGCAGAATGATGAACAGCAATAAATCATGCTTTAAATCCCTAGATCTGAGAGCTGTTTTGTTACACAGCAAAGAACTGATACAATCTAGGTCCTTCCAATGGTCTACACACTATGTTCTCTTCTCCCAACCTCTCAACTCCAGTTCAGCCTCACAGGTCACCAGAATGGTTACTCAACCTTGCATGTCTAATATGTTAACAATTTTGTTACAAGCCTTAGCTGGGCATGGTGGCACACACCTTTAACCCTAGCACTTGGGAAGCAGAGGTAGGAGGATCAAGTCTTTAGTAGCTCCCATTTTATAGTATGACACCAAGCCTCCAGATTGGCAGTGTGCTGATTTATATTGATGATCAATGTGACAGGTCCTAGAATCCCCTAGAAAAGGAGCCTCAGGGCCTGCCTATGAAGGATGATCTACATTAGGTTAACTGAGGTGGGAAGACCCACCTTAACTATGGGCAGTACCACTCTACCGGGCTATGGACCTAGACTGTGTACAAAAGAGAGAGATGGCTGGATGCTGACAGCTCTCTCTCTTCTTAACTAGATGCAATGTGACCACTCAGATTCCCACTCCTGCCACCATGCCTTCTCTACCAAGATGGAATGTATTCCCTCAAAACTATAAACCAGAATAAATCCTCTCCTTCCTTACACTGATTCCTGTCAGGTATTTGCTCACAGCCAACAAGTAAAATAATTAATAACAGGTGGTATACAAAACCTCTTTGGACTTCTGCTTGCAGTAGAAACCCTGTGTAGGTGAGGCCCCTGCAGAGAAGAGAGGATCACGTCTCAAAGTTCTCTGCATTCAAATCATCTGAAAAGCTTCCAAAATTCAGGTACCCAGGCTCCTCCCACAGAGACTCAGACTTAATTGCAGCAGCATTTTTTAAAAGCTCCCAAGTGAATGCTAAAGTCTAGCTGGGGTTGGGAACCATTCAGCTAGATATCCAAAAGTGTATTTTAAAATTGCTGATCTCACCTTCAGGGAAATTCTAAAGTGTCAAGGAAGGATTAAATTATTGTTAGTGCCCTCTTAGCATTAAGTAAGCGATATTGTGTTCTAAGTTTTGGGAAAATTGCAAGACTATATGAGAACATTCTTTAATTATTTGAAACATTAAATTGTCAATATTCTATTTTCTCAATACTAAGACTCACTCCATATTTCTAAGGGTTTTTAAGTAAGTTCTATCTCACCATAAATCTACCCATCTGAGACTAAGGAATTAGTTCAGCAATTAAAGGCACTTCCTTTCAAAGGCTGCCATCAGGTTTCCCATTTCCTAGTATACATATAAAGCCATATGCACAAAATGACACATGCATCTGGAGTTCCTTTGCAGTTGCTGGAGGCCCTGGCATGCCTGTTTTCTCTGTCTGTCTCTCTTTTCTCTATCTCTCTGCTTGCAAAATGAAAAAAAAATTTGGGGGGGTTTCAAGGTAGGGTCTCGCCCAGGCTGACCTGAAATTCACTGTGTAGTCTTAAGCTGAACTTGAACTCATGGTGATCCTCCTACCTTTGCCTCCTGAGCACTGGGATTAAATGGTGCATGGCCACCATGTCCAGCTCTAAAAAATTATTTTAAAAATATATCTTAAAAATAAAAAAATGTTGGGCTGGAGAGATGGCTTAGCGGTTAAGCGCTTGCCTGTGAAGCCTAAGGACCCCGGTTCGAGGCTCGGTTCCCCAGGTCCCACGTTAGCCAGATGCACAAGGGGGCGCACGCGTCTGGAGTTCGTTTGCAGAGGCTGGAAGCCCTGGCGCGCCCATTCTCTCTCTCTCTCCCTCTATCTGCCTTTCTCTCTGTGTCTGTCGCTCTCAAATAAATAAAAAAAAAACACACACACACACAAAAAAAACGTTAAGCCAGGCATGGTGGTGCATGCCTTTAATCCCAGCACTCGGGAGGCAGAGGTAGGAGGATCACTGTGAGTTCGAGGCCACCCTGAGACAACATAGTGAATTCCAGGTCAGCCTGGGCTAGAGTGAGACCCTACCTCTAAAAAAAAGTTATAGTTAAAAAAAAAATAAATGTACCCATCTAATTTCTCTTAATTTTATGAGATGTAGTTTAGAGCTGGAGAGATAGCTCAGCAGTTAATGGTATTTGCTTGCAAATCCTGCCTTTATGGATTCAATTCCCAGTACCCACATACAAGCCAGATACGCAAAGTGAAACATGCAGCTAGAGTTCATGTGTAGTGGCAAGAGGCTTTGGTATGCCATTCCCTCTCTCTTCCTTTCTCTCTCTCTCTCTCTCAAAAAAATAAATAATATTTTTTAAAAGAAAGAAAGGGGCTGGAGAGATGGTTTAGCGGTTAAAGCGTTTGCCTACAAAGCCAAAGGACCTAGGTTAGATTCCCCAGGACCCATGTAAGCCAGATGCACAAGGTGGCACATGCATCTGGAGTTCATTTGTAGCAGCTGGAGGCCCTGGCATGCCCATTCTCTCTCTGCCTGTCTTTATCTCACAAATAAATAAATAAATAAAAGGGTTTTGTTTCTTTTTTGGTTTTTTGAGGTAGGGTCTCTCTTTGGTCCAGGCTGACCTGGACTTCACTCTGTAGTCTCAGGGTGGCCTTGAACTCATGGAGATTCTACTACCTCTGCCTCCTGAGTGTTGGGATTAAAGGTGTGTGTGCGCCACCACGCCCGGCAATAAAAGTATAAAAAAAAAAAAGAATGAAAGAAACATAGTACTTCAACTGAAGATGTATCTTATTACCAGCAGCAATCACAATCTGGGAAGTCTCTCCATGAGATGCAGCGTTTTTTTGTTTTTTTGTTTTTTTCTGTATGCAAAATACCATAGCCTCTCTGATCCCAACTGATCTTCCATCAGCCTGGTGAGACTGAGCTTTTAAACCTCACCTTATATGTAATAACTGCTTTAATTTATTGAGCATTTGCCATCATTCTATGGACTTTGCAAATACTATCTCATTAAGGCCCACATCACTCCAAAATGCAGCCATGTTTTATACATCTAGAAGCTGAGAAAATAGGCCACAGAGATAGGAGTCCTGGGGGAAGGGCACAATTGTTTCTCAGAATAAAGAGCAGACACTTTCATATGGCATTCAATGTTTCTACAGTCCTTCCAAATCCATAAGCAAAGATCACGCAAATGATCTTTGATCTTACAAGAAAGGGATCCCAGTTACCACAGGCCCCATGGGCTCTCTGAACTTCCTAGGAACCTTCTGTGAGTGTATTTGCAGGACCTGCTTTGTTTAACTGCTAAGTACTCCTCCCCTTGCTTCTGGATTCTCCTATGGGTATCACCCCTCATTTCCCTACATTTGTGGTCTTAGCAAGACGGTCAATCAACATACCCTGTCCTCTCCTGGGTGAGAAGTGGTCAAAGGACACTAACCAGGCCCATCATATTCTGTAGGGATTTTAATCATTTTTTGTTTGTTTGTTTTGTCTGGACTGTCCTCAACTCCCAGTCTTCTTGCTCCATCTCCCAAGTGCTATGATTAAAGGTGTGGAGGGTGCCGGGCTAGCTCAGTTGGTAGAGCATGAGACTCTTAATGTCAGAGTCATGGGTTTGAGTTCCACATTAAGCAATTTAGCACTTGCTCAGCATGGTGGCACACACCTTTAATGCCAGCACTCAGGAGGCAGAGGTAGGAGGATCACTGTGAGCTCAAGGCCAGCCTGAGACTCCATAGTGAATCTCAGATCAGCCTAGGCTAGAGGGAAATCCTACCTCCAAATTTGAACAAGACTATGCATGATCCAAAAACATGAGTAGACTTGAGTCTTCCCAGGAAAAAGATCTTTTGTTAGTAATATCAGTCACACAAAATTGAGAGTTTACAAGTAGAAGACACTAGAACAAAAACTGTGTAGATGTTAAAACCAGGTGTAGTGGCATGCTTTAATCACAGCAATTAGGAGATTGAGGTAGGAGGATCACTGTGAATTGAGACCAGCTTCAGACTACAGAGTAAGTTCTAAATCATCTTGGACTAGAGTGAGACCCTACCTTGAAAACAACAACAAAAGAAACTGTCCAGATGTTAATTGACACACTGCCTATCTTCCTGCCTCACAAACAGATAAACATCAGGAGGTGCACAGCCTTTACCAACAGACCCAGATAGCTTGACTGGTACCATAGGCTTCTCCTGTCACTCCATGGCTTCTCAGCTCCTCCCCTGTCTACCTTCCTTCCTTTCTTTTTTTCTTTCTTTATTTTCCTTCTGTTTTCCCTTCTTTTTCTTTTTTTTTTGACATTTCTTTTTTTCAATATTTTATTTGAGAGAGAGAAGGCGGGGGGGGAGAGAGAGAAAGAGAATGGGCACACCAGGGCCTCCAGCCACTGCAAACGAACTCCAGACCCAAGCGCCCCCTTGTGCATCTGGCTTACGAGGGTCCTGGAGAATTGAACCAGGATCCTTTAGCTTTGCAGGCAAATGCCTTAAGCACTAAGCCATCTCTCCAGCGCCTTTTCCTTCTTTTTCCAATTCCCCCCTCTCTTCCTTTCTCCTCTCTCTCTCTTAGAAAGTCTCACTAAGTAGTCCAAGCTCACTGACTTGTCTCAGCCTCCTGCTCTGTCTCAATTCTACTTTTTTAGATTCTGACTTTTGGCTATTCCCTTTCTGAATCTGGTTTTGTCTTTCCAGTTCCTTCCAATAAATTCTTTTCTCATTTGCGGATCAGAGGAGATTTTTGTGCCTATGTCTAAGAAGTCCTGACTAATTAAAGTATTATTATTTCTGCATGTAGGTGAGGAGTCTAAAGCTCTGGGGAGGTGAACAGATTAAAGTGGCCAATTAGAAACACCAAGGATAATAATAACAACAATAAAAGCAATAATGGTAGTAAGAGTTAGCAGTTATTTGAGTTACTTAGCATTTAATGAGTGTTGACTAAGAGGCAGTCTCTGTGTAGGGCCATTCATGAGGATTATCTCACATAAATTTCACAACAACCCTAGGAGTTAAAACTATTCATACACCACAAAATTTACTGCTTCAGGAACTACTACTAGTGCATTGGATTTTATAATATGCACAAGGACTGTGTAGCTATCCAATACCAGGATATTTTCATCATCCCAAACAGAAATCTTATCTATTGGGTTTTATTGTCCATTCCTATCTTCCCCCACCCCCTCACCCCAGGTCCTAACAACCACTCATCTACGTTCTGTCTATGTAGATTCACCTCTTCTGAACATCTTATATATATATGGAATTGTACAATATGTAACTATTCTTTGGCATTCAGAAGTTTTTCAAGGTTCAATCATGTTGCACATATCTGTCAGTTCTTCATTCCTCCATTTTTCTTTCTTTCCTTTTCTTTTGTCATTGTATTTCAAGGTAGGGTCTTACTCTAGCCCAGGCTGACCTAGAACTCATTCTGTAGTCCCAGACTGGCCTCAGATCCACAGTGATTCTCCCACTTCTGCCTCCCAAGTGCTGGGCTTAAAGGTATGTGCCACCATACCTGGCCTTTTTTTTTTTTTTTTTTTTGAGAGAACATTTCGTTATTCGTTATGTAACCCTGACTAGTTTGGAGCTTATGTGTAGACCAAGCTGGCCCCGAACTCACAGTAATCCTTCTGCCTCTGCCTCCTGAGTGCTGGGATTATAGGTGTGAGCCACCATGCCTAGTTTATGTGATGCTTTATGTGGAGATTGACCCTAAAGCTTCACACATGCTAGGCAAGCACTCTATCAAGTGGTCTACATCCCAGCCCACTGGCTCCTTTTCCTCTTCTTCTTTCCTGTTTTTTTTTTAAATTCTATTTTTATTATTTATTTGTGTTTGTGTGTATATGTATTTGTATGATGTGTGTGGATGGGCACATGTACCACAATGCATGTGTGGAAGTCAGAGGACAACCTCAGAGTGTTTCTTCTCTCCTACCTTCTTTTGAGACAGGATCTCACTTGCTGCTGCTGATTGTGAGCGTTCAGATTTGCCTGGCTCTACCTCTATTACCATAGATATGTTAAGGCTACAGCCAATTTGCACCTTACTTTGCATAGGCACTGTGAAGAATGGAGGTTGGATAACAGATAACAGGCTTGCAAACAAGCACTTTTAACTGCTGAGCCATCTCATCCCAGTCCCTGTTTGCTTGTGTTTTCCTTTTTTTTTTTTTGAGGCAGGGTCTTGCTGCTGTAGCCCAAGCTGGCCCGAAATTCACTATGTAGTCTCAGTTGTTTCTTGTTCTACCACTTAGTCAATAATGCAACCGCTTTGAGCCTCAGTTACTCATCTGTAAAATGAGAACAACACCAGAAACAGCTTACAGAATTAACAAAGGTTTGCATCAGTTAACACCACAAGAGGTCAACAAACCCTGGCCTGTAAAAACACCACTGATACACATTTCACAGATGAGAAAACTGAGGCTGAGTTGATCTGATCTATCCATGGTCCTGAAAACAAGGACCGTAAAGATAAGACTTTTCATCTCTGGGGCTTCTACTGATCCATCACCTGTGGACCATTCACACACCTGAAACTTTCCTATCTTGTTCTCCTTATGGACCCCGAGTGAGTGGGAGCCTCTGCATACCCTATTGATGACTAACTTCCACCCCTTTCCTCCCATATCAGATGGTCTACAACTCCCAGGACATCTCTTCCCTCAAGAGCTCTGGCAACAGCTTTTTGTTTTGTTTTTATTTATTTTTTAAACAGTTTTTTGCTTATTTTTAGTTATTTATTTGAGAGGACAGAGAGAGAAAGAGGCAGAGAGAGAGAGGGAGAAAGAGAGAGAGAGAGAAAGAGAGAGAGAATGGGTATGCCACTGCAAATGAACTCCGGAAGCATGCTCCCCCTTGTGCATCTGGCTAATGTGGGTCCTGGGGAATTGAGCCTTGAACCAGGGTCCTTAGGCTTGACAGGCAGGTGCTCAACCACTAAGCCATCTCTCCAGCCCTATTTATTTATTTTTTAATCTTATTTAGTGCCTTGTATCTGGGCGTGCTTTGGGAGGACATCTTGGAGCGGTGTGAGCATGTGTTTTGCATTCTCACTTCAAATTCTAACTACACCACCAAAAGGCTTTATCCCTACCCCATCGTCAACTTTGTAAGCCTAAACTGAGGCCAATTGTTATGTTGTATAACATAAACTGGAGACTTGCAGGTGTATGTTAAGTATATGGAGTGGATACCTGCTATATCATGCATGCTCACTAATTGCTCATCCTTCTCTAGGTCCTTTTCCCTCCTAGTGTAGCAGAGAATCTGAGCCTTCTGGAAAACAAGGCTCAAAGATGGAATCTACTGAGCAGGGGAAACAGCTTGGCAGCTGGAGTGAGAGCAAAGGAGTATTCAGGGGTGGCAGAGATCAAAGGCTAAATTATGTAGATTATTCCTTTGTTCCTTGTAGTTCACACTTGCCTAGGCCCCTCCTGAAGGATGTGAGGAGGCCAACCCACACCCTGTGCACACTAAAAAGGCACACATATGCAAACATGTTCACAATTCTAGATGCACATGAATATACCTACCGTTCCGCACACGCAAGCACACCACTGTCATGGGTACATATGCTTGCTGATATGTGTGTGTACATTATAAATACAAACTTATCCTCATCCTCAGGCAGTCATTCGGTAGCTCACATGCACACAAATGTATGCAAGTGCACAGCCAAACATGCAAGCACATATGCATGCACGTGTGTGTTCATAACCACAAGCCCACAAATGCTTGCCCACATGTGCACACACGCCCTTTGCAAATCGTCAACTCTAAATAGAGCTTAAGCTGCAACATATGTGCCTCTCTGTCGCTAGGGGATAGTAGGCTTTGGAAAGGCAGCTTTGCAAAAGAATGTAGAGATATTGGCAGGGGTTCCAAGTGCTATGGGAAACATTAAGGGACAGAGGGTGTCCTGTGGCTGGGAGAAAGGAGACAGGAGATAAGATGAGTCTCTTAGGGACAGAAGACAACCCTGAAGCCATCTACCACCAACTCAAATCCACATTGACCAAAGCTTACCCAATTCCCCCAAATTAAGTTTCTGTACACTTAACACCTCCCATAGCTCAGGTCCTGTTCTAACTCCCTTGCATGTACTGACATATTTAACCCTCATTAATAAGGTTGTTATTATTATATCTGATTTTTCCATCTGAGGAAATCTTCACTGAGTATCTTTCCTCTCCAAATGACAGGACACTCAGATTTAGGCTTGACCTTCAACTTCTGAATCTCTCCCTGTACTCGTTTGGATGTCACCTCAAGATTCTTCACTGACTGTCCCCCTCTTCTGTCTGGCACTCTCCTGTTTGTTTAGCCTGTGACCAGGAGTTCCCACTCTCTGTCCCCTGGCTGGGCCCTTCTCTCCTTGCTCACTCATTCACTCACTCATCACCAGGCTGGGCATGAACTATTTACTGTTATTCAAGGCTTATGCTAGGGAAGCTAAAAGGATATGGGATAGTAGGGTGATAGAGATGGGAAAGCTCAATTTAAAGACCTCTCTCAAGCCGGGCATGGTGGCGCACGCCTTTAATCCCAGCACTTGGGAGGCAGAGGTAGGAGGATTGCCGTGAGTTCTAGGCCACCCTGAGACTCCATAGTGAATTCCAGGTCAGCCTGGGCTAGAGTGAGACCCTACCTCGAAAAATCAAAAAAAGAGAAAAAAAAAGACCTCTCTCTCAGGCTGGAGAAATGGCTTAGTGGTTAAGGTGTTTGCATGCAAAGCCGAAGTATCCCACTTCAACTCTCCAGGACCCATGTAAGCCAGATGCTCAAGGGGATACATGTATCTGGAGTTCATTTGCAATGGCTGGAGGCCCTGGCATACCCATTCTCTCCCTCTCTCTCTTTCTCTCTCTCAAATAAATAAATAAAGTATATATTTAAAAATAAAGTCCTATCTCTTATTTTTCAGCTTTGTTGAAGTATAATTAATATGAGACAAACTGCATATATATTGAAAGTAAAATCCATTGCATTTTGACATATGTATACACTGATAAAACTATGGTCACAATGAAACATAACTATCATCTTCAAAATAAGAAGTGATGTGTGTGTGCACGAGCGTGCCAGAGGACAACCTTGGGTGTTGTTCCTCAGACACTGTCCAACCTTTTATGAGACAGGTCTCTCACTGGCCTGGAACTCACCAAGTGGGCTAGGCAGGCTGGCCAGTGAGCATCAGGGATCTGCCTGTCTCCACCTCCCAAGCACTGGAATTACAAGTGTGCACCACCACCACATCCAACTTTCAAGAGGTAACTTTTTTTTTAAATTAGTTATGGACATAGTATATAAACAGCACATGTTGGTACCATCCTTTCCACCATCCCTGCTCCCCCAAGGACCCTCCCTGTTGGGGAGGCAGGTCATCACTATGGGAATTGTGGGTCATGCATTGTGGGGGCAGAGGTCAGTTATGAGGAAGAGGCAATGTCGCTATGCATATTGTCCCAACTTGTGGCTCAAACAATCTTCTCACCCCCCCTTCCATGAAATTCCCTGAGCCATGTTGGGTAGGTTTTAAGTCTACTTCAGTGATGGGCTCTTAGGAGCCTCTGTATCTCTGCTTTCGTAGGTGTTGAGTGTCCTCAGCATCTACCTCCTTCACCCTTGTGCTGATATCAGGTTCACCGAGAAAGCAGCACTCTTGCTCATTTCCCCAATTCCTCTGTGGTTTCAGGTAGGGCCCTGGTGAGGTGCAATGGCTCATTTCTCTCACTTCCATCTGAAAAAGAGAAGCAGATTCTCTAATATAGAGTGAAGTCAGCACAGGTTAAATGGAATAACCAGTCTTAGTTTAGAGAAAATTTAAAGGGTGTAGACCCTCTCATAGCCCAAGGTTAGTGGGAGCTTGGTATTGGAAAGCAAACTCATTATCTGGATATGATTCTGACTTGTTTTCCAGTTCTAGATATGGGTTCCTTTCCACTCAGTGGACCTGTTAGCCAATCCAAGAGCAGTTGGTTACCCACCATGGCTGTGTGTCACCATTGCACTTGTGTGAGCATCACATCAGGTTGTTTGCTTCTGGGTAGCTTAGACCTCAAGTTGCTTGGACACATGTTGGTCACTTTCCCCCGGTAGCTCATGTAGTGCCTTCTAGCATTAGATGGGCAAACTGTCTGTGGATTGGTTCTAAAGAGGTAACTTTACCTGCAGTGTAAAACAGAAGTCAGCAGGGTGAGGGAAAGGAAAGACTAAGTTAGGTAAAAGGGACCTTTCAGATAAAGCTCTGGAATAGGAAAAAGCAAATCTTAGGTGGAGAGATGGCTCAGTAAGTAAGTAAATTTTTTAAAAGAAAAGGCAAATCTAACATTACTGATAAAAGCCCCCAATAGCTAGAACATGCTGTTGAGGTAAGGAGTTAGGAAGAAGAGGCAGGCAGTTCTCCAGGGTCAGCCTTAGACCCAGCCTCCAAGTTCAGGCCAATCTTTGTGGCCTAGGCCTCTCCTAGCCTTCCCTCTTGATACAGGAATAGCAGGTGAAGAGAAGTTATTCCAGATGAACCAATGAGAGCAAGGAGTCCTGTCATCCAGAAGGTTCTTGCAGTCCATATTTAGACACAGCACTCTCTTCATGCCCCCAGACCCCAGCCAGCCTGTTGACTGATGGAAGTTTTCATTCCTAGTTGTAATTTCCTTTAAAAAGTTTTTTTTTCTTTTCTTTCTTTCTTTTTCTTCTTCTTTTTTTTTTCTTTTGAAGTAAGGTCTCACTCTAGCACAGGTTGACCTGGAATTCTGTAGATCCTAGCTGGCTTCAAACTCACAGTGATCCTCTTTCCTTAGCCTCCTGAGTGCTGGTATTTAAAGGCGTGCACCACTGTGCCTGGATAATTTTTTTTAATTTAATTATTATTATTCTTTTTATTTGTTTGAGAAAGAGAAAAAGGGAGAGAGAGAGAAAGAAAGAGAGAGATAGACATTGAGAAAGGGTGCACCAGGACCTCTTACCACTGCAAATAAACTCCAAACATATGTGCCACCTTGTGCATCTGGCTTTTTGTGAGTCCTGGGGAAATGAACCTGGGTCCTTTGGCTTTGCAGGCAAGTGTCTTAAGCACTAACCAGCTAAAAAGTTTAAAAATATTTTTACTTATTTATGAGAGAAAGGGATAAAGGGAGAGAAAGAATGGGCATGTCAGAGCTCTGGCTGCTACAAAATCCAGATGCATGTACCACTTTGTGCATCTGGCTGTACATGGCAACTGAGGGCCAGTAAGTAGGTTTTATAAGCAAGCACCTTAACAACTGAGCATTCTTCTCAGCCAATTTGGTGATTCACATCTGTAATCCTAGCACTCAGGAGGCTGAGGTAGGAGGAACACTGTGAGTTCAAGTCTATCCTGGACTATGTAATGAGTTCTAGGCCATCCTGGGCTATGGAGTGAAAATTCTGTCTCAAAAACTAAAAAATGTTAAATGGGGCTGGAGAGATGGCTTAGCGGTTAAGGTGTTTACCTGCAAAGCCAAAGGATCCCAGTTCTATTCGCCAGGACCCACATAAGCCAGATGCACAAAATGACACATGCATCTGAAGTTCGTTTGCAGTGGCTAGAGGTCCTGACATGCCCATTCTCCTCTCTCTCTCTCTCTCTCTCTCTCTCTCTCTCTCCCCCGTTTCTCTCTCAAATAAATAAATAAATAAACATATTTTTAAAAAAATGTTAATATATTTGCAAATCAGTGAAACATTTTGACATTGATTTTGAGAAGAATGATTAGTCTGAAGATTTTTTAAACCTCTGAGGTGTTTAGCACCTCACATTAAAAAAATTTTTTTTTAATTTATTTATTGACAAGCAGAGAGAGATAGAAGAAGAGAGACAGAGAGAATGGGTGTGTTAGGGCCTCCAGCTTCTGCAAACGAACTATACATGCATGAACCACCTTGTGCATCCAGCTGTATGTGGGCACTGGGGAATCAAACCCTGGTCATTAGGCTTTGCAGGCAAGCATGTTAACCACTAAGCAATCTCCCCATCCCAGAAGATACTTAAAAATAACAATAATTCTCTTTTTGAGACAGGGTTTCATGGACCTGAGGCTCATCCTGAACTCACTATGTGGCCAACAATGATCTTGCACTCCCTTTCCTCCTGCGGCCACCCAAATGCTGGAATTACAGGTGTGTACCACTATACCCAACTCACACTATTTTTGACTTACTAATTTGAGCGAGTGAGAGAGAGAGAAAGAGAGAGGGAGAGAAAGAAAGAATATGAGTGCACCAGGGCCTCTTGCTGTTGCAATTGAACTCCAGATGCATGTGCCACTTTGAGCATTGACTTTATGTGGGTTCTGGCGGATTGAACCCAGGCAGGATGACTTTACAAGCAAGTACCTTTACCCAGCGAGCAACCTCCCAGCTCTCACACAATTTTTAAAGACCAAACCAAGTGTAACCTGTTAATCCACATTTTTAAATTTAGCAAGATAAAATACATGTTTGTTGTTGTTTTTCTGAGGTGGGGTCTTGCTCCAGCCCAGGCTGACCTGGACTTCACCATGCAGACTCAGCCTGGCCTCAAACTCACAGTGACCTCCTACCTCTGCCTCCTGAGTGCTGGAATTAAAAACATGCATCACCACGCCCAGCAAAATATGCATTTTTCTTTCCATCTATAAATATAGTCCTGCTGGGTGTGGTGGCACACACCTTTAATCCCAGCACTCGGGAGGCAGAGGTAGGAGGATCGCCATGAGTTTGAGGCCACCCTGAGACTACAGAGTTAATTCCAGGTCAGCCTGGACCAGAGTGAGACCCTACCTCGAAAAAACCAAAATAAAATAAAATAAAATAAAATAAAATAAAATAAATAAAATAAAAATAAATAAATTAATTAATATAGTCCTGTAGAATTATTTTAAACAAGTTTTTACTTCTGCATTTAGAAAACAATGCTGTGAGGTGCTTTCTGGCTCATATACCTGGATACAACTTCCTCTCTATTTTGCTAAGTTATGAGGAATAAAAACACAGATCTTTAAGATCAACTTTATTGAGAAATTGCACTTTTTGAATTTTGACATAGTGTAGCCAGTTGTTTTTCAAAAAGATTGAACAGAATTGTACTCAAGTTTGTAGTATACAGCATTTCTCTTGCCACAGTGCTATCTGTACATATTATAGATTAGCAGCCTTCTTCTTCTGATGTCTATGGGACAGAAGAGATCATCATCACAGTGATGCTTTTTGTAATTTGTATTTTTATGTTTTTATAGTTGTTATTAATTTGACAGAGAAGGAGAGGGAGAGGGAATAAAAGCACCAGGGCCTCCTGCCTCTGTATATGCTACTTTGTACTTCTGGCTTTGTGTAGGTACTGGGTAATTGAACCTACGCCAGTAGGCTTTACAAACAAGTGTCTTTAACCTCTGAGCCTTCTCTCCAGCCTGTGCATTTTTTTTTTTTTTTTTAATTTTTATTAACATTTTCCATGATTATAAAATATATCCCATGGTAATTCCCTCCCTCCCCACCCCCACACTTTCCCGTTTGAAATTCCATTCTCAATCATATTACCTCCCCATTACAATCATTGTAATTACATATATACAATATCAACCTATTAAGTATCCTCCTCCCTTCCTTTCTCCACCCTTTATGTCTCCTTTTCAACTTACTGGCCTCTGCTACTAAGTATTTTCATTCTCACACAGAAGCCCAGTCATCTGTAGCTAGGATCCCCATATGAGGGAGAACATGTGGCGCTTCAGCCTGTGCATTTTTAAAATATATATTTTAAGCTGGGCGTGGTGGCGCACACCTTTAATCCCAGCTCTCGGGAGGCAGAGGAAGGAGGATCACCATGAGTTCCAGGCTGCCCTGATACTACATGGTGAATTCCAGGTCAGCCTGGGCTAGAGTGTGACCCTACCTCAAAAAAACAAAAATAAAATAAAATATATATTTTATTTACTTATTTGAGAAAGAGAGAGAGAGAATGGGCACGCCAGGGCCTCTAGCCACTGCAAACGAATTCTAGATGCAAGTGCCTCCTTGTGCATCTGGGTTATGTGGGTCCTGGAGAGTCAAACTGAGGTCCTTTGGCTTTGCAGGCAAATGCCTTAACCACTAAGCCATCTCTCCAGCCCCTGTGTGTTTTTAATAAGGTATTTTTCATGTGTGTTAGCCATTTGTATCTTTCTTACTTTCATGGACTTCTTTTGTCTTTTTTCTTTTATCATGGTATCTCCCCTGTCAAGTTAAGTATCCTTTCTTTTGTGGGGGAGTCTTGAGGTAGGGTTTTGCTCTAGCCTAGGGTGACTGGAATTCACTATGTAGTTTCAGGCTGGCCTCAAACTCATAGAGATCCTCCTACCTAGGTCTCCTGTGTACTTGGATTAAAGGTGTGCACCACCATGCCCAGCTTTTTATAAAAAAATAATAATTTAACTTAAAGCAATTTAAATTATTTATTTATTTATGAAAGAGAGAGAAGGAGAGAACAGTCATGCTAGGGGCTCCAGTCACTGCAAATGAACTCAGACACAGGTGCCATCTTGTGCATCTGACTTTTTATGTGGGTCCTGGGGAATTGAACCTGGGTCCTTTGGTTTTGCAGGCAAGTGCCTTAACTGCTAAGCCATCTCTCCAGCCTCTAACTTAAAGCATTTTAATTGATTCTTTTAGTTATTCTAGCACTACCTTTTGTTACAGAAACCTTAGGTAATAGCATGAAGAAGAAAACAAAATTTATCCTGATATCCACAGTGAACCATAGCGTACTTTATTTTTTTCAGATGGAGAAGGTTAGAGAGATACATATTTAGAAAATTAAAAATAACCTGAATGTGGTGGCCCATGCCTTTTATCCCAGCACTCAGGAAGCTGAGGTAGGAGGATCACCATAAGTTCAAGTCCAGTCTGGGCTACAGAGTGAGTTCCAGGTCCACCTGAGCTACAGTGAGCAGTAAGACAAAAAACAAAACAAAACAACAAAAAAACCCAGCACCTTGTTTCAGAAAAAGAAGAAGGAAAAGGAAATGAAGAGAAAGAGGAGGAGAAACAGAAAGAGAAGAAGGGGAAGGAGAAGAAAAAGAAGAGGAGGAGGAAAAAGAGAAGAGGAGAAAAGAAAAGCAAACCAAAATAAGATCACACTCTAGTTATAGACAGCTTATCAATTATATGACAGTGGAGTAAACTGGGGATGTATTTGTAAGCATATTTTATATATGCAGGTATATATTTGTTTTTGAAGCACAGTTTCATGTATCTCATGCTGGCCTCACACTTAGTATATAGCAGGGGATTACTTCGAATTCCTGTTCTTCCTGCCTCCACCTCCCAAGTGCTGGGGTCACAGGTCTGTGCCATGATGCCCAACTTAAGCTGGGGATGTAGAGTATTTGCCTAGGATGCATGCAGACCTGGTTTAATCCCCAGAATCCCTAAATGAATAAATAAATAATAAACCAGCAATAATTTCCCTATCTTATTAGATATTATTTTACAGCATGATTTTAATATACGCACAGGTGTACTTACACCATAATTTACCTACTAATTGCCCTAATTTGGACATTTAGTTTTCTTCTAATTCTTGCTCTCATTAGTAACAGAGTAATGAATATCTTTATTCTCAAGACTATTTTATTGTTATTATTATTATTAATCTGTGGTAGTTTGAATACATGACCCTCATAGACTCAGGTGTTTTATAAAAGTTTGTAACTTGGGATGGCTATGGCAGCACATGCCTGGAACTATAGAGTGAGTTCCAGGTCCACTTGGGCTAGAGTGAGACGCTACCTCAAAAAAGCAAAACAATGGTTGGAGAGATGGCTTAGTGGTTAAGGCAATTGCCTGCAAAGCCAAAGGATCCCGGTTCAACTCTCTAGGACCCACATAAGCCAGATGCACAAGGGGCGCATCGTCTGTAGTTTGTTGGCAGTGGCTGGAGGCCCTGGCTGCCCATTCTCTCCCTCTCTTTCTCTCTCTCTGGTTCTTTCTCTTTCTCAAATAAATCAATATATATATATTTAAAAAAAAAAAAAGCAAAACAAGGGCTGGTGAGAGATGGCTTAGCAGTTAAAGTAGTTGCCTACAAAGCCTAAGGACCCAGGTCCAATTCTCTAGAACTCATGTAAGCCAGATACACAAGATGGCTCATGCACCTAGAGTTCACTTACAGTGACTAGAGGCCCTGGCATGCCCGTTCTCTAGCTGCTAATAAATAAATAAAATTAAAACAAACAAACAAACAAAAACAAAAAGCTTGTAACTTGGATATCCAGTTGCCTGGCTGGAGGAGACATCACTGGGGGCAGATCCTAGGGTCCAGCCCTAAGGTACTTTGGGGAAGATCCGATTTCCAGCCCAAAGGTGCAGAGAGCAGTTTGAGTTCTGCCAGGAACCCTGTCTCCTGTTGTCCATTTATGTTTGCTGCCTTTAGTTCTCACTGGCTGTCTGGTTGTTTCTCTCTGCTTGGACGTATAGAAACAGCTTCTTCACCATTGATGGAACTTCTCCCTGGATCTGTAAGCTTGAAATAAATCCCTTCCTCCCCTAAACTGTGCACCTATTTTGGATGTTCAGCCCAGCAGCATGGAAGCTGTCTGCACGATTGTCCGGAATAAACTCCTTGATCAGTCCTTGGCAGAGAGTAAGGGTCTTCTCCACGTTTGTTTTTGGAGAACCGAGTCATGGATATTGCCATAGTTGATTATACAGTGCATGCTCTGACACAAACACTGTCACTGAAGATGTACAAATTAGAACACACAATTTCTTATCAGAATGTCCCCCAGGAGTGGCTGGGTCAGACCAGTTGGCTAGCTGCTAAGGTGTTTAATAAAGCCCCAGTTAATTAACGAGAGGAAGATTCCTTTGTGGTTTGTGTCACAGTGGAGGACAGCAGAAAGTGTGCTAGAGACCAACTCACACTTCTCTGCAGGTTTCTTTCAGAATCGTCTCTGAGGGAGACAGGCTACTTTGGACCCATGCCAGACTATTGAAGTAGTTTCACTACTAATGCAGGAAAATGTATTGGTGTGATTTCTTTGGAACACCTCTCTCTCTCTCCTTTTTATATAATTCTCTTTGTTTTTAATGTCCAGAATCTGTACTGTAAGGGTCAGAACATCCTTCTGGACTCACGCTTATAAATTCTCACTTGGCTAGTGAGGCCAATAGGGATACTTCTTGTCTAATTTGATTTCTGGAAAGGCTTCATTTAAGTCCTTGAAAAATATGGAATGCTTCATGAATTTGCATGCCATCCTTGCACAGGGATCATGCTAATCTCGGTGTCATTCCAATTTGTTATATGTGCTGCCAAAGTGAGAACTGCCTCTCTATTTTGACCTAGCACTCCATTGCTAGGAATACAACAAAAATCAACTCAAGTGTGCAAGGAAATGAAAATGAGGATGGGTTTCTATTGCATTGTTTAGAGAAGGAACAACAAATAGCGTTTTACCCAGCCATTGAACCCAAGCAGAGACTTCAAAAGAGTAAGACGGATCTGTGTGTCCTGAGATGAAAGTGAAATCCTTTGTGAGATTCCATTTTGCAGAACAATAAAACCCTGTATTTAGACACACATGACCCACATGCATGGGTATACACACACATAAATACACACACGCAGAGTATATAAAGGCATAAGAGAAGATCTAGCCACATATACATTTAACCCCTGGGGAGAGCACTGTGCGAGAGGTGAAAAAGTACTTTCGGGCTGCAGATATGGCTTAACAGTCAAGGTGCTTCACTTCAAAATCAAAGGACCCAGGTTTGATTCCCCAGGACCTACATAAGCCAAATGCACAAGATGGCACATACACTTGAAATTTGTTAATAGCAGCTGAAGGCCCTGCACACCCATTCTTTCTCTCTCTCTCTCTCCCTCTCTCTCTCTCTCTCTCTCTCTGCTTCTTCCTCTGTCTCTCAAATAACTAAAAATTACATTAAAAATACTTTCATTTTTTTGCCATCAGATTTGTGGACTGTTTCCATTTTTACAAGTATACACAAATTTTGTAGTTTAAGGGAAAATAAAGTCAGCTCCTCACATATCTTTTCAACCCTGGTGCTCAGCACTTCCTAGCTGTAAATTGTATTTTCTTTCTAAGCCCCTTTGTAGCCATTATGTGGTTTGATTGTCACAACAAATCCATGAATAGATTCCATTATTATCATAGTCACCTTACATATCAGGTCACTTGGATTAATGAATTCTGGTCTTTATCAAATTCACAAAGAAAAAAGAATCACAACCATTTTTAGTACAAATGTTAGAAAATGGGCAGCCCACATTGTGCTACAAACAACATAAGTCTGTCCAAGCCTTCTGGGGAGCAATTTGATGATTTGTATCACGATTCTTTAGAAACTGCATACCCTTTATTCTAGCAATTCCTTCCCTAGTAATATATCCCAAGGACATAATTAGCATGTGCACAGAGTTTCAGCCACAGGGATAATCATTTGGAAGATGCTTATGATACTGAAAAATTAGAAAGCACTTAAATATCCAAGAATAGAAAATTACTTAAATAAATTATGTTCCACTCATATGAGAATTACTATAAAGCCATTGAATGCGGTGAAAAAGCCAATTTAATGACAAGGAGCATGGTTCATGATACATTTTAAAAAGTAGGTCACAAACAGTATGTATTGCAGGAGACCATTTTTATTTTAAAAACTAAAAAAAAAAAAATCAAGCAAGCATAATGCACACAATATATTCACAGAAAATAGGTAAAAACAAGAGCCCAAAATCTGAGCACTAGTTATCTCTGGGGGTGAGGCTGCGAGAGATTGTTTCATTTCTCCCTTTTCTTAAGTGTAATTTCACAATTCCCCCATGCTAAATTTCTTACAATGAAAGTGCATCTGTTTGATTTTTTGTTGTTGTTCTTTTTTCCCTAGGCAAGGTCTCACTCCAGCCCAGGTTGACTTGGAACTCTGTAGCTCCAGGCTGGCCTTGAACTCATGGCATCCTCCTACCTCCACCTCCCAAGTGCTGGAATTAAAGACATGTGCCACCATGCCTGGCTGTTTGATTTTTTATTTATTTTTATTTTTATTTTAGAGAGAGAGAGAAAATGGGCATACAAGGGCCTCTTGCCACTGCAAACAAACTCCAGATGCTTGTGCCACTTTATGGCTTTATATGGATACTGAGGAATCAAACAGGCCTGTAGGCTTTACAAGCAAGCACCTTTTACCGTTGAGCCATCATCTCCCTAGCCCTCTTATTTTATTTTATTTTTTTGAGGCAGGATCTTCTTCTAGTCCAGGATGACTTGGAATTCACTCTATATCCCAGGCTGGCCTCAAATTCACAGTGATCCTCTTACCTCAGCCTTCCATGTGCTAAGATTAGAGGCATGTGCCACCACAACCAGCAATTTCTAAAGCAATTTTTATGGGTTCGGCCTTTGTGTTTCCCTTCTATCCACACAAAAGCCCCCTCTGCAATCTTCCCTAGCTATTCTGTGAAGCCAGCCTTCCCAAAAAGTCTGCCATGATTTCCACTGGCTTCTGGGATTCTTGGCTTATAGCCATACTCATTTTTTTCTGTGCACCCACAGGGTCATGTGACTTTTGCTGCCAAAACCTGCTGGAACATGGTTCAGGCCCCAAGAAGTTCAAGGCATCTCCAGAGTGGCTGCTTGGTCTCTGAGCCTTGAAAAAGATCTGGTTGCTTACCCAGCAGGTATTTAGGTGCCTATGAGCCCAGAGGCCCCCAGAAGTCCCACCTTGGCCTGGCTGGAGGTTCTCCCACCCTGTAATCTCACTTTGCTCTTCCTGTCCAGCTCACCGCTCCCATGGCTAACCAATGGCTTCTCACACTCAGTGCCTTGCCTTGTTCCAACCACTGAGTCTGCTTTGGAGTTCATCTTCTGCTATCATTGTTCTGTGTCATAGTCAAGGCCACCTTCCTTCAGATCATCAACCCTATGCCAATTAGCCACACAGAAGCTGGGATGATGGAAACCAAAACTCTTATATACTATACATAGACTGCATGTTAAGTCCACAGAAATTGACACAATCTTTAGTCTGCAAAAATAACCAGACCCGTCGCCGGCTTTGAGTAAGCATCCTTCTGCACCGGCATCAGCTGCGCTCCCCTCTGCACCCATCCCCATGCCCCAGAGTAGTAACACGAGGTTCAGAGAGGTAAGGGGAGTTGTCTAAGGTTGTTACAGAGCTAGTGAAGAAAGGGTAGAACCTCATTGCATACCAGCCCTTGTGCCCTAACTGCTGTCCTCTGCAGTTCCCACAGCCAACACACTATGAGAGATGAGGAAAGTGAGTTTCAGTAAGGGTTCCTCACAGTTCAAGGTCATTTCAGCACAGCATTCCAGAGGGATCTAGAAGCTTGGTAGTGGGAAAAGAGAGGAGATGAAGAGGAGGATCACAAGAGAAGAATCTGGTGTGGGTGAGGCCAGACTTTCTCCAGGAAGACAGGGCTCCAAGCTTGTAGGAGAAGGGTAATCTGGCAAGATTGAACCTATCAAGATTCCATTATGGATGGGGGAGAAATTCATGAGGCTCCACTCCTCCCAGGAATGACCGGCAATTAATAGTTGCTAAGGAGAGGGAGAGTCATGTTCTTCAGTGGTGTAAGTTGCTTATGCTCTAGCAAATAACCCCCACCCATGCTCATGCAAGCCACCCCGATTAAACTCAGAGGGTTACAAAAGAGACATGAAAGAAGAAGGAGATTAGTTGGGATTAGTAAGTGTTTTAGCAGGAGAAGGAGGGGTGTAAGGGGTATGGGCATACATATATTAAATTGTCAAAAAGAAAATAAAATTGAGGGCTGGAGAGATGGCTTAGCGGTTAAGCGCTTGCCTGTGAAGCCTAAGGACCCTAATTCGAGGCTCAATTCCCCAGGACCCACGTTAGCCAGATGCACAAGGGGGCGCACGCATCTGAAGTGCATTTGCAGTGGCTGGAGGCCCTGGCACACCCATTCTCCCTCTCTCTCTATCTGCCTCTTTCTCTCTCTGTCTGTCGCTCTCAAATAAATAAAATAAACAAAAAGTTTTTTTTTTAAAAATTGAAATTTTAAAAAGTGAAGGCTGGGTAAGATCTTCCCATGGTCTCTTCTACCCCCAGAAATTCTTGTTTACCCATTTGGGACAGCACAGACATACCTAGATCATATCTGGCCCTGTTCTTTTTGCCTGAAGCTCAGGGACCATGTGGGGCTGTGTCTGCTGAACAGGTGGAGGAAGGTGCCTCAGGGATGGGGGTCTGTCCCTGTTGACTTGCTTATCCCTGAGATGCCACAAGTAGAAAGAATGGCACCTTTCATCTGTCAGGAGCATAGTAAAAACTCCAGATGCCCAAGGCAGCAAGGTGAGACGAAGCCCGAGGGTCCTTGGTCCAGGTCCTGCCACTGTCACTAACTCACCTAGATGCATCCCCTGCCCTCCTGGTGCTTCACGACTCCCCTTGGGGCTGAGGAGCAGTGGCATGTGAGACAGTGTTTGGAAAGTTCCAGTCAAGAATAGATGGTGCTGCTGCTTTGGAGAACAGTCTGGCAGCTCCTCCTTAAGATAAACATAGTGATGCTCTAGGATCCAACAGTCACACTGCTAGGTAAGACACCCAGGAGAAGTGAAAACACATGTCCACGTGAAAATTTTTACACAAATATCCCTAACAACATTATTCACAATAGGTAAAAAAGAAAAATGGAAATAACCCAAATGTCCATCAACTGGCAAGACAAACAAATTGTGGTATAACCATGTAATAGAACATTATTCAGCCATAAAAAGAAAAGACTCACCCTCTCTACCTACCATGTGAATGGACCTTGACAACACGCCAAATAAAGGAAACCAGACACAAAAGGTCGTATACTGAGTGATTCCATTCATATAAAGTGTCTAGAACCTGAAAATCCATAGATAAAGAAAGCAGGGTAGTGGTTGCTACAAGCAGGGAAGTTGGGTGATGTAACTATTAATGGATATAGGGTTTCTTTCTGGGCATTGAAAACATTCTGGTAATACTCAGGCAGGCAAGTCAATTTCTGTAATTTCAAAGGTAGTCTGGGCTACTGTTGCAGTCAGGTTCACATTGCTGGTAGAAATCACCCACCAAGAGCAGCTTGTGGGAAAAAAGAGGTTTACTTTGGCTTATAGGCTCAAGGGGGAAGCTCTGTGATGGCAGGAAAAATGATGGCATGAACAGAGGGTGGACATCACCCACTGGCCAACATCAGGTAGACAATAGGAACAAGAGAGTATGCCAAACACTAGCAAGCGGGGAGCTGGCTATAACACCCATAAGCCCACACCCAACAATACACTGCCTCCAGAAGATGTTAATTCCCAAATCTCCATCAGCTGGGAACCTAGCATTCAGAACACCTAAGCTTATGGCAGACACCTGAATCAAACCACCACAGCTACATAGTGAGTTCAGGGACCAGCCTGGCCTATATAGGGAGACCCTGCCAAGAAAGAAAAGAAGGAAAGGAGGGAGGAGAGGAGGGAAGAAAGGAGATAGGGAGGGAGGGAGGGAGAGAGGGAAGAAAAGAGGTTAAAAAAAGATGACTGGACTTCTGTGCGTGTAAGAAGAAAACTCAGTAGCAAAGGCTGGTAAGCTAGAAAAGGGATATAAAGAGAAGAGAAAGGATGGGAGGGGGGTACTTAATAGGATGGTATTGTATATATGTAAGCAGAAGAATATATTAATGGGGGTGAAAAGGTCCCAGTGAGGTCAGGGGAAGAGATTGAGTAAAGGAAAGGTGAAAGGAGGGCTAATCAAAATCTAAGAGGCTATAAATAAATCATATGAAAACCTACTTTTTTGGGCAATGGTACACTCAGGAGCCATAGATTGTTGCTAGAAATTTTTCAGTGCCAGAGATGGGATACTTTCCAGTGAGTTTTGGCCAGGGAAGTCCCTGATGCCCCCAAAACATTAGAGGCCCTTGGTTTCCCACCATGAATAGATGGTAAGACCATATTGCTGAAGACTCCACATACTTGGGCTGCAAGGCTACTGAGAAATCCTGCTGGAACTGAGCTGATAACCTCCTCCATGTAGATCAGCTGACAGAAAGCTGGAAGGAGCCATTCTGTATGCAGTTCAGTAGGAGAGAGAGAAATCACCTGTGAGGATACTCAACAGTGGACACTGAAAGTCTTAAATTTTGCCAACCAGGCCAAATGAGCCAATAGTGCAATAGTGGCATGTCTGTGATGGTGGCAACCAACTGCCCTCTACTTGGACTGGAGGTCCGCTCCATGGGAGGGAATATATCCCTGATTCTGAAAACTTAAAACAGTGGTAGTCATGAGCCCTAGGGGTGTAACATCTGAAAAAAGAAAAGAGGTTCACAAACTTATGAATTTATTAAAGTTACTCAGTTTTGAACTGGAGAGATTGCTTAGCAGTTAGAGACACTTGCTTACAAAATCTGGTGGTCTGGGTTCAATTCCCATGTACACACGTAAAGCTAGATGCACAAAGTGGCACATATATCTGGAGTTTGTGAGTTCATTTGCAGTGACAGGAGGCCCTGGCATGCTTATACTTGTTCTCATTGTCTGTTCCTCTGTCTGTCTCTCTCAAATAAATAAAAAAACTACATAGGTCAGGCATGGCAGCACATGCCTTTAATCCCAGCACTGGGGAGGCAGAGGTAAGAGGATTGCCATGAGTTCAAGACCCCCCGAGACTACATAGTGAATTCCAGGTCAGCCTGGACTAGAGCAAGATCATACCTTAAAAAAATGGAAAAAAAAATAACAACAATGAAAACTACTCAGTTTTTTTTTTTTTTTTTTTTTTTACTTGAAGGGAGAATTTGATGGTATAAGGTTGTACAGTTTTTTGCTTTACTTTCAAATACTGGGTTTTTCACCCAGGGTTTCATACATGCTAGGAAAGTGTGTCACTGAGCTACAGCTTAAATTTACAGCTGTAAATTTTTTGTTTTGTTTTTCAAGGCAGGGTCTCACTCAAGTCCAGCCTGACTTGGAACTCACTCTGTAACTCGAGGTTGGCCTCGAACCATGGCAATCCTATCTCAGCCTCATGAGTGCTGGGATTAAAGGCATACATCACTAGGCCTGGCCTTGATTTTTAAATATTTATTTCCTTATTTGTTTATTAGAGAGAGAGAGAGAGAGAGAATGGGTACACCAGGGCGTCCCACCACTACAAATGAATTCCAGGTATATATGCCACTTTGTGCATCTGGCTTTATATGGGTACTGGGGCATTGAATCTAGTCCCTCAGGCTTTGCAAGCAAGTATCCTTAACCACTGGTCCATCTCTCTATCCTTTTATTTTGTTTTTGAGATAGAGTCTCATGTGTTCCAGACTGGCCTCAAACTTGCTGTGTAGCTGAGGATGACCTTGAAGTTCTGTTCCTCCTATTTCTGACTACTGAGTGCTGGGGTTATAAACATATGCCACACCTGGCTTATGTGGTGCTGAGCATCAAACCTAGGGCCTTGTGCATGTCAAGCAAGCACTGTTCTAACTGAGGTACACTCCCAGCCTCATGGAGAATTTTTGTTAGACAGAAAAACTAGCACACCCTCCTCAAGGTTCTGTGCTAAGATTTTCCTGTGTGTTTTCTTGTTCAGTTCCCCCACAACAACCCTGTAGAGAAGAACTTCCATCATTCCTATTTACAAAATGAGGAAACTGAGGCGGGGGGATTTAATAACTTGCCCAAGCTTACACAGCTCTGGTGTTATGCAACTGCAAGCTCAGCAAACCTGCATGCTCCTCATCCAAGATCCCATAGCACTTTGAACAACCTTTCCATGAGACCAGACCTCTTACTCTTCTTCCTTACCAGGCCTTGGGGGCCTGAAAAGCAGACATCTATTCTGACTCCCGGCACACAGCTTTTGTTGAACGGACACAGCCCTGCACGATCTTTCCCCTCTTTCTGCTTTGCAGGGAAATTGAGTTTTCACAAAAGTGCAGCATCCGCTGTGAAATTTTCAGGCTGCCAGCTGCTGCCTCACACCCTCCCCGAGGTTGCTGAGAGGAGAGGCAAGAACCACCTCAAAACGAGACAAAATGCATTTGTGGTTTTGAAGGAAAGTCGTTAGAGACGTCTGTCTTCCAAGGCCAAGGTTGCTTCAATTGCGTTTACTTAAAGTAGAACAAAGACAATCCTTGCCCCGCCGGGTCTGGACCCGCTTGCAGGAAGGAGAGTTTTCTGCTGAGTGTCCGCTGCTAACCGCAGGAGAGAGCAGTGATGTGGGGGCCAGGCAAAGCAAACACTGTGAAGGCAGAGATAATGGGGAAAGCTAGGAGGAGTGAGAATAGGTTTGGAGGCCAAGCAGGAAGCAAGGCTGAAAGGAAGGGTGGGAAGTCAGGAAGAGTCCAGCTTATGAGAAGAGGGCCTTCCAGAGCCTGGGGTGGGGGGAATGGCCTAAGAGGAGCAAGGCCAGCTGAGACACAGCTGAGCTGGGCTCACAACATGGCTGGCCTGGCCGAGATTCCTCTGACAGCCTCTTCCTGAGCCTCACTAACTGGTAAGCCTAAGGGATCGTTTTAATACAGAGATCATTCCTACCCCTCTGCTGCTCACGCATCTTCCATGACTCCCCAGTGACTAGAGAATAGAGCTCCATCCAGGAGATGCGTTCCAGACTTCTGGGTCCAAATGCTGCCTCAAGCCATCTTCCAACTCCTCTTTCTTCCTTTTTGCATGTGTATTCATGCTCATATGTATGTGGGCACATGTGTGTGTGAAGGTGCATTTGGAGGCCAAAGGTTAACATCAGGTGTCTAAGGCTCTCCATCTTATTCTGTGTGACAGGGTCTGTCTGTAAAACTCGAGTTCACCTACTTGGCTAGAATAGCTAGCAAGTAAACCCTAGGGATGTTCCTGTCTCCATCTCCCCAGTGCTAAGATTACAGTTCTATGCCATCACACTCAGCTTTTACATGGTGTCTGGGGATCAGAGCTCAGGTCCTCATGCTTGCATGGCAAGTCCCTTACCAATTGAGACAGTTCCTCAGCTTCCGTGCTTGTCCTTTCTGCTTGCTTTCTTTTTATTTTTATTTTTTATTTTTCAAGGTAAGTTCTCACTCTAGCCCAGGCTGACCTGGAATTCACTATGTAGTCTTAGGATGGCCTTGAGCTCATGGTGATCCTCCTACCTCTGCCTCCGGAGTGCTGGGATTCAAGGTGTGTGCCACCACACCTGGCTCCTTTCTGCTTTCTTTCCCCACCTCTCTCAGTGGCCCTGGGATCTAAGGCACTAAGCCTCTCTCGTCTCCCTCCTTCTCTCTCTCCCTCTTTCCCCTCCTTTCATTCTCTCTCTATTTTTTATTTTTTTGAGGCAGGGTCTCACTCTAGCCCAGGCTACCTAGGAACTCACTCCACAGCTCTAGGCTGAGCTTGAATTCACAGTGATGCTTCTACCTCAGCCTCCCAAGTGCTGGAATTAAAAGTGTGCTCTACCACATCTAGCTCTTTCTTTCTTTTTTTAAAAATTTTTTTCTTTTTGCAGTGATGGGGATTGAACACAGAACCTTCCATGGGCTAGGCAAGTGTTCTACCACTGAACTACATACTCAGGATCAGGCACCAAGCTTTTTATTCTTCCCTAAATGAACTCTGCTTTTCCCTTTTTAAAGAATGTTCTCATTTTCACAGATATGTCTTGACACCTCTTTAAATAGCATCTCATGGAGCTATTTTCTTTCTTTTTAAAAATTATATCTATTTTTAATTGACATGGTATTTTACATATTTATAGGCTGGAGTGTGACATTTCAATGCCTGTATACAATATGTACTGAGCAGCCCAGGGAGATTGGCATTTCTATCATCTTAGACATTTGATCATTTCTTTGTGTGGGGAACATTCAAAATCCCTCCTACTAGCTATTTTGAAATAGTCCATTAGTCGTTGTCAGCCATGTCATTCCCACTGAGCATCAGCAGCAACTGCTCGTGCTGGTGGGACTGTTTGCTACACTTCTAAATGTAAGCCCTGGCACTGGGATATATCTCAATCTGCAGAGTGCTTATCTAGCATGCATGAAGACCTGGGTTCAGTCTCCAGTATCACAAAACACTACGTATGGAAGCCAGCATTGGTCATGGACCGAGCACTCAGTCACTGCCAAAACCACCAGATAAGTAGCCAGGGGTGAGCACCACCCTAGGTTGTGTTCAGGAGGGGCTACCATTCTTTTGGGGATCTCTGGGAAACAGCATGGCTGGTTATTTGCTTTCAGCTCCCTACCTCTGACTGAGGGCAATTCTTAGAGGTGTGTGCCCCTGGGTGTCTGTGGCCTAGTCCTAGGCTCAGCCTGGTGGACACCTGTAGTTTGAGAGCTGCAGATACTTGGAGCAGGACCCCATGAATGTTTTCTAGATGGATGGAAGTGGGTCAGTGGGGTGGCAACAGGGGCTGCCAAGCTTGTCTGAATGTGTGCCATTTTCCCCGGCCCAGGCTTGGCTCTCAGGGGGTTCTTCACCAAAAGTGAGTAGCTGTGTGCACTATGAGGCCCAGTGGACATTCTCCTCCACAAGGCATTTCTAAACTCCTTCCCCAGAGGAGCTAGTGCCTTGCCTGTCCCCTCCCATAACCTCCTCCTCTTATTGCTGTGTGCTGGAGCTCCTAACACACTTGACCCTCTGGCAGCCCCCTGAACAGTGGTAGTCTGCCCAGTGTCCTGCCAGGCCTGTGCCTGGTCCATTGTGTCACTCACACCAGGAGTAGCTGCAGAGTGAAAAAGCGCATGAGTCAACAAAGGTCATCGCAGCTGCTCATTACGTGTTTTCTGTGTGCCAGACTCGGCTCCAACTTTTTCTTTTTTTAAAGGAAGTATTTATTATATATGTTATATTGTATATTATTATATTATATGATTTACTTATTCTAGAGAGAGAGAAAGAGACAGATAGAGAGAGAGAAAGAATGGGTGTGCCAGGGCTTCCAGCCATTGCAAATGAATTCCAAAAGCATATGCCACCTTGTACATCTGGCTTATGTGAGTCTTGAGGAATTGAACTTGGGTCCTTAGGCTTCACAGGCAAGCACCTTAACTGCTAAGCCATCTCTCTAGCCCACCCTTCCTTCTTTCCTTCTCTTTTTCTTTTTTTAGTTTTTTTAAAATTTTATTTTTTAAAATATATTTTATCTATTGATTTGGGGGGGAGAGAGAGAGAGAGAGAGAGAGAGAGAGAGAGAGAGAGAGAATGGGCATGCCAGGGCCTCCAGCCACTGCAAATAAACTCTGAATGCGTGTACCCCCTTGTGCATCTGGCTTACATGGGTCCTGGGGAGTTGGACCTGGGTCCATTGGCTTTGCAGGCAAGCGCCTTAATGGCTAAGCCATCTCTCCAGCCCCTTTCTTTCTTTTTGAGGTAGGGTTTGGCTTTAGTTCAGGCTGACCTGGAATTGACTATGTGGTGTCAGGCTGGCCTTGAACTCACAGTGATCTTCCTACCCCAGCCTTCTGAGTGCTGGGATTAAAAGAGTATACCACCATGCCTAACTGCTTTTTTCTTTTGAGATAGGGTCTTGCTCAGGCTGGTCTCAAACTTAACCATCCTCCTTCCTCAGCCTCCTGGGTGCTGAGATTACAGGTGTCCACCACTATGCCCAGAATGATGGCTTCGTTACTCTGTACAGCCACTAGTGAGGCAGAAGAGAAAGCTAGCCTATAAACCCAGCACTGGGGAGGTGGAGACAGGAGGATTAGAAGATCAAGATTATCCTCAACTACATAGTGAGTTGAGATCTCAACTTCCATGTGACCAAGTGAAAACTGGTTAGGAGGTGCCAGGCCCCTAGGAGCATGGTGTCCACTGCAAGCCAGTTGAAGTCTGTGTGCTCTCCTGGGCTCTTTGAAGGCATCCTGGATTAGACAAAGGTCTTCTAGAAGGATGTTGAGAAAGGAAAATAAATCAGGGCTGCAGAGGGGCCTGGAGCCTGCTCACATGAGACTGGGAAGCCTGGCCAGGTCTCAGATAAGCAGGTCTGAGGAGCTGATTGTAGGAGCATTCTGGGGGTGAGCATATCCATCACCATTATTCTGAGGGCAGGTGTAACAACATTCTCCCAAATACACACCCTGTCCAGGTTCATGAGCTAGTTCTTTCCCTCATTCCCATTGCTTTTCACCTTGGCCCAAACCCAGTGGCATGGGATGATGTGAGTTAGATGTCCCACACAGGGTCACAGAGCAAAACTTCAGATTAGCTAGAAGGGAACCCAAGCATTGCATCCTTTCCACTGTCTCAAAGGCCTCAGTCCATCCAGGATGGGCCTTGCTAGTCAGATCTTGTTGTCCTCGGGGGATGGGATGATTAAAAGTCACCATGAGCCATCCTTATGAAAAAAAAGGGCCATTACCTTCTTGAAGTTAAAGAAACTTAGGTCCAGAGGGGTTAAGAAACACCTACGAAGACACGCAACAAGCAACTGGTGAGCTAGGATGGGGACTTGGTTTTCTGAGCCCTAAGCATTGGAGTGTAGCAGATATGACAGGGCCACTGGAGGTATTTCTAAATTAGAATTTTCTAGGCTGGAGAGATGGCTCAATAGTTAAGGTGCTTGCTTGCAAAGCCCGATGGCCTGAATTCTATTCCCCAGTACCCATGTAAAGCCAGATACATGCATCTGGAGTTTGTTTGCAGTGACAGGAGGCTCTGGCTCACTCATATTCTCTCTCTCTCATAAATAAATATTTTTTGCCAGCATGGATCCACCAGCTGATCTATTGCCTACAATTTACTCACTCAGATATACATCACTTCTAGTGGTTCTTCACCTCACAGAGCAGGTACAAGTTGCCTGAGAGATCTACAACAGACAATTCACTCCAAGACAACCAGCCAATGTCCCAAGTGAGAAGACAGCAGTGGAACAGACTGGCCACAGACAACAGTGGTCCCCTCTGGAGCTAGACATCAGGGCTTTGTCAGCCCTTCCCTGTAGCTTAGGGACCAGCTGAGATACACAGAGACAGCTCAGAGGACAGGAAAGCATTCCATCAGCCTCTGGAATCCTGACAGCTTCATAAAATTTTATTTGGCCTCCAGAGAAAGACCGCAAGGGCAAACGCAGTTATGAAACCTCGTCTCTTAAAATGTGAAAGCTTGAAGGTGTTTTCTGGAGATAGTTCCAAGATGAATTCAATGGTAAGAGAGACACCCTTCCACCTCTCTACCTGCCCTCAGAAAAAACACTGTCTTGCAGGAAGCTTGGGCTAAGTTGAGCGAAGATGTTTTCTTAAGCAATATGAGAGTGAATGAGCGGCAGATGTTGAGGCTGGCTTCTAAGGAGAGTTGGGGTTGTCCTTCTAGGAGGAAGGTTTGGGAGGAACAGAAACTAGACCACGTGCTTAGAGTGGAATGCACACAGCAAATACAAAGGTATTTGAGAAACTAAAGGCCAAAGGTTGCAACATCTTTGCCTTTGCAAAGTTTTCCAGACATGTTCATTTCTGTGACATCATATGATCTGCTCATTCCTATTATGGTGAAAACGTGGCAAGTATCACATGTCAAAAAGAATTACTTTACAGAGATAAAATTCAGAGACCATAGAGTTCACCCACTTAAAGGGTACAGTTTGCTGGATTTTAACATGTTCACAGTTATTCTAATTTCAGAACATTTTCAGAAATAAACTCTGTATCTCTTAACAATCCAAAATTCTTTCTTTTCCTCAGACGCTGACAATTGTAAATCTATTTTGTCTCTCTGGATTTACCTGTTCAGGATGTTTTTTGTTTTTTTTTGAGGTAGGGTCTTGCTCTAGCCTAGGTGGACTTGGAATTCACTATGTAGTCTCAGGATAGACTTGAACTCACAGCAATCTTTCTACCTCTGCCTCCTGAGTGCTAGGATTAATGGCATGTGCTATCATGCCCTATTTTTTCAGAACATTTTATATAAATGTAATCATACAATGTGTGGCGTGCTTTTGTTTTTTTTTTTAAACTTTAGTTGACAATTTTCATACATGTGTGTAATTTTGTTGTTGTTGTTTTTACAAGGTAGGGACTCACTCTAAGTCAGGTTGGCCTGGAATGCACTATGTAGTCTCAAGTTGGTCTCAAACGCAAGCAATCCTCCTATATCAGCCTCCCCAGTGCTGGGATCAAAGGTGTGTACCACCATGCCTGGCTCATAATATATTTTTTAATATTGTATTTATTTATTTATTTGCAAGAAGACAGAGAGAGAGAGAGAGAGAGAGAGAGAAAATGGACATGCCATGGACTCCAGCCACTGTAAACTCCAGGTACATGTGCCACTTTGTACATACTTCTGCCTTTATATGGGTCCTGGGAACTGAACCCAAATCATAAGTTTTTGCAAATAAGAGCTTTAACCTCTGAGCCATCTCTCCAGCCCACATAATGTATTTTTAAAAATTATTTTTATTTATTTATTTATTTGACAGAGAAAGAAGTAGGGAGAGAGAGAGAATGCCAAAGCCTCCAACCACTGCAAACGAACTCCAGATGAATGTGACCCCTTGTGCATCTGGTTAACATGGTCCTAGGGACTCAAACCTGGGTTCTTTGGCTTTGTAGGCAAATGCCTTAACTGGTAAGCCATCCCTCCAGCCCCATATAATGTATTTTGATCATAGTCCTTTCCATTACATTCTTTGCCCCCCTTCCCTTGTCCCACTTCCACTAAATTCTTTCTAGCTAGTCCCTCTTCTATTTTGATGTCTTTGAAAAATATTTTTATGGGCTGGAGAGATGGCTTATATGTTAAGGCACTTGCCTGCAAGGCCAAAGGAGCCATGCTCAATTCCCTAGTACCTACATAAGCCAGATGCACAAGGTGGCATATTCATCTGGAGTTTGTTTGCAGTGGCTAGAGGCTCTAACATGCCCATTCTCTCACTCTACCTGCTTCCCTCTCCTTTCTACCTCTCAAAATAGGTAAATAAAATATTTTAAAATATTTTTATTTATTTGCAGGGAGAAAGAATGGGCACACTAGGGCCTCTTGCCACTGACAACAATCTCCAATGCATACACCACTAGGCATCTGGCTTTATGTGGATCCTAGAGAATAGAACCCAGGTCATCAGGTTTGTCAATCAAATGTCTTAACCCCTGAGCCATCTCTCTAGCCCTGGATGTCTTTTTTTTGTTCTTCATCATGCATGATGAAATGTTGATGGACCCAATATTTCCCAGATCTTATGGCAGACACTGTGGGCCATAAATACAATCACTACTTCATGTCTTCATGTCCATAGCACTGCCCCCCCCCAGGGCCTCTGGCTCTTACAGTCTTTCCAACCCCTCCTCCACAATGTTCCCTGAACATTGGAGGGTATGATAGATAGAGATGTCTCATTCGTCTTGAACACTCAACAGTCATTTCTTAGCACTTTCATGAGTTTTGTTTTAAATATATTTATTCATTTGCAACCAGAGAGAGATAGCCTAGAGACAGATAGATACACAGGGAGGGGAGGGAGAGGGAGAGAGAGAGAGAAAAAAAACCATGCCAGGTCCTTCAGCTGCTACAAATGAACTCCAAATGCATGTGTCACTGCATCTGTCTTTACATGGGTACTGGGGGACTGAATCCAGGTTGCTAGGCTTTGCAGGCAAGTTCTTAACCTCTAAGCCATCTCTCCAGACCTTTCATGAGTTTTGAGTCTCTCTAGTAGTCATTGCTATGTTTTTTATTGTTGTTTGTTTTTGAGGTAGGTTCTCACTCTAGCCCAGGCTGACATGGAACTCACTCTGCAGTCCACACTTGCCTTAAAGTCACAGTAAGCTTCCCATGTCAGCCTTGGGAGTGCTGGAATCATAGGCATGAACCACCACTCCTGGTTACTTCATACTCCACTATATGGGTATACCATATTCATTTATCTACTCATCAATTAACACACATTTGAGTGATTTCTGGTATTGAGACTTTGATGAAAAAATGCTACCATGCACATTCATGTAAAAGTTTTTTTGTGGTTGTTGTTTTGTTTTGTTTTGTTTTTTTTGAGAGAGGGAATTGGCGGTTGGAGCCTTCAGCCACTGCAATCAAACTCCAGACACATGCACCACCTGGTACGCATGTGAGAACTTACATGCTTGTGTCACCTTGTCCATCTGGCTTACATGGGACCTGGAGAGTTGAACATGGGTCCTTAGGCTATGCAGGCAAGTACCTTAACCACTAAGCCATCTCTCCAGCCCCATGTAAAAGTTTGTGTAAGGACATATGATTTTGTTTCACTTGGGTGGGTTCCTACACATTTCCTTTCCAGATATGGATACTGAGTTCCAAAAGAGGACTTGCTAAAAGTTACAGCTAGAACCTACAAAAACTATCCCTTTCATCTGGACCTGTTTGATCTTACATTCAGAGACCTTTCAATATTATACACATTGGCTCATGCGCATTTAAACTCACACATACATCATACCACCACATCAAATACTTCTTTGGGGCTGGAGATATGGCTTAGCTGTTAGGCACTTGACTGTGAAGAGTAAGAACCCTGGTTTGAGGCTGGATTCCCCAGGACCCACGTTAGCCAAATGCATAAGGGGGGGGGGGCATGCGTCTGGAGTTCGTTTGCAGTGGCTAGGGGCCCTGGCGTGCCCATTCTCTCTCTATATATATATCTGCCTCTTTCTCTCTCTGTTGTACTCAAATAAATAAATAAACAAAAAAATTAAAAAAAAAAACTTCTTTGAGGCCCTTGTTCTACCCAGAGTAAAACAGTACAACAGATGGGATCAAACATAAGCAACTCAGTGATGAGGGAGATAAACAAGATCTCCAATAAGTAAGCAAAGTCAGGACATTGATTTGAATATTACTGAGGAATAGAAGCAAAAAAAATTAATATTTTTATTTATTTACCTTTAAGCAGAGAGGAAGAGACAGAGAAAGAATGGGGCTTCCAGGACCTCTTGCCCTGCAAAAGTACACCAGAAAGAAACTTGGGCCACTTTGTGAATCTGGCTTTATGTGGATACTGGGAAATTGAACCTGGGCCAGCAGGCTTTGCAAGCCAGTGCTTTTAATCACTGAGCCATCTCTCCAGCTCCCCCAAAGCATGTTGTTGTTTTTCAATGTAGGGTCTCACTTTTAGCCAAGACTGACCTGGAACTCACTGTAGCTCCAGGCTGGCCTCAAACTCACAGCAGTTCTCTTAGTTCTGCCTCCAGGATGCTGGAATTAAAGGCGTGCACCACCACACCCAGCCCACAAAAAAAAACATTTTAAAGGTGTAGAAAGAGTATACTGTGGAGTCAGTGGTCTAAACTTGGCCTCCGGCATTGTGCACACAACTTTTATTGATTGGGATGAGATTTCTGGAAATAAATGCACTTTACCAGAAGGACAATGCGCAAGTCAGAGCCGTGCACATGACGGGAGGGGGGCGCCGTGGACATCTGTGCAGGCTCTGCTAGCCCCAGGCTCTCACTGCTCTGTTCCTCAGGAGGGCCGGGAAGCTTACATAAGCAAAGCTACCTAGATCAGGGCGAGCACAGGAAGATTCGATTTCACTGTGTCTGCGAGCGAGCGGGATCAGAAGCTATTCTGAGAAGGCACCGAGGAAAAGTGCCAGAAATCATAAATAAAGCAGTCAAGACCATCCAGCGGCCGTATCAAATGTGACATTCCCGGAGAATGTGTGAACATGGCATCTTTCAAGCCGCTGATTCTTCAAAAATGAAAAAGCAGAAAAACACCTGAGGTGCAGACAGTGCCAGGCTCCAGGGGTGTGACAACCCGGCCCTAGACAATGAGCTCAGGATCGGGGGGGGGGGGGGGGGGGGGGGAGCAGCAGTTAGAAAGGTGTGAGTCTCGGCCACTAGGTGAACAAATATTGATTCTGGACATTGTGCCTGTCATTTGTACGCACTGTTCTTTGGCCCCTTGCCCTTCTTCGTTTTCCTCACCCTCCTATTCCTTCCGTTCTTACTGCTCCTTGGATGTCCTTTATAAGCTTCTTGTGCCATGTTTACCATCTCTCTCTTGGCTCCAATGCCAGCTTCCGGTGGTCAAAAGCCTGCCCTAGCTCATTCTCCTCACTTGCAGAGGATGGCCCCACACTTCCGAGGCACCTCCTTATCTCTCCTTTGGCCTCTCTCCACTCCATTGTTCAGAAAGTGCTTCAAGTTCTTGAAATTTTTCCTTTGCCAGGAGGACGTAGAGAGTCTCATACACAGTGGTGTTCAGACTCTGTGTTCTTGGCTCCCTGGCTATCAGGGGTCCCAGAGGGGAGCCCCCCTGGAACCCTCTGACTCAAGGCATGTGACTCTGCTTTAAGTATCTCTCCTCTCAGGATTGCTCACCCCCTGAACACAGCAGGGATTGTTCTGGTGACAGGACCTTTCTGCTCTGGCTGCTAAGCTGTTCTTCTCTCTCCAACTCTTCCTCATGGCCATCTTAGATGGTAGGATTCAACCTGGCCCCTCACTAGCGGGTCAGCCGGCCTGTTCCCAAAACCTGGCAGATGAGCTCCAGCGAGGATGGTCTTTTGCTCACTAGCTGGCCCTCTGTAAGCACTCATATTCTGGTAGTATTGCTTTTAAAATACCATCTTGTGAGCTGGAGATATGGCTCAGCAATTAAGGTACTTGTCTACAAAGCCTAACTGAACCAGGTTCAATTCCCCAGTACCCATGTAAAGACAGCTGCACAAAATGGCACGTGTATCTGGAGTTCGTTTGCAGTGGCTAGAGTCCCTGGCTCACCCATTCTTTCTCTCTCTCCCCCAGTCCCCATCTCTCTGCTTGAAAATAAACAAATAAAATACCATCTTGGGCTAGAGAGATGGCTCAGTGGTTAAAGGCACTTGCTTGCAAGACCTGACAGTGCAGGTTCAATTGCCCAGTATCCAGGTAAAGCAGATGCACAGTGTCACAAACATCTGAAATTCATTTGCAGTGACAAGAGGCCCTGGTGTGCCCATTCCTTCTCTCTGTTATTCTTTCTCTCACTCTCTCTGCTTGAAAATATTTAAAAATATCATCTTTTTTTTTAATTAAAATATTTATTTATTTATTTATTTGAGAGCGACAGACACAGAGAGAAAGACAGATAGAGGGAGAGAGAGAGAATGGGCGCGCCAGGGCTTCCAGCCTCTGCAAACGAACTCCAGACGCATGCGCCCCCTTGTGCATCTGGCTAACGTGGGACCTGGGGAACCGAGCCTCGAACCGGGGTCCTTAGGCTTCATAGGCAAGCGCTTAACCGCTAAGCCATCTCTCCAGCCCTAAAAATATCATCTTTTGCATTGGGGAGATTACTCAGTAGTTAAAGGCACTTACTTGCAAAGCCTGACAGCCCAGGTTTGATTCTCTAGTACCCTCATAAAGCCAGCTGCACAAAGTAGGGCATGTGTCTGGAGCTGGTTTTGTTTGTTGCATCTGGAATTTGTTTGCTGTAGCTGAAGGCACTGGCATACCCATTCTCTTTCTCTCAAAAATCAGTAAATAAATAAATATGTACATTAAAAGTAAATAAATAACATGCCATTTTTTTTTCCAAGACAGGGTCTCATGTAGACAGGCTGACTTTAAAGTTGCTATGTAGCTGAGGATGACCTTGAACTCCTGATCTCCCTGCTTCCCCCCCCTGAATGCTGGGGTTGTAGATGTGTACTACACCGGGTTATATGATGCTGGGGATTGAACCCAGAGCCTTATCTATGCTAGGCAAGCACTCTACCAGCTGAGTTACATCACCAGCCTTTGAATAATGTTCTTATTGTTATAATTCATATAAAGATTTTTTACCTGTTTTTGCTTGCATGTACTATGTGTGTGTGTGTAGTATTGAATGGTGTTGTACATATAATATGTGGCATGTGTGTGTGCATGTGCATGTACACAGATGGACCACTCCTACGTACATGTGTGTAGAAGCCAGAAGAGAACATTAGGATAGTAGATAACTGGCAGAAAGAAGATGGTGGGTGCACGGGTGGTGAATGGCTGGATGAAGCATGGCAGTGTAGGCATAGTTAATCTAACTAGAATTTATCTCAGTCTTTATGGAGCCCAGTAGCAGAATTGAGTCAGTAGTCATATTAATACTGTGTCGTCCTTGGTGGCATTTCGTTGAACCAGATGAACCAATCAGGTTCAGCCTCTCAGGAATTTAGATCTGGGACAGAGACATCAGTCTAACTCAAATGGGTGCTTGTATCACCAAGTGATGAAGTTGAGAGTCAGGTTGAGGAAATGGAGGAAGAAGGAGGAAGGGGGGAAGTGACGGGGGGAAAAAAAGGCAAGAAAAATGGGAGCATAAGAAGAAAGGAAGGAGGAAGGATGGGTAAGAGAGAGATTCCTTCACCATGCCTTGCTTTAATTTTGTCAGCTGTTAGCTCCATACATCTATGTTTCCATAACAGAATACCTGAGAGTGGGGTAACTTATAAAGAACATTTATTTGACATCATTTTAGAGCCTGTGAAGTTCAAGTGCATGATGCCAGCATCTGGTGAGGGCCGTTGTGATATATCATCCCATGAAAGAAGACAGAAGAGCAAGACAGAGTGAGAGAGAGCAAGACAGCAGGGGCTGAGTTCATCCTTTTTCCTAGAGCCCTCTCCAGAAATAATGAGGGGAGAGCCCTTCTGACCTAACCCCTAAAAGGTCCTGTTTATGAACATGCATGCAGTGAGAACGAAGCTTCCAGCACATGGACTTTGACAGACACACTCATATTACTGTAGCTACTAGCCAAGGCATTGGTCACTTCTCCTGGTATACATCGTTGAACTGCCCAGGCTAAAGGTTGATAACATCATAACCAATGTCATCACGTTGCAGCAAGGTCCTCCTTCCTATCATTTTCCCCTAACAGGGCCCCTATTAGGAACAGAGGGCATAAAGGCAGACAAGGGACAGGTCCTGCGGGGATTAGCTGAAGTTGACTAGGTCAACCTCCTTCTGCATTGAATGGGGCATGTTTGGCTGCAGTAAGAAGCAGAGATGAAGTGTATACTTACTGTTGAGGATGCTTGTGGTGCTTGGCAGGGTAGGAATCCAATACTTCTCCTTGGAGATCAGGCCTGGAAACCCCCTTCAGGGTCCAATGCTGTTCTAGTGTTCAGGCTGTGGACCATTTGCCCCAGCCATTACTAGCTCCATGAGCTCCTCCACTGGGTTATTCTGATCGGGCTATTACCAGTTTCATGTCTTCCTCCCCTTAATTACAGTTTTTAAAAATATTTTTATTTGAGAAAGAGGCAGAGAGTGAGAGAGAGAGAGACAGAAAGAGAGAGAAAGGGAGGGAGAAAGGGAAAGAGAGTAAATATGGGCGCACCAGAGCCATCTACTGCCACAAATTCCAAACACTTACACCACTTTGTGCATCTGGCTTTACATGGGTACTAGGGAATTGAACTCAGGCCATTAAGCTTTGTAAACAAACACCTTTAATGGCTGAACCATCTCTCCAGCCCCTCTTGGGTTTTTTTTTTTTTTTTTTTTTTGGACAGGGTCTCATGTAGCCCAGGCTGGCATAGAACTCACTATGTAGCAGAAGGTGATCATGAACTTCTAATCAGCCTGCCTTTATCTCCCAAGTGCTGAGATCACAGGCATGTGCCACCACATTCAGTTTATATAGCGCTGGAGATCAAACCCAGGACTTCATACATGCTAGGTGATCACTCCACCAACTGAACTACATGCCCAGCCCCATCTCATTTATACTTGGCTTTATCTCATGACCTTCTCTTCATGTCTTTTTGGCCTCTACATTTTTTTTTTTATTAACAATGTCCATGATTGTAAACAATATCCCATGGTAATGCCCTCCTTCCCCTCCCCCCCACTTTCCCCTTTGAAACTCCACTCTCCATCATATCCCCTCCCCCTCTCAATCAGTTTCTCTTGTATTTTGGTGTCATGATCTTTTCCTCCTATTATGATCATTTTGTGTAGGTAATGTCAGGCACTGTGAGGTCATGGATAGCCAGGCCATTTTGTGTCTGCGGGGAGCACATTTCAAGGAGTCCTACCCTTCCTTTGGCTCTTACATTCTTTCCGCCACCTCTTCTGCAATAGACCCTGAGCCTTGGAAGGTGTGATAGAGATATTGCAGTGTTGAGCACTCCTGTCACTTTTTTCTAACACCATGATGCCTTCTGAGTCATCCAAAGGTCACTGCCATCTAAAAAGAGAAGATTCTCTACCAAAAGTGAGAGTAGCATTAATATAAGGGTATGACCATTAAGAGAAGTGATTACTGGGCAGTTTGATAACCATAGTATATACATTTAGCCAGACAGCAGCAAGTGTTACACTCCTAGGGCTCATGACTACCACTGTTTTACGTTTTCAGTATCAGGGATGTATTCCCTCCCATGGAGCTCACCTCCAGTCCAATTAGAGGGCAGTTAGTTTCCACCATGACAGATGTGCCACTATTGAACACGTGGCTCATTTGGCCTGGCTGGCAAAATTTAAGACTTGCAGTGTCCACTGTTGAGTATCTTCACTGGTGGTATCTCTCTCTCTCATTGAACTGCATGCAGAATGGCTTCTTCCAGCTTTCTGTCAGCTGGTCTACATGGAGGAAGTTATCAGCTCAGTTCCAGCAGGATTTCTCAGTGGCCTTGCAGCCCAAGTCTGTGGAGTCTTCAGCAATAGGGTCTTATCATCTATTCCTGGTGGGAAATCAAGGGCCTCAGCAATGGCCTGTAATGTTTTGGGAGCATCAGGGACCTCCCTGGTCAACAACTCACTGGAAGGTATCCCATCCCTGGCACTAAAAATGGCTTCTGCATTTTGCAGAAACACAGCTCTGCTATCTCTGGTGACTCAAACCCTGAGAGAAGCTATGCTGGCCTAGTTGGTCACAATTTCCCTGCAAGGCCTCACTGTCCTGAAGTATTGTGCCTGTTGGGTGGCTGCCTTTGTACCAAGTTGAACCATTTATCTTCATGTTGCTGGGACAAAACACCCAACCAGTAGGAGCTCATGGGAGGAAAGGATTTATATCAGGCTTACAGTTTCAAGGGGAAGTTTTATCATGGTGGAGAAGAGTATGGAGAGGGGGCAGCTGTGGTATCACATCTCCACACAAAGCAGGACGGAAGACATCTGAGTGAACTAACTCCCAACACGCAGGAGGTCCACTCTTAGCAACACACATCAAGGTCCATCCTCTACAACACACCTCCTCCAGCAAGGCTCCACTTCCCAAAGATTCCACCAGCTAGGAAATGAGTATAAGACTCATTCACAAACACTTAAGGCTGTGGGGGACAGTTTACATTCAAGCCACCACACAAGCACACATCTTGATTTGGCTTACCATGCATGGAGTTAGTCAGATAGGTAACTTGGCCTAGAACAGGCATGGCAGATCTTAGGACATCATCCATCTTCCACCAATACAGACGGGGAAGGAGCAAATGAGGCTGTGGAAGTGGATATGCCTTAAGACACATAAAAGCCACTTTGGCACAAAATACCATTGATTATTAATGACATTAATAAAGCTATTATTGTGGGCTGGAGAAATGGCTTAGCGGTTAAGCACTTGCCTGTGAAGCCTAAGGACCCCGGTTTGAGGCTTGGTTTCCCAGGTCCCACGTTAGCCAGATGCACAAGGGGGTGCACGCGTCTGGAGTTCGTTTGCAGAGGCTGGAAGCCCTGGCGCGCCCATTCTCTCTCTCCCTCTACCTGTCTTTCTCTCTGTGTCTGTCACTCTCATATAAAAAAGAAAAAAAAGAAAAAAAAATAAAGCTATTATTGTGTCTTCTAGTAGAAATCACACTTCTCTGGGACATGTTGTACAAAGGCAATGGTTACCAAGGGGTGATTATATTCCAAAATCTCCACCAGGAAGAGTGTGATGTTGCATGCCTTTAATACCAGCACTTGGGAGGCATAGGTAGGAGGATGCTTTGAGTTCAAGGCTAGCTTGAGACTACACAGTGAATTCCAGGTCAGCCTGGGCTAGAGCAAGACCTACCTCAAAAAAGAAAATTATGAGCTGGGTTTGGTGGTGCATGCCTTTAATCCCAGCACTTGGGAGGCTGAGGTAGGAGGATCTCCGTGAGTTCAAAGCTACCCTGAGACTACATAGTGAATTCTAGGTTAGCCTGAGCTAGAGTGAGACCCTACCACAAAAATTAAAAAAAAATTATTTGGGGCTAGAGAGATGGCTCAGCAGTTAAGGCACTTGCCTGAAAACCCTAAGGATTCAGGTTTGATTCCCTAGTACCCACATAAAGCCAGATGCACAAGGTAGGGTATTCATCTGGCATTTGCATTGACTAGAGGCCTTGGCACACTCATTTTCTTTTCTCTTTCTCAAGTAAATAAACCAAATATATTTTAAAATACCCACCAAGAAGCCAGGTGTGGTGGCACACGTTTTTAATCCCAGCACTTGGGAAGCAGAGGTAGGAGGATCACCATCAGTTCAAGGCCACCCTGAGACTACATAGTGAATTCCAGGTCAGCCTGAGCTGGAGTGAGATACTACCTGAAAAAAAACAAAACAAAAAAATCCACACCAAGAAGATTACTGGGACACCTAGTATCTCTAGCAACTCCCACTAGTGGGGTTCTAGAACCTTCTGAACTTATCTGCTCTCACAGTAGCTGCTCGGGCCACTCACAGCCCACCTACCATGTTCACAGATCAGATCACCTCTGAGCTCCCAAAGGTTCCCTGTAGAGTTACTTCTGCTGGGTGTGTCAAAAGGTCAGAGAAGCAACATGTTCCCCTTTTCAGTGCTGCCCACAAGCCCTGAGTTCACACCTTCCTTTGCCCAATTCCCTTCCAGAGAAAGGATGGTGACTGGTACACTGGATCACAGGCTCACACCAGGAGGAGCTGCAGCCTAAGACCACATTGTACCAGCATGACTGCCAGAACCCACCTCTGAGCGAGCAGAAGGTGAGGGGGTCATTGAGAGCTACATAGACACCTCCAGTGGTGTCCTTTATACCTCAGAAGCTGGTGCACTACAGAAGGTGGGATCTGCACCAAGGAGGATTTTGCCAGAGGGCGAGACCAACTTTCTACTCCCAGCTACTTCTTGCAGATACTCCTGCCCACCATGGGTCCTTGTAGACAGCCTTTCCCACAATAACTCCATGGGATGGGACATTGTGAACTTAAATAATGCTATGGAAGGCTCAAGTGCTGAGACCAGTGTCAGAACCAGTGTCCTCTGACTCATGATTCAGGACCAAGACAACCAGCTTCGCAGAACCTGCAGTTGCAGGTGACAGTATCCACGAGGTCTGACTCTGAACTCCATCAGGGCTCAGTTGGTGGTGAAACAGAAATTCACTGAAGATAGTAGAGGTCATCATCCATGTCTCGTCAGTATCCATTCCCCATTGTCCTGAAGACAGTGCTGACATTCTTCATTCTTCCTTAGTCCAGTTAGCTTAGTGTCCTGATGCTAGTCCTCAGAGTCAGAGGTAAGTACCAGCTCACAAGGAATGGTTCAGGAACAGTCACGTAACTCAATCTGAGCCAATTGAAACCAGCCCTGGGACCTTCTCCACATGAGTCAATGAGCAGCAGAAACACTGGTTGGTATGCAGAGGTGGATAGTCAGAGCAGATATGCAGAAATGAGGAAGGAGTCCATTCCTGTGAATTCTAGTCATTGAGAGTCCATGACTTTCCCCTGTCTTTTTTTTTTTTTTTTTTTTTTCGAGGTAGGGTCTCACTCTAGCTCAGGCTGACCTGGAATTCTCTATGGAGTCTCAGGGTGGCCTCGAACTCACAGCGACCCTCCTACCTCTGCCTCCCGAGTGCTGGGATTAAAGGTGTGCGCCACCACGCCCGGCTTCCCTGTCTTTTTAAAAAAGATATTTTATTTATTTATCTGACAGAGAAAGGGCATGCCAGGGCCATCAGCTGTTACAAACAAACTCCAGACCTTGAGCATTTGGCTCATGTGGGTCCTGGAGATTTGTACCTGGCTTGTTTGGATTTGCAGGCAAGTGCCTTAACCACTAAGCAATCTCTCCAGCCACCCCCCCATTTTTTATTTATTTATTTATTTATCTATTTATTTATTTATTTATTTATTTATTTATTTAAGGGGGAAGAGGCAGATAGAGAGAGAGAAAGAGAGAGAGAGGTGGGGGGAGAATGGGCATGCCAGGTTCTCCAGCCACTGCAAACAAACTCCAGATGCATGCGCCCCCTTGTGCATCTGGCTTATGTGGGTCCTGGAGAATTGAACTGGGATCCTTTGGCTTTGGCATTCAAATGCTTTAACCACTAAGTCATCTCTCCAGCCCTCCCCTGGTTTTTATAACAAGCCTCATTTTTAGTTAATCCTTTATTAGTCAGGACTCATCCAGTTTTACATGGCAGAAACTCAAATTAACTTAAGGGGAAATTTATTGTTTCACATAATTGAGAAACTCAAGGGAAGCTTCAGAAATGGCTGGACCTAGGGTTTTGAATGCTATGTTCAAGATACTGACTTTGAGGACCTGGGAGATGGCTCAGCAGTTAAAGGTTCTTGCTTTCAAAACCTGCCAGCTTGGGTTCAATTCCCTAGCCACCCATGTAAAGCCAGATGGGCATTCATGGGCAGCAGCAATAGTCCTTGGTGTGTGCGCACATGCACACACACACGTGCATGTGTGTGTGTAAATAAATAGACAAAAAGATACAGACTTCTGAGTTGGGGAGATAGCTCGATGGAACAAGTATTTGCCACACAAGTGTGGGAACCTGAGTTTGGCTCTCCAGTATTTATGTGAATGCCAGGTTACTTGGCAAATGGCTTGTACTCCCAGAATTTGTGAGGAAGAGACAGGGAATCCTTGGAGCAAGCTGGCTATCTAGACTAGCCTAGTTGGCAAGCTCTGGGTTCAAATGAGAGACCTTTTAGTAATAAAGGTGCAGAAAAATTGAGAAAGCCACCAGAAATCAACCTCTGGCTTCCCAATGTGTGCATATGCACTCAAACATGCTATGGTTATACACATACACAGATTTATATGTATGCAAAAAATGCTTTTCCACCAGGCGAGGTGATGCACACCTTTAATCCCAGCACTTGGGAGGCAGAGATAGGAGGATCACCATGAGTTCAAGGCTAGCCTGAGACTATATAGTGAATTCCAGGTCAACCTGGGCTAGAGTGAGACCCTACCTTAAAACTCTCTCCCCAAAATTACTTTTCTACTCTTTTTTAAAATTTTATTTATTCAGAGAGAGAGAGAGAGATAAAAGAGAAATAGAGAAAATGGGGTCATCAGGGCTTCCAACTGCTGCAAACGGACTCCAGATGAGTGCACCACTTTGTGCATCTGGCTTTATGGGGGCGCAGGGGAATTGTACACTGGTCATTAGACTCTGCAGGCAAGCACCCTAACCACTGAGTCATCTCTCCAGCCCTACTTTTCCATTCTTTTTTTAAATTTAGTTTTTGTTGCTAACTTCCAAAATTATAGACAATAACCCATGGTAATTCCTTTTCTCCCCCCACTTTTCCCCTTTACAACTTCACTCTCCATCATACCCCTTCTCCTCTCAATCAGTTTCTCTTTTGTTTTGATGTCATCATTTTTTCCTATTATGATGGCCTTGTGTAGGTAGTATCAGGCACTGTGAGGTCATGGGTATCCAGACCATTTTGTGTCTGGAGGAGCACATTGTCAGGAGTCCTACCCTTCTTTTGGCTCTTACATTTTTTCTGCCACCTCTTCTGCAATAGACTCTGAGCCTTGGAAGGTGCAATAGAGGTATTTCAGTGCTGAACACTCCTTTGTTACTTCTCAGCACCATGGTGCCTTCTGAGGCATCCCAAGGTCATTGCCATCTGAAAAGAGAAGCTTCTCTAACCAAAAGTGAGAGTAGCATTAATATATGGGTATGAACATTAAGAAAAGTGCTTACTGGGCAGTTTGGTGAGCATAGTATATACATTTATTAGACACCAGCAGATGTTATACTCCTAGGGTTCATGACTACCCCTGTTATGGGTTTTCAGTATCAGGCATGGATTATCTCCCATGGAGAGGGCCTCCAGTCCAATTAGAGAGCGATTGGTTTCCTCCATAACAGACATGCCACTATTGCACCCGTTGGTTCATTTGGTCTGACTGGCCAAATTTAAGGCTTGCTGTGTCCACTGTTGAGTATCTCCACTGGTGATTTCTCTCTCTCCCATTGAACTGCATGCAGAATGGTTTCTTCCATTTTTCTGTCGGCTGGTCTACATGGAAAAGATTTTCAGCTCAGCTCCAGCAGAATTTCTCGATAAGAGCTCAAGTATATGGAGTGTTCAACAATAGGGTCTTACCATCTATTCCTAGTGGGAAACCAAGGGTCTAAGCAATGGCCTGTAATGTTTTGGGGGCATCAGTAACCTCCCTGGCCAACAACTCACTGTAAGGTATCTCATCTCTGGCACTGAAAATTATCTAGTAACAATTTATGGCTTCTGATTGTTCCATTGTCCAAAAATGTAGGTTTCTATATGACTTATTCATATCCTCTTAGATTTTGATTAACCTTACCTCCACTTTTCCTTTACTCAATCTCTTCCCCTGACCTCACTTAGGCCTCTTCACCCCCATTAATCTGCTCTTCTACTTATATATATGTAGTACCATCCTATTAAGTTCCCCGCCTCCCTTTCTATTCCCTTTATATCTCTTTTCCTAGCTTACTGGCCTCTGCTACTGAGTTTTCTCCCTACTCACAAAGAAGTGTAATCATTTATAGCTAGGATCCACATATGAGAGAGAACATGTGATGTTTAGCTTTCTGGTCCTGGGCTACTTCACTAAGTATAATCCTTTCCAGATCCATCCATTTTCCTGCAAATTTCATTTTTCTTTACCACTGAGTATAACTCCATTGAATAAATGTGCCACATCTTCATTATCCACTCATCAGTTGAGGGACATCTAGGCTGGTTCCATTTCCCAGCTATTGTGAATAAAGTGGCAATAAACATGGTTGAGCAAGTATCTCTAAGGTAAATGAGATGAGTCCTTAGGATATATTCCTAGGAGTGGTATAGCTGGGTCATATGGCACATCTATATTTAGATGTCTCAGGAACCTCCACAGTGATTTCCATACTGGCTGGACCAGATTGCATTCCCACCAACAGTAGCCATTCTGACAAGTGTGAGATGGAATAGTAACATAGTTTTAACTTGCTTTTCCCTGATAGCTAGGGATGTATAACTTTTTTTTAGATGTTTATATGCCGTCTATATAGTTTTTCTTTTTAGAACTCTCTATCTAGTTCTATAGCCCCACCCCCCCCTTTTTTTCTGTTTTTTCGAGGTAGGGTCTCACTCTAGCCCAGGCTGACCTGAAATTCACTATGGAGTCTCAGGGTGGCCTCGAACTCATGGCAATCCTCCTACCTCTGCCTCCCAAGTGCTGGGATTAAAGGAGTGTGCCACCACGCCCAGCTCCATAGCCCATTTTTTTAATTGGGTAGTTTGATTGCTTATTATTTAATTTTTGAGTTCTTTGTATATTTTGGATATTAATCCTCTGTCAGATTCATAGCTGGCAAAGATTTTCTCCCATTCTGTAGGTTGCCTCTTTGCTCTATTCACAGTGTCCTTTGCTATACAAATGTTTTATAATTTCATGAGGTCCCAGTGGTTGATTTGTGGTGTTATTTCCTGAGAAATTGGGTTATATTCAGAAAGTCTTTGCCAAGACCAAGGGCTTCCCCTACTTTTTCCTCTAGCAGTTTCAGAGTTTTGGGTCTTTGATCCGTTTGGACTTAATTCTTGTACATGGAGAGAGATAAGGATCTATTTTCATCCCTCTACAGATATAGATGTAGTTTTCCCAGCAACACTTACTGCAGAGGCTGTCTTTTCTACAATGAATATTTTTGTTGAAGATTGGTGGCTGTAACTACCCCAACTAACATCTGGGTCCTCTATTCTGTTCCATTGATCTACATGTCTGTTTTTGTGACAGTACCATGCTGCTTTTATTACTATAGCTCTGTAATGTAATATAGGTTAAAATCAGGTATGGTGATAGCCTTATTTTTGTTGCTCAAAATTGTTTTAGATATTTGACGGATTTGTACTTCTAAATGAATTTTTCTTAAATTTATTTTCTATTTCTGTGAAGAATGCCATTGGAATTTTGATGGGGAGTGCATTAAATGTATAGATTACTTTTGGTAAGATTGACATTTTCACAATATTGACTCTTCCAATCCAAGAACAAGGGATATCTTTCCATTTCCTAGTATCTTCTGAAATTTCTGCCTTGAGTGTTTTAAATTTTTCATTGTAGAGATCCTTCACTTCCTTGGTTAGGTTTATTCCAAAGTATTTTATTTTATTTTAGTTTTTGATGCAATTGTGAATGGGAGTGATTCTCTGATTTCATCCTCTGTGTATTTGCTGTTGACATATAGGAAGGCTCCTGATTTCTGTGTGTCTATTTTGTATTCTGCTACATTGCTATATGTGTTTATCAGCTCTAACAGTTTGCTGGTAGAGTCTTTAAAGTACTTTATGTATAGAATCATGTCATCTGCAAATAATGATAACTAGTTCTCTTCCTTTCCAGTTTGTATCCCTTTTATGTTTGTCTCTTGCCTTACTGCTATGGCTAAGACTTCCAGTACTATATTAAATAGAAGTGGGGACAGTGGACACCCTTGTCTTATTACTGATTTTAGTGAAAAAGCTTCAAGTTTTTCACCATTTAATATTATGTTGGCTGTAGGTTAGCCTTTATTATGCTGAGATATGTTCCTTCTATTCCCAGTTTCTGTAGCACTTTTATCATGAAAGGATGTTGAATTATGTCTAATGCTTTTTCTGCATCTAATGAGATGATCATGTGATTTTTTTTTGTCTTTCAGTCCATTTATATAATGTATTACATTTATCGATTTGTGTATGTTGAGCCATCCCTGCATCTCTAGGATAAAGCCTACTTGGTCAGGCTGAATGATCTTTCTGAAATATTCTTTTTTTTTTTTTTTTCGAGGTAGGGTCTCACTCTGGTCCAGGCTGACCTGGAATTAACTCTGTCATCTCAGGGTGGCCTTGAACTCATGGCAATCCTCCTACCTCTGCCTCCTGAGTGCTGGGATTAAAGGCGTGCGCCACCACGCTTGGCTCTGAAATATTCTTGTATTCTGTTTTCCAATATTTTTTTTTTTTTGAGTAATGGCATTCTTTTTTTTTTAAATTTATTTATTTGAGAGTGACAGACACAGAGAGAAAGACAGATAGAGGGAGAGAGAGAGAGAGTGGGCACGCCAGGGCTTCCAGCCTCTGCAAACGAACTCCAGATGCGTGCGCCCCCTTGTGCATCTGGCTAACGTGGGACCTGGGGAACCCAGCCTCGAACTGGGGTCCTTGGGCTTCACAGGCAAGCGCTTAACCACTAAGCCATCTCTCCAGCCCTGTTTTCCAATATTTTTGAGAATTTTTGCATCTATGTTCATGAGGGAGATTGGTCTGTAGTTTTTTTGTGTGTTCTATCTCTATCTGGTTTTGGTATCAGGGTGATGTTGGCTTCATAGAAGGAGTTTGGTAGATTCCTTCCTTTTCTATTTTATGGAGATGTTTGAGAAGCATTGGTATTAGTTATTCCATGAAAGTCTGATGAAATCATCAGTGAATCCATATTTGCCTGGACTTTTTTTAGTTGGGAGAATTTTGATAACTGCTTAGATCTCCATACTTGTTATATGTCTGTTTAAGTGTTTAATCTCATCTTGATTTAATTTTTGCAGGTCATATAAATCAAAGAAATCATCCATATCTTTCAGATTTTCAAACTTAGTGGAGTATATGTTCTTATGGTATATCCCTATGAGTTTTTGAATTTCTCTGGTATCTGTTGTGATGTTGCCTTTTTCATCTCTAATTTTATTAATTTATGTCTCTATTCTCTTTCTTCTGGTCAGATTTGCTAAGGGTTTATCAGTCTTGTTTATCCTTTCAAAGAACCAACTTTTTATTTCATTGATTCTTTGGATTTTTTTGGTTTCTATGTCATTAATTTCTGCCCTAATCTCTATTATTTCTTCCCTTCTACTGATATTTGGTTTGCTTTGTTCTTCTTTACCCAAGCCTTAAGGTGAAGCATTAAGTTGTTTACTTGAGACCATTCTAATTTCTTAATACAGGCACTTAAAGCTATAAATTTCCCTCTTAGGACTGTCTTCATTGTGTCCCAAAGTTTTTGGTATGTTGTGTTCTCATTATCATATAATTCTATGAATTTTTTTATTTCTTCATTAACCCATTCATCACTTAGTAGTATATGTTTAGTTTCCATGATGTTGTATATGCTCTATAGCTTTTCATGCTATTGATTTCTAGCTTAATGCCATTGTGATCAGTGCAAGGAATTAGTTCAATTTTCCTGTATTTATTAAGATTTGTTTTGTGTCCTAATATATGGTCTATTTTAGAGAATGTTCCATGTGCTGCTGAAAAGACTGTATTCTGCAGCATTTGGATGAAATGTTCTGTAGATATCTGTTAGGTCCATTTGTTCTATGACCTCATTTAATCCAGATGCATCTCTGTTTATTTTTTGCTAGGATGACCTGTCAATTGATGAGAGTGGGATGTTAAAGTCACCCACTACAACTGTGTTTGATATTATCTGTGACCTTAGCTCTAATAGTGTTTGTTTGATGGAATTGGGAGCCCCCATGTTAGGTGCATATATGTTTATGGTTGTAATGTCCTGTTGGAGTGTTCCTTTAGTCAATAGAAAGTGACCTTCCTTATCTTTCCTAACTAATGTTGGTCTGAAGTCTACTCTGTCAGACATTAGGATAGGCATACCTGCTTTGTTTTCTAGGCCCATTTGCTTGATACACTATTTTCCAAACTTTTACCCTAAGATAGTGTCCATCTTTTGTGGAAAGGTGAGTTTCTTGGAAGCAAGAAATTGAAGGATCCTGCTTTTTTTTTAAAAAAAAAAAAAAGAAAAAAGTCAAAAGTCATTTATTTGTGACAGGCATTAGTAAATGATGACATGAATTCTCGGAATACATAAGAGAATCATTTTTTAAATTTAATTTAATTTAATTTTTTTTCTCAAGGATCCTGCTTTTCAACCCATTCTGCAAACCTGTGTCTTTTGGTTGGGGCATTGAGGTCATTGATGTTGAGTTATTATTGAAAGGTGTGTATTTATTTTTGTCATTTTTCTTGTTTTATAGTTCTTCCGGTTTTACCTTTGCTCTCTTGTATTAACTAGAATCTAAGTATGGTTTGTTTTTTCCAGGTTCCTTATGTGTGTGTTCTTTCTCTTCAGCATGGAGGATTCTTTTAAGTATTTTCTGCAGAGCTGGTTTTGTCTTCAAATATTCCTTTAGCCTGCTTTTGGTGTGGAATGTCCTTATTTCTCCGTCTGTTTGAATGGATAGCTTTGCAGGATAAAGTAACCTTGGTTGACAGTTGTTGCCATTCAGAACTTGGAATACATCATTCCAAACCTCCTGGCTTTTAAAGTTTGTGTTGAGTAATCTGCTGTGATCCTGATGGGCTTGTGTGGTGGTTTGATTCAGGTGTCCCTCATAAACTTAGGTGTTCTGAATGCTGGGTTCCCAGCTAATGGATATTTGGGAATTAATGCCTCCTGGAGTGAGTGTATTGTTGGGGGTGGGCTTATGGGCATTAAAGCCAGTTTCCTCATGCCAGTGTTTGGCACACTCTCCTGTTGCTATTGTCCACCTTATGTTGGTCAGGGGGTGATGTCCACCATCTGCTCATGCCATCATTTCCCCCTGCCATCGCGGAGCTTCCCCTCGAGCCTGTAAGCCAAAATAAACCTCTTTTTTCCAGAAGCTGCTCTTGGTTGGGTGATTTCTACCAGCAATATGAACTGGACAGCAACAGCTTGCCTTTGGATTTTTTTTTAAATGGGATAAAAATCCAGCTCTACTCTGGGAAGCAGTGCAATGGTTAAAGGTGCTTGCTTGCAAAGCCTACTGGTCCAGGTTCAATTCCCAGCACCCACATAAAGCCAGACACAAAAAGTGGTACATGTGTCTGGCATTCCCTTGCAGCAACAAGAGACCTTGAAGTATATACACACATGCAAGTGAATAATTAATATATATGTGTATGTATATACATATATATTAATATATATATGTATATAATATATATGTATATATATTATTATATTAAAAAAATTAAAAAGCAGCTCCCAGTAACATCAGGCTAGCAGGCTGGCACAGAAACTCAGAAAGACAGAAACACTGAAGGACCTTTTTCCCAGGAGTTCAGGAAAAGCCCAGGCTAATTTTTTTGTTTTGTTTGTTTTTTCTATGTAGGGTCTTGCGCTAATCCAGGCTGACCTAGAATTCACTATGTAGTCTCAGGGTGGCCTCAAACTCACAGTGATCCTCCTACCTCTGCCTCCCAAGTACTGGGATTAAAGGCACCATGCCTTGCTCCAGGCTGATTTTCATGAGGCTGGTCATAGTTGTTCACTCTCATCCCTAGGGAAATGGGAGTTTGGAGGCAGAGAAAAAGAGGAAGGAAGGCTGGGGCCACCCTGAGACTACATAGTGAATTCCAGGTCAGCCAAGGATAGAGTGAGACCCTATCTTGAAAAACCAAAACAAAAAAATAAAAAAGAGGAAGGAAAGATATAACTTTTTTTTGTGTGTGTCTATCAAAGTGAAGTACATGTGATGAAGGTAGTTGACAGCCTCAACCATCCACCTTCCTGAGAAGGTTGTGAAGCAAGGCTAATGGGTTCTACTTGAGCTGACCATGCAAAGATGGCCAGGATCTACAGAAGGGTCTAAGATGGGAAACTTGTTCTTCTGGCTGGAAAACTGAGAAGAATTTAGAGGTGTAATTAACAACAATAATAAGTGCCAACATAACTGAGCCAAGTGTTCCAATAGACTGTTTCATAAAATCCTCACTGTCAACTCCATTATCTTCCATTTGTATTATCTCCACTTTCAGATAAAACTGAAGTTCAGAGATGTTAGATAACTCTCCTCTGATCACACAGCTGATTCATGGCAGGGTCAAACTCATAGAGCCAGGCCATCTAGGCAAAGCCCTGCAGTATTTTGCTTCTCAAGAAAGAGACATGTAAATAGGAAGATGAAGAAGGGAGACAGAAGAAGACTGGAGGACTGTGGCACTGTGTGAGATAAAGGGGTCTATGGAAACTTCCCAGGGGTGGGCTGTCAAAGGAACTTTTTCAAACTGTGGTCCAGGGCTTTTTTTTTTTTTTTTTTTTTTTTGAAGCTGAGTGAATTTATCTCTTGAAATCATCCCTCTGATGTGCCTGAATCTCCGTCAGCTGCCTCACATACAATTACCTTCTGCAATGGGCTCTGGGGGGAAATGAGAAGGTGTTGGCTGAGTCCCACATCTCAGTTAGAGCTAGGGAAGAACGGAACAGCAGGCTTGGGTCAGCGGCCAACCCCAACACTAAACGAATTTAACAGCTCTGATCCATAGCGTGGTGAGGGAGGAGGATGGGGTGTGGAAATGCAAACCATTCCAGAACTCTCAAAAATATTGGGGAAAGCTTTGTACTTCCTCAGGGTGTGGGCTGTGGATTTGGTGGATATGTTTGAACTCGTAAGGGAAAGGAGATCCCACTGATATACAAAAGGGGTAAACTGAGGCTTAGGGAGTTTCCCAACCCTGAGGATATCAGCTACCCCTGGAGTTCCTGCACCTCCACTCTGGGGCTGGAATTTAAAACAATTTTATTATTATTATTTCTTATTTAAAACAATTTTATTATTATTATTTATTATAGACAGAGAGAGGGACAGAAAGAGAGAATGAGCATGCCAGGGCCTGTAGCCACTGCAAATGCACTCCAGATGCATGTGCCGCCACATGCATCTGGGTTCCTTGGGACCTGGAGAATCGAACCTGAGTCCTTAGGCTTTGCAGGCATGCGCCTTAACCAGTAAGCCATCTCTCCAGCCCTGGGAGTGGAATTTGAGGATCAAAATCATGGATGGGATAATGATACTTGTAAGAAAGAGACGAAAGGGTGGTGTTTGGAGTTTGTGGATCTTAGTTTCTGACCCAGAGCACAAAGCCTGTTGGCTTATTATAATGGGAGTGTTGAGGGCAGTGAGATGAAATCCCAAAGAGGTCTGGAGGTGGCTCTTCGACTGTGGGCTGGCTTCTCTGCCCTAGATGGGAAGGGTCTCAGGCCTTGGGTTGGACTATGTTTGCAGATGGGCCTCCATGGGCTCTTACTCTAAGAGTAGAGGGAGCCAGGAAGGACTTGGCAAGTGACCAGGAGGATGGAAGGAGAACAGCCTGGTAAACTGATGAGGAGGGCTGGTGGGGGAGGGCGTTGTGGGCCTGTGCAGGCAGCCCTGAGCAGCAGCCAAGGCCAGGAGGCAGGAAGCAGGGAGGTAAACTTGTCCTGCTGCCCACCTGGGCAGCCTCAAAAGCCATTAGCCTCCCCAGAGCAGCAGACTCTCTGAGAAATGCGTCTGGTCAGCTGCCAGGAGGGGGTGTGGCCTGGAGGAGGCCAGGAGCAGATCTGGATCTGGCAGCTGCAGAGCTTCTCAGCCTGTTCCTGTCTCTCCTCAGGTCAGCTTCGTCAAAGCTCTGGTCTCCTGAAGTCTCCCCTCCTCTGACTCTCCACCAAGGCTTGCAGCACCCCTCCCCTGCCCATGCCCATCACTTCCAGATTTCTACCCTCTACTCACAGTTCTGTCTGGAGAGCCCCTTCACTAGAATCCTTTTACCTCCAACATGCCCCTCACATTCAGAGGGTCCAAACCAAATTCCTCTGTGTAGCCTCTGGCATGGGGAGTCGCCTGAGCCTGGGCTTGCTGCCCAGCTCCCTCCACCTGGAGAACAATTCATGAGCCTTCCCTGCCTTGGGCCCATTAACAGTGATGGGTTCTAAAATTCAGGTAGACCTCATAGGGAGAGGTATCCCAGAGGGCTTGTCATGGGCCTGGGTTCCCAAACCAAACATCACAGTAACCTGTGGCTATAGCTCCCTAAGCCTTATAGGGAAAGGCAAATGGTAAGACGGCATCAGATTGTCCCTGTATCTCTGTCTCACACCACTCCTTGTAGCCTCTTCCATCCTTATTTCTTGCAGTCATCCCTAGCCAGTGCCATCTTGTTCTTGAGATCCCATGGTGAACAGTTTATGGAGGCCATTAGGTCCATAGGGTTAGCTGTATGACTCAGGTTAGTTTTCTGATGACTACCACCAACTGGACTCTGTCATCTCTCCTACTAAGCAGGCTTCAGAAGCCCACAATGATACCTTCATCAAGTTTCCCACTTTCAAACACTTATGATTATAAAAGCAGTCACGGGGGTGGGGTGCGGAGGCTGGAGAGATGGCGTAGCGGTTAAGGCATTTGCCTGCAAAGCCAAAGGATCCCGGTTCGACTTCCCTAGACCCACATAAACTAGATGCACAAGGGAGCACATGTGTGTGAAGTTCGTTTGCAGTGGCTGGAGGCCCTAGCATGCCCATTCTCTCTCTCTCTCTGCCTCTTTCTCTCTCTCAAATAAATAAATATATAATATTTTTTTAAAGAGCAGTCACATTCTGCTTATGATATAAATGTTTTAAATTTGTTTTTGTTGAGATAAGGTCTTACTCTAGCCCAGGCTGAGTTGGAACTCATTCTATAGCTCCAGATTGGCCTCAGACTCATAGCAATCCTACCTCAGCTTCCTGATTGCCGGGATTTATGATGTGCACCACCACACCCAGCTGTTTTTAAGTTTTAGGCTCAGATTTGTCTCAAATTTTTCTTCCTCCATCATGCAAGCTGGACTGCATCTGGAAAAGTTGGAAGTGTGAATGTGTGTGTGTCACATGCAGAAGCATGCACGTGTACATACACACACACACACACACACACACACACACACACCCCTACCGCTGGGCTCACTCCTGGCACTGAGGAGGAAAGAGAAACACTTATCTCACTATGGACAGTGGGTGGAAAGTTCTGCTTCCTGGACTGCAAGTTTGGCTGTGGGGAGCTCAACGAAAGGCCTGGTGGCCCTGTGGAAGTAGGTACAGGCTCCTGCAAGGCCCTGCAGGGACTCTATGCTCAGCCCCTCCCTCAGGCCCTGGGGTCTCTCTCCAGGCCAACCAATGCCTTCAAGTAAACCCTTCACTGGCACCCAGCCGCCCCCTCCAGAGCAGAGATTCCTGGCCCCACAAAGAGAGAGGAAGCCTCAAGCCTGCAGCCTCTAAGCCCTCCTACCCTCCACAGCTTCTGCTCCCTGCCTCTGTGCCCCCCCAGAGCCAAAGGCCTTGCCTGACACTGCCTTTCCATGACCAACCTCTGGTGGCCCTGGGGAAAGTGACAGCTCAAAGCAGAACAGACATCTCATCAGGAATGACATAAGTCTCTCCCCTTTGAGGTCACTTTCAAATGGGTCAGGTTTCTCAGCTTTAGGCATTGTTTCTAGTAGGCACTACCCTCCTTTGCAGAGGCCTGAGGGGCAGTGAGGCTGATCCCATGGTTCATTTCCTCTGCTGGATGGAGTTTTCCAGGTTCTGAGGTGTTGCTGGATAAACCCACCAAACTGGTTTGACCTCTCTGTCCTGGGGACAGAGTTTCTGTGTGGTAACCACTTGCACTTAAAGGTTCCTATCAAGGCCTTGCACATGTTGTAATGCCTGCCTTGCTAAAGGCATCTTCTTAGAACCCTGCCTAGGAATTCAGAAATCAGGAGTCAGCCATCCTGGCCCTTCTAGGGCACCTTCTTGTTGCTGGGACAAAACACCCGACCAAACACCAAAGGAAAGTATTTATTTCTGGCTTACAGTTTTGAGGGGAAGTTTCATCATGGTGGGGAAAGGACGGCAGGAACAGACAGCCAACATCACATCTCCACGGCAGCAGGGAGGAAGTAGAGAGAGTGATCTAAGGGTGGCAAGCCAGGTTGGGCTATAACACCTCAAGACCCACCTCCAGTGATACATTTCCTCCAGCAAGGTTCCATCTCTCAAAGGCTCCACAATCATTCCAAACAGCACCACCAGCTGTAGATTAGGCACTCAGACACATGAGGCGGTAGAACACATTTTACATTCAAACCACCACATCTTTTCTGCCCAGTTCTCCTTGGTCACCAGATCCATTCAGCACTTGGACATGGGAATGCCTTTCACTGCTTTCTCTGTCCCAGTTCCTACCCTGCTCTGACAGTGATTTTCCTAACAGTTTCATCACTATCCCTTTATACCCTCCAGTAGTTTCCTATTACTTAGCAAACAACATCTAGCCCCTTGCTCTCTCATTCTAGGCTCTAGCTTATCTAATGTGGAGAGGTAGCCTTAGACTTTATCTCCACCTAGCCTATGGCATCAGCTTGATACTACTGGACCCCAAAACACTGTGTTGAGAGCTGTGAGCTAGAATCAGGTCTCAGGAGGAAGAAGAGTGCTGTAATCAATTAGTGATGCCTGCCATGGGCATGGGGAGGTAGAACTGCAAGGTTTTTGTTTCTCTGTTCTAGTTGTCTCAAATTGTCCCTGTTCCTGCCTAGAGTCGGCCTGGACTTTCCTACACCTCCATGGCTGAGGAATGAGGCTCCTCATTCTTCCTCAAATTTGCCGCATACTTGCTCATGCTGCCACATCTGCCATGACTCTCTTCTACTTGCTGTCGAGTTGTCAAATCTCTATACATTTTTCTGTTCTTCTGTTGAATGACCATGACTCAAAGTTTGTTTGTGCTTACACTGTGCTGATGATAAAATTAATAATAATTAGGGGCTGGAGAAATGACTCAGTGGTTAAGGTGCTTGCCTGCAATGCCCAACGACCCTGGTTCAATTCCCCAGTACCCACGTAAAGCCAGATGCACAAAGTGGTGCATGCATCTGCAGTTTGCTTGCAATAGCTAGAGACCATTGTTTACCCATTCTCTCTCTCTCTCTTTCTCTTTGCAAATAAATAAATAAAATATTTTTTAAAATAATAATTAGTAACAGCATCCTTTCACTTTCATACCTGTTCTGCTTTTTACTATGAGTTAAGACACACTTGCCTGCACTCTAGCACACATGACATTCAAGGTCCTTATATCATTCTGAGGTATCTTACCATCTACCAGCCCTTTCTGGACCCACACATAGGAATTGTTTGAGTAGAGTGGATTTAAACTGGTTGAAGAAGGAGAGAAGAGTGAGGAGGGAGGCCATATGTTGACTGGCATTAGAGCATGGGCTCTAGTGGCTGGAGGACCAATAACTAGATCTGAGAAGATACCTGGCTTCCAGTTCAGATATTCAAGAGGAGGGGTCGTGTCAAAGACACAATATGGAAGAGGATAGAAATAACCAGTCTCGAAGGTCCAGGCTCTGTTAGCCCATCTGGTGACATGGAAAGTAAGAGATCTAAAAATATTATGACAAAGAGGAAGTGGTGTGAAGGGGGCAGAGACAGTAGAGGCCCAGTCCCAGGAGGCCTTCTCCACCTCACCAGGCTCAGAGGTGCCTGTAGATTCAGAGCAGGCCTTCCCTGAGGCCTTCTCCCAGTGTCGTATTCTTCCCAAAGATCTCAGCATAAAGAGCACCTTCTAGAAAGCCTTTCCTGACTGTCACCCTCTCCATCCCACATCATAGATAGATTTTCCTCATTGTTTTCCCTCTCACTTCTGCTCCACAGCTGTGGCCCTAGGTCACCACTAATGTGATCATCTACCTAATGTCTACCCACCTCCATCACATGATTCTGGACACAGAGGTGACAGTAGGGTTTTGAAATCACACACCTGTATGCAAAGTCTGCTCCATCATTCACACAGGAGTCATGACCCTGGACACATTTTGTACCTCTTCTATAGGCCTTATCCATGAAAGTTTTTCTTGGGCTAGGGTGATGGCTCAGTGGTCAAAGGCATTTGCAAGCCAACATCTGACTGGGTTGTTGGGAAGGAAATGTGTGGAGAAGCACATGTTGTGTTTAGAACCATCTCCGACACACTGTTATTCCTGTTATTAGTGCTCAGTTACAGTTGTTACTCCAAGGAAGGAAATGGACGTCCTCACCTCATCTTGAGGCACCTTGAAGCAGAGTGCCCAGTGCACAGTGAACAGCTATCAGGTGAATATGTTTTTATTCATGTGCCACAGAATTCTAAAGAGACTTAAGGTCACACTGTGACATGAGTAAAATTCCAGTTGTGGCTAGGGATGTAGCTCAGTAATAAAATACTTGCCTAATATTCACAAGGGCCTAGGTTCAATCCCCAGCACTACCTAAACCTGATGTGATGTCACAGTAGGTAGAGGCAAGAGGATTGAGTTCAAAGCCATCCTCAGCTGCATAGTGAGTTTGAGGCCAGCCTGGGATACAGGTGACCCTATCTCTAAATAGATGATAGATGATAGGTAGGTAGGTAGGTAGGTAGGTAGGTAGGTAGGTAGATAGATAGATAGATAGATAGATAGATAGATAGATAGATAGATAGATAGATAGATTCTATAGTGTCTGTCTCTGGTGACAAGGAATGGAGCTGAAACTCATCTCAGATACCTCTAGTAGCCAGTCCTACCCCTGGGACTCAGCCCCCTGGATCAGAAAAGCTTCAAGAGCTCCAAGAACCAGGAAACTCTCAGAAATGCACTAATTTCTGGGTACAGGGGGAGGAAGTGGGGTGTGAGGCAGGTGTCTATCTGCCCAGGGTGCTGGCTGTCCACCCTGCCTGGGCCTCTAGGGAAGGACAATGGAGCTGTGTTTTAGTTAAAGCATCTCACTCTCTGTGGAATCCCAGGGAACCTGAATAATTGACTGTGTGGTCAGCAGCTGACCACTCACTTCTAAGTGTGGTGCAAATCGATCTGGTCAACCATTTACTGCCCAGTCCCAGGAGATCTGGAAGTCAGAGGTGAGCAGCAGTGCCCATTCCTGAGTCCTAATCACACAGTAGTACCTATGAGTCACCACAGTGGCTCACTCCTACCCTGATCAGGGATGGCTTCCTTCTGTCTTCTCTTTTAATGCGTAGGTGTTCTGTGTGTGCATGCTCTTGTGTGTGGAGAGTGCACCTGCTTGTGTGTGTACATGCATGTAGAAGCCAGAAAACAACTCTGGGTGTCATTCTGAGGAATGTCATCTGCCATTTCTTTTTCTTTGAGACAGGATCTTCATTGGCTGGGAACTCACCAATTCAGCTAAGCTGGCTGCCTAGTGGACCCACGGGCCTGCCTATCTTTATCTCCCCAGCACTGGTATTTTTACCTGGGTTTTGGGGACTGAATTCATGTCTTCATGCTTTCAAGGTAAGCATTTTACCAACTGAGCTACCTCCAGCTCTTTCCTTGTCCCAAAGGAGAATTCCTTCTCTCTGGCTATTGGTTCCCCTCAGGGTGCTGAATAGGACACCACTGTGCCAATGCCATGAGGGTACACATCATGGGCAGCAGGAAAAATAGAAGCCCCACTTGAGGTATCTCTGGGTCTGAGGTGCCCACGGGGAGCCCTAAGAAGATCCAGTCATTGGATAGTTGAGTCTGGACTAACAGGAAGTGGAAATTGAGAACCCCCCCCCCCCACCAGCATTCTAAGAAGTTCCTAAAGGCACAGGAAGAGAGAAGGTTGCTAGCTAGACACTGATTGAGGATGAGACACAGAATAAGCACTGGAGGTCAGTAGTTTCTCAGGAATCGGCTCACAAAGAGAAAACCAGAGCTGGGGCATGGTAGTACACACCTTTAATCCCAACACTGGGAGGCAAAGGTAGGAGGATTATTGTGTATTCAAGGCCAGCCTGAGACTACATAGTGAATTCCAGATCAGTCTGGGGTAGAGTGAGACCCTGCCTCAGGGGAACAAAAAGGAAAAAGGAAAAGAAAGAAGGAAGAGGGAAAAGAGAAAGGGAGTAGAAAAGGGGGAGGAAGAGGAGGAAGAAGAAGAGGAGGAGGAAGAAGAGGTAAGCAGAAGAGGAAGAAGATAAAGCCTGCGAGGGACCGAGAGGGAGCTGCCTGGATGAACAATGTGGGGCAAGGTCAGAGTGGGGAAAGTCAGGGATGTTGGGGTGAAGGGTGCTGGATCTAGCCACAGGTAGGCTAACGAGTGATCATGTGAGGGTAATTTAAGGATGGCTATTGTGTAGGGGTGGGAGAACCTGGTTTTATTCCTGGGAAGCCTTTAGAGATGAGAACACAGTGGATGCTTTGCAGGCACCCACACACGAGTTCCCAGCATGTCACCCTGCCTGCAAGCTCTGACCATCATGGGGCTTTCATCTGCTGCAATCATTTCAGGTACCACTGTGAACAGTGAGCTTTTTTTTTTTTTTTTCCCTGAGGCAAGCCCAACAGATCGGCCTTTTTAAAACTTTTTTTTTAGTGAGAGGGGGACAGAGAGAGAGAGAGAATGAATTACCCCGCCAGGGCCTCAGCTACTGCAAACAAACTCTAGACATTTGTGCCACCTAGTGCACATGTGCGACCTTGTACACTTGTGTCACCTTGTGTGTCGGACTAAGGTGAGATCTGGAGAATTGAACATAGATCCTGGGGTGTCACAGCCAAGCACCTTAACCGCTAAGCATCTCTCCAGCCCCTCATTTTTTTTTTTAATTTTTATTAACATTTTCCATGATTATAAAATATGTCCCATGGTAATTCCCTCCCTCCCCACCCCCACACTTTCCCATTTGAAATTCCATTCTCCATCATATGACCTCCCCATTACAATCATTGTAATTACATATATACAATATCAACCTATTAAGTATCCTCCTCCCTTCCTTTCTCCACCCTTTATGTCTCCTTTTCAACTTACTGGCCTCTGCTACTAAGTATTTTCATTCTCACGCAGAAGCCCAGTCATCTGTAGCTAGGATCCACATATGAGAGAGAACATGTGGCGCTTGGCTTTCTGGGCCTGGGTTACCTGACCAGCCCCTCATTTTTAATGAGGTAGAGTGAAAGAGAGAGAGAGAGAATTGGCATGCCAGGGCCTCCAGCCACTCCAAACACGTGCATCACCTTGTGCACATGTGTGGCCTTATGCATGCGTCACCTGTGTATCTGGCTTATGTGGGATCTGGAGAACTGAAAACAGGTCCTTAGGCTTTTGCAGGCAAACGCCTCAACCACTAAGCCACCTATCCAGCCCAATAAATAATAAGCTTTTTACAGCCTAGTCCCTACTAGCCCCAGCCACCACCTACCTCACCTACCTCTCTCTTGCCATGATCATCAGCCACAGAACTGAACTGAGTATCATCTCCCACCCCAGGAGTGACTGACACCACTAAGGAGAGCAATCATTCTCTTCTGTGTGAGTATGGTCTCTGCACACTGCTCGTGTGTGAATATTCATTCATTCACAGCTGCCTCCTGCACCACCCAGCTCCCGGCTCTGTGCAATCTCTGGGGATTCAAGCAGGAGTGAGATCAAGGAGGCCACAAGTAACCACAGGGTTACAACTGGGTCATGCAGCCAGCTCCCTCTCCTCTTCCCTCAGATTTTCTTCTGCTTTGTGGAAAACAGGCCTCTGCTCGTGAGTGCTCACCAGGGACAGAGCCTGGTGGACCTGACTTGAAGAAGAACAGCCTTAGCCAGACAGCTGCGGCTTAAATGGTGAGGTCTTAAGACTTCAGGCCAACTCCTGTGGGACCTCCCACCTAGATGGAGCAAGGGGAGTTGGTCTGCAGGGGAGAGAGGGAGTTCTTTCTCCCTGTCAAGGAGGGATGAGTACAGGAGGGTGAAGGGGCTGTCACACCGGCAGGGGTCTCAGAAAGCAAAGGTGCATGCTATAGGAAAGGGCAGCTTGGCATCATAGTTTGGAGGCCACATCTTTTTGGTACCCTTGACTCCTTTGTCATTGAGTGAAGTATACCCTTTTAAATACATACAATCAGGGCTGGAGGGATGGCTTAGAGGCTAAGGTGTTTGCCTGCAAAGCAAAGGACTGAGGTTTGATTCCCCAGGACCCACGTTGGCCAGATGCACAAGGGGGTGCACGCATATGGAGTTCATTTGCAGTGGCTGAAGGCCCTGGCACACCCATTCTCTCTCTCTCTGTCAAATAAATAAATAAAAATAAAAATATTTTTTAAAATACATACAATTAAATGCATGGGATGGCAGAGGATACCAGTTATGGTGATTCTGTCCTTTGTCCCCTTGACCTTGAATGTTGAAGGAATGTGAAAAGACAGGGCAGAGATTTGCTCAGACTGTATTGCAGGAAAGAGATAAAAACTTTGTTCTTAGCTGGCCCTGGGTGAAGGGGCAGGAAAGGGGCTCCTGATGGGGAAGCTGCGTCCAAGGCTGGACTCCTCAGGGGTTTGGCTCTCTGAGAGGACAGGCTCTGCCTCCCCTGGAGGAGCTGTTTGGTAATGGATCAGGTGACATTTGCAACTGACAGGGCAACTGGAGAAACAGGCTTGACGGGAACCTAGAGTGCTAAGCCTGCCAAGATGCCAGTGGGAGGCTGCTGCTTGCCAGCTGGCCCTTGAGGCCCCTACTGGTATCTCCAGCCACAGACGCACACGCCATACACTACTGGATGTCATTCTGTTGTGGTAACCTTTAAATGTCTGCCAGACCCTGTTCCTACATGTCACTAAAGATTCAAACTCTAGGAGGGTATGTCTACTGTCACATTGGCCATGAGTTCCTATTCTAGTTTCTATGACTAGACTATCTGGCCTGCTCAGCTTCTGTCTTGGGAAGTGGGGTTCCTCCCACCACCTTGGGATTCCCGCCCCCCCAGCACCCACTTCCTACCACCAGACTCTGACCTTGGAGTGCTATCTGAGGTCATCTTTGCCCTACCACCTCCAGCCCAGACAACAAGATTTGTCTGGCTGTTTACCTCTCTGCATCCTCCTCCTAGGGACACAGCCAGGATCTCTATAGGTAGGGATGGCAGGGGACTTATGTTTGGCAAATGGAACATGGATAGAAGTGATCATGGATAGAAGAAAGCAGGCTCAGTGACTAATTGTGCTTGCTTTCAAAGCCTGCCAACCAGGTTTCAATTCCTCAGGAACCATGTAAAGCCACATGCACAAAGTGGTGTCTGCATCTGGAGTTTGTCTGCATCAGCGAAAAGTGACCTAGACCACTTCTAGGCTTATACAAACCTCCCTCTGCATTCTTCCAAATTCTTCTCTGAGCAGGATGCAGACAAATGTCTCTGTGGTTCTTGGGGAGGTATGTCCACAGAAAGAGGTCACTCCATGGAAGGGCCAGCCACCAACCAGTGGTACGTTTTATGCAATTCTTTTCGGGGTACCACTGAGATGGCTGTTTTTTCAGTTTCTAGGGAAAGATAGAAAAAACTAAGACTGGCTTAGTGGTTAAGGCACTTGCCTGCAAAGCCAAAGGACCCAGGTTCAATTCACCAGGATCCACGTCAGCCAGATGCACAAGGTGACATATATGCCTAGAGTTCGTTTGTAGGGGCTGGAGGCCCTGGTGTGACCTTTCTCTCTCTATCTGTCTTTTTCTATCTCTGCTCCTTTCTCTCAAATAAATAAATAAAAACAAAATATTCAAAAAAAGGAAAGGAGTCAGGTGTGGAGGCGCATGCCTTTAATCCCAGCACTTGGGAGGCAGAGGTAGGAGGATCACCCTGAGACTACATAGTGAAGTCCAGGTCAGCCTAGGCTAGAGTGAGACCTTACCTCATCTTGAAAAACCAAAAAAGAAAAAGAAAGAAAGAAAGAAAGAAGAGCAAAAGAAGAAAGAAAGAAAAAAGAAAGAAAGAAAAAAAGAAAGGGGAAAAATTATGAAGATCTGGGAAGAGAATCCTTCATCCCATAGTCTGGTTGAAACCTCTTATCAGCTGAAATGCAAGAACACCAAAACAATTAACAACATTTGCTGTGGAAGTCACTCACATACGGACTAACACTCCTTTCATATATAGATATCTCATGTTAAAATAGCAACTAACTAGGCTGAGGTCTGAATGTATATGACTCTCAGTTAGTCTTCATTGTTCTCCCAGACAGTTTATGGGAATCTCAAAAAAGATTGTTGACTTTGTTTACAGTAAAGATAAACTAACTTTCTGCATCCCTGTGATCTAGAGTTTTACCTGATCAAGTGTAATTCTGTCAGATGTTCCTCAAGACACACCCTGTGATCTTTTTTTAGGTTCCTTAGCAACCTTTTGAAGATAATAGCATCAAAATCACCACCATGGTGTCTATAGCTATTGTAGACAATGAAAGTGTGACTCTCTCTTAGAGAGGCCCACGCTTATACTCTCAGGTATGTCTTACTTTCTTTTCTGCCAAGAACTCAGTTTTACCTGAGTTCTGGTTCCTAAAAGATTAAAGGAGCGCCTCAGGCTGCTGCCACTGACAGCGTAGAGCTGTGCTGCTCCTGCGGCTGCTCAGCCTGTGCTCTGAACAAAGAATGGTCCCTTCAAGCCTCAGTTTCCTCAACAACAGGAGGAGGCTGGACCAGGGGATGTCACCTTACTCCTGGGGGAGCCGAGGACGAAGGAGTGCGTGTATACACATTCACGCACGCCCATTTGTCCTCCGGCCGGGACAGGCGGGACATGCCTTTCTGGATACCCCATTTCTCACAGGCTCCTGAACAAGGGCGGCAGCTGGATCTGCTTTTAACAGGCAACAATATAACAAAAACACACAGTACAGACCAATAAAACGAGCTGGCCAAATCCAGTTAGAAAGCATGCTTGTTTCTGTGTATTTTACAGCTTCCTGGACAGCCACAGAGAACTGCCTTCGGATTTGATGCTTGGGGAAGCCAGTGTGTAGCGCCCCGCCCCCTGCAGCCTGAGCCTCAGGGACAGAGGAAGTGGCTGCTTGGATTCCTGTTACCTTGCAGTCCTTGCAGACCGAAGGCCCAAAGGCAGTCCTCCTTGTTGGCTTCTAGCTCCTCTAGGGTTGGTAGCTGGGAGAGTTGCATCAGACTAGGAAGGAGCAGGGACGTTGGGGAAGATGTACTAGGCTCCTGCTGGGACAGTTTCTCTTCCATTCTAGGGACAGAGTGGGCATCTGGGAAAGCCACAGGATGGACTGGGGCTTGGTTTCGGGGAGCTGCAGGCACAAAAATGTACCTGGTATTGCTGGGTGTGGTAGCGCATGCCTTTAATCTCAGCACTTGAGAGGCAGAGGTAGGAGGATCGCTGTGAGTTCAAGGCCACCCTGAGACTACATAGTGAATTCCTGGACTAGATGGAGACCCTACCTAGAAAATAAACAAAAGTGTATCTGGTATGGTTTCAAATCCTTTGAAGGTACCATTTCCTCGTGGTAACCTTGGGAGGTCCATTTTATAAGGGAGATTGAAAACTCGTTCAGGGTCACACAGCATGAACTACCCAGTTGGCATACACTCCTGACAGCTTTGGCTCCATGACTGCCTCTCCAGGCTAAGAGAACTGGAGTAACTGGAGTGTGGTCCTTTTTGAAAATGTCTTTCTCCAATTATTTATGATTATTTTCAGCTAGTTGGTATACAAAATGATGGGTTCCTTATGATCTTTCCATGCGTGTATCTTATTCTACTTTGTACATATTTACTGCCCCCATTACGTGGTCATCTTCACACAGACTCTAGGGCAGTGGGCTTCACCCAGGGGGCACAGACCAATGTCATTGAGGAGCTAGTTTTGGTTGTCAGTGGAGAGATCTGTAATTGGCATGTTGAAGGAGGCCAGAGCTGCTATAATCACTCTCTTAACACACAGGAACATCCCACCATAAGGAGTTACCCAGCTCCAAATGGCAACAGCCCAAGATTGAGAAACATGGGGCCAAGGCCAGATCCACTCATGATTTTTGTCCCTTCCTTTCTTCTGTTCTTTTTTTTTGAGGTAGAGTCTCGCTGTAGCCCAGCCTGACCTGGAATTCACTATATAGTCTTAGGGTGGCCTTGAACTCATGGTCATCTTCCTACCTCTTCATCCCAAGTGCTGGAATTAAAGTTGTGTGCCAACAGGCCCAGCCATAAATTGTTATTTACTTATTTGAGGTAGAGAGAAAAAGAGAATGGGTACGCCAGGGCCTCCAGCCCCTGCAAATGAACTCCCGATGCATGCTCCACTTTGTATGGCTGGCTTTTTATTTCCAGAGAATTGAATTCAGGCAGTCAGACTTTACAAGCAAGTGCCTTTAGCTGCTGAGCTATCTCTCCAGCCCAATGTCTGCCACATTCTAGCCATGTGGCAATGAATTACTCACCTCCCCTTTCTGAGCCTCCTTGAGTTTAGGAGAATGGTTAGGTAGGGTAGTAATGAGACAAAGCCTGACAAAAAAGGAAGGCACTGCCGGGCGTGGTGGTGCATGCCTTTAATCCCAGCACTTGGGAGGCAGAAGTAGGAGGATCACCATGAGTTCGAGGCCACCCTGAGACTACATAGTGAATTCCAGGTCAGCCTGGGATATAGTGAGACCCTACTTCAAAAAAAAAAGGAAGGCACCATAAGCACTAATGATTTTTTAACTTCCCCTGCTCTTCCTTGCTTTGCCTTACCTTGCCATACTTGCCAGACCCTGTCCTGCCTCACCCCACCCCAGGTCCTGCCGCACCACTTGACCAAGAAACACAAGGACCCCTTGACAGAGAAATTGGGAGAGTTCTATTCAGATATTCCCTGGCTCCCTTCTGCCTGTGCCTATGTCTTCAGCTCCTCTAATTACTTATTTAAAGACTATCGATTCCTTGGGCTACTGCTGGGAGGCCTGGCGGAATCGCATGTCTCGTAAATAGCAAGAGAACCGTGGCCTAGCGACTGGGGCCGCAGTCTGACATAACCAGGCAGGGGGTTATTTTCGCCTGGGATGGTTGTGAAATATTCATGCACCGATTTAAATACCAAGGATGTCAGAGCTGGGAAGAGCCAGCAAGATCCCATCAGAAAAGCCTGCCCTTATCCAAGGGAGGCAGCTGGAGGCAGTGGAGAGGAATGGGTGCAGAAGGATGGGTGAGGGTTCAAGATGATACCAGGACGCTGACAGAATGTGTGATCTTGAGTATGTCCCGGGACTTTTCTGAATCTTATATTCTTCGTCTTTAATGACAGACAAAGATTTGCGAGGGAAGATGAGATGGGCAGGCAGCAATCACACAGCAGAGAATAAGACTGTGAAATTGAATTCCTATGACTGCATGTCTGTCTAATCCAGGATTTCCTTCTCTAGAAACTTCCTAGGGCTGTAAAGTTATATGAGGTGACAGATACGAAAAAATTGTTGGATGAAAAGTGTTAAGTGTGTTTAACTAATATTTTGGGGGCTTTTTTTCCCCATTTAGAAAACATTATTCTTAAGTACAAAGCACAATGTAGTTTTCCTTTATTTAAAAAACAAAACAGAGGTAAGTAGATTTTTTAGAACATAGCATAGTTGCATGAGGAAAACTGTATCTTAGCATAATCTCCCAATAGTGTATCCCAGGCTGGCCTTGACTTCTGAGGATGACCTTGAACTTCTTTTCCTCTGCAGTGCAGGGATTGCAGGTGTGTGCCACACACCCAGCCAGTTTGGTGCATGCTAGATAAGCATTCCATCAGCTAAGCCACATTCCCAGCCCACTAGCATGTGTCAATATCCACCGAGGCCCGACTATTATGTAAAGTACTGAACCAAGCCATAGCACCCACTCTGAAAGATATTATTGTCTGGGTCTGGAGATATCCTGGGGATACCCTGTGGGTATGGGGCCTCCTCATTGGTCACATTTTCCAATTACCTTGGTGTAAGCCCTTCTACTATGGCTGAATCCAAGCCAGAGACATGATGTCAGAGATGGAGTGCAAAGAGATGTGTGATGGAGGAAACTGAGACTCAATGAGATCATCTGCCTTGGTCCAGATGATTAGCTGAGCCACATTTTTCTCTCCCAAAACCTCTCCTCAACTTCCTCCCAGGCTGGCTCTGAATGGGGTCACTGAGGCTCAGAGAGGCAGTCCATCACGGTGGACTGGACCATGCTACCTTTCCTCTAGTCCGTGCACTTTCCATTTTTTTGTTAGGCCAGTATCGAGCCCCACTTGTCCTCCCTCCTGCCCCCAAGCTTGTTCTGGAAGTCAAAGTCACAGACTACACTTTATGGAGCACCTAACCTAGGCTGGGCCCTGTGGTGGGCCGTTCCACAACATTCTTTTACTAGTCCCAATCGACTGGGAGGTGGGGGTTCTGATTGTCGTTAGTAGAGGAACAGACTGAAGCTAAGATGAGGGAGGGCCCTTATCAAGGCCAAGCTGCTAGACTTTGGATTAAAACCCGGTTCTACGCAAGTCCCCCTCCATCACCTGGCCAGGCCCTCCCCTTCACACAGATTGCTCAACCCATGGGAGGCTTCATGTGGAAACTCATAGACATTCACAGACCCACCCACTTAAAACCTTTCGCAGCCTTAGTGAGGAACATTTGTTCACCTGGGATGTTTAACAAAATAAATCCATAGGCCCCACACCAGACTGTTTGAATCAGAATCTCAGAGGACAAAGTTGATGTCCAAGAGGCTCTGGTGTTCAGTTTTCCACAGGACTCTAATATGCAACTGGTTCTGAAAGCTATCATTGTTCTGTGTTCTTATAATCCTTGGTGACAATTGCTGATGACAAAGTGTCAGACTAAAGGATCCCCAAGTGCTAATGCTGTCATATGACTTTTGAAGACACTGAGGATGTGTTGGGCAGAAGATACTGAGTTTCAAAATAGTCACACAATGATATCAATGTCAGATTCTTTTTAGCTCTATGAGGGGACCAAAGACCAAAACAGTCTTCACTATTATTTGGATAAGGAGGCCCCAAGGGTCCTCAGTGTGGCCATGTTGCCTTTAAGACGTCAGATCTAGAGCTGGAGAGATGGCTTAGTAGTTAAGTGCTTGCCTGTGAAGCCTAAGGACCCAGGTTCAAGGCTCGATTCCCCAGGACCCATGTTAGCCAGATGCACAAGGGGCACACCAGTCTGGAGTTTGTTTGCAGTGGCTGGAGGCCCTGGTGCACCCATTCTCTCTCTCTCTATATCTGCCTCTTTCTCTGTCGCTCTCAAATAAATAAATAAAAATAAGCAAAAAAAAAAAAAAAAGCCATATCTAGTCACTGGAGGCCCTGCTTTCAGAAATGATTAAAGTCCATTGGGAGAGAGTTGTTACAAAAAGCCTCAGCCTGCCAGCTGGCTTTCTGGTTGAGATGTGATTCTTCCCTTCCACCACTGCTGTCTTGCTATGACTGACGCGGCTAAGATGGCCCTCACCAGAGCTGAGCCCGTACGAGTACCACACCCTGGAATCTCCAAAGCTGCCAGCCAAGCATGCTCTTCTTCCTAAAGTTAGGCTGCCTCGTCAATACCTCCATGTCCCAGATGTGAGGCCTCTGTCAGCAGGGGCCATTGGAAAGCTACACACTGAGCTGCCCCCACTTGCCTCAGAGACCTCTTTCCCACCATATGTTACTCACCATATGTTTCTGAGCTGCCCGTGCCGCTAGATCCTGTCCTGGCTGTGGAGAATGCAACAGTGAGAGGGCTACAGCTCAGCTCGCAGGGTATAGACTAGTGACGCGGAGGCGCTCGGAGGGCGGGCACAGCCACTGCCAGGATGCTGACAGGGCTTGTTCAACTTGCCATGTGGCTGATGCATGGACCTTCCTTGGTGTGTGAAGCCCACTGCAAAGGTCGCTGTGGCAGCTACTTTCTCATTGCTGAGACAGAATACCCGACTAGAAGCAGCTTATAGAAGGTAAGTGTTTGTTTTGGCTCATACATTTTTTTTAAAACATTTTTGAGGCAAGCCCAACAGACTGACTTTTTTTTTTTTTAATGTGTGTGAGAGAGAGAGGGGGAGAGGGAGATAGAGAGAGAGAATTGGCATGCCAGGGCCTCTAGCTACTGCAGTCAAACCCCAGACATGTGCACCACCTTGTGAGCATATTTGGCCTTGTGTGCTTGTATCACATTGTGCGTCTGGCTTATGTGGGACCTAGAGATTCGAATATGAGTTCTTAGGCTTTGCAGGCAAGCACCTTAGCCACTAAGCCATCTCTCTAGCCCTTGGCTTATACTTTTTTTTTTTTTTTTTTTTTTTTGGTTTTTCAAGGTAGGGTCTCACTCTAGCCCAGGCTGACCTGGAATTCACTGGAGTCTCAGGGTGGTCTTGAACTCATGGCGATCCTCCTACCTTTGCCTTCCAAGTGCTGGGATTAAAAGTGTTCGACACCATGCCTGGCTTGGCTTATACTTTTGAAGGCAAATAACTATCACAGTGGGGAAATCATGGTTGGAACAGACAGATAGGCCTCACATCTTATCAGCAGGGAGGAAGGGGAGTGAGTGCAGTGTGGCAAGCAGGATTGAGCTATAACACCCAGTGACACACTTTCTCAAGCAAGGCTCTACCTCCCAATGGCTCCAAAACTTTCCCAAATAGCACCAGCCACTTTGGATTAAATGCATGAGGCTACGGGGGACATTTTACATTCAGATCACCACAGATGCATTCCTTGTGCATGGCTGCAAAGGGTACAAAGAGGAGCGTGGTCACCAATACCACACAGCTCAGAGACACTTGTAATGCAAGGGTTAGGGAGAGAGGGGCTGTGACAAGTGTATCATAGGAGAAGTGCAGAAAATTTAGGGGTGTGGGATCCAGAGGTTTTTCTCTAGTAGTTGCAAATGCAATAAGGCACATGGAGAAGTGGGAGGAATCACAGAGACAGTCAGATTGCCAGTGATTGCAGGGATTATAGGTGTGTATTACCATACCCGACTTTCTTTTCTTTTCCTTTCTCTCTTCTTTCTTTCTTTCATAGTATTAGGGATTGGACCAAGAGCCTTGCACATGCTAAGCAAGTTCTCTACTGCTAACTTATACTCCCTAGTTTGTGTGCATTTTATTAGGTAGAGACCATTATTATACCCATTTTACAGCAGAGAAAATGAAGGTTCAGAAGACAATGTGACTTGCCTGAAGATTCACAGCTGGTATGTCACAGAGGCATGATTTGAACCTAGGTCTTCACAATTTGACAAGCTATGCTCATGACCTCCACCCTGCAGAGCTTGCCTTGCCTTCTATTTCCCCTTTATCAGAAGGTCATTGGGTCTTTGGTTAAAGGAAAGGGCAGAACCTGCCCATACACTTCATGCAGCCATCTAGTCATACAGGCACAAGAGGGGGAGGGCCTCAGGCTCAGAGGAGGGAAGAAACTTGCCCAAGGTCATGATGAGAAGGTAGCAGAGTTGGGATTGGAACAGGAACCTCCCTGGCCTCACCTTGGCTCTGACCTCACAGTGTTCGAAGACCATCATCTCCACCTGGCCTTGGCTCTCACACTCTGGGATTCCTTCATCCATGTGAGTCTGCAAAGCAACCCCAAGTGTGGGCCTCAGGGCAAGGTCATTGGGCAGCCCAAGACCTCCTTAGCCCAAGAGGGAAATCTTTACACACTGTCAAGTTCATTGCCTTTGTGGTAGACAACAGAAGAAAAAACAAATACAAGAAAGATGGAAAAACTTCCTGTTCACCTCAAGCCATCGCATTCAGCTGAATCAGCGTGCAGAGGCCTTGCTGGCCTCTGAGCGGACTCTGCAGATCTGCTGAGGTGTCTCCGCACCGGCCGCTTGGAAGTGATGTTGATGGAGGTAGAGGGGAAACACAGTTGGTTTTATGCTCTGGGGTCACTTTCCTTCTCTCCCCACTCCCACCCTGCTTCTTGCCCATGTTTTGAAATGCCACTTGTCTCTGATGTGCACAGCACTCAACAGTCTAGAAAGCACTTCCAAAGAGCTCTACAGTCTCAAAGTGATTTATGATTTTGAAGTGCTTCTCGGATTATAAAAAGCTAATCCTCAAGAGCCTCCCCACTGAGGTGACATTTACCAAAGGGTTTGCAAGAACAACGCAGTTGATAGTTTACAGCATCCCATGAAGCCAGAGAGACTGTGAACCCTACTCCCCTCCACCTCCTTCCCACCGCTGCGCCGCCGTGCACAGCCCAGATGGTCTCTCACCCACTGTGGTGTGCCAGGAGCTTTTACTAGCACCTCTGTGTGCTGACACATCTCACCAGCTTAACAACCAGTGAAGTTGGTAGCTCTGACCCCCATTTCCAGAGAAGAATGTTGAGACACGGTGTCCTGCTCAAGGCCACAGGGCTGTTTGGTGGAGTTTGGGTCTGAGGCATTCATTGATGTTGGCTAGGATGAAGTCAGCCTTCATACTTTTCATGATAAGGAAAACAGAGGGTCTGGACGATGGTCTGCTCTCTGAGTGACCTCATCCTGGTCACACATCTTGGCCTCCCTTTCCTGTCCTTGCAGAGGCAAAAGTTGAGCCTGTTAAACCAAGCCCTGCTCTTTTATGACTCTAAATTGATGAGAAGTGTGGGAAAATGATGGTAGTGAGAGAAAGGCAGCAAGAATCGCACAGTTCTAGGTCCCACTGCCACTGCCAAGATCATGTATGACAGCAGTCCTGCCTCAGTTTCCCACTCAATGGCTGGCTCCATCTACACAGAAGACCACCAGACAAGTTTACAGAGACCTCTGGTCTCACACACAGGTAGGAGGACAGGAGTGTTATGCCATGAAATGGGACATGGGACCTAGCTGATGGTCTGAGAGTTCTTCTTCTCCTTCTCTTCCTCCTCTTCTTCCTCTTCTTCCTCCTCCTCCTCCTTCTTTTCAGAATACGGTCTCACTCTAGCCTAGGCTGACCTGGAACTCATTCTGTAGTCCAGGCTGACCTCAAGCTTGCAGTGATTCTTCTACCTCATCCTCTCGAGTGCTGAGATTCAAAGCATACACCACCCCACCTGGCCCTGAGACCCATCTTCTAAGGATAATCCTTTAACAAGGGCCCAGAAAAATCACAAAGTGCAACCCTCCCTCTGCCCCACCATTGTAAAAAATGTGAGAACCAAGACCCAGAAAGGGGAGAGGGTTGTCAACCAAGTCAGAGAATTGGATGGACATGGGACCAGAACTGATCTCCATGTCTCTCTATGGCCCAGGCTGAGAGTCTTGGCTTTTGATCCCAACAAGTCTTGGATCATTCATTTATTCTACCAGCCTACCAGTCCACCAGCCAGTCAGTCAAACTACAAGCTTCCTGAGTATCCAGTGCCTGCCAGACCCTGGAGGCAATGATGGTGTGGTTGGTCATGACTTTGCTGCTCGAGGCATTTACAGTCTAGGTCTATGCTCTCCACGATGGCTGCCAGAGGCCATATTGGGCTACTTAAACATGTGGCTAGAGTTTTCAGACTTTGTATGAAAAACAGTTAAGCTATCTCATTTATACTTTTTAAAATTTTGATTACATATAGAAATGTAATATGTTTGTTTTCTCTTTCAGGATGTTTTATTACAGGGCACTCAAGTTCTTTACTGGTGTAGTCACTGGGAAACTACCCATACCTCAGAAAATAAGTACTCACTCAAGGCTCATGCAAGGAGCCCAGAGGGTCAAAAAGAAAAATGGAAATAAGAAGGATATGAGTATATTATCTATATGTACAGAGGTTGTCAGGAAAAAATTTTAAAAATACATTTTATTTAAGCAGGGTGTGGTGACACATGCATTTTCCCCAGCACTCAGGAGACAGGAGTAGGACAATTGCTGACTTCGAGGCCACCCTGAGACTACATAGTGAATTCCAGATCAGCCTGGGAAAGAGCAAGATCTTATCTCAGGAAAAAAAAGTATTTATTTGAGAGATAGAAAGCAGCACCTAGAGAGAGAGAGAGAGAGGGAGAATGGGTGTGCCAAGGCCTCCAGCCACTGCAAATGAACTCCAGACACATGGGCTACCTTGGTGTATCTGGCTTACATGAGTACTGGGGAATCAAACCTGGGTCGTTAGGCTTTGCAGGCAAGCACCCTAACTGCTAAGCTGTTTCTCCAGTCCCAATAAAAAAAAATTTTTTTTTTAAAGGAAGGAACCTGGCACACATCTTTAATCTCAGCACTCAGGAGGCAGAGGTAGGAGAATTGCCAAGAGTTGGTGGCCACCCTGAGACTACATAGTGAATTCCAGGTCAGCCTGGGCTAGAGCGAGACCCTACCTTGAAAATCACACACACACACACACAAAAAAAAAAAAAAAGAAGAAGAAGAAGAAGGGGAATAGTTGGGAAGAAGAAGGGTTAGCAGAAGTGGGAGAGGTCCCAACTAATCCCCTTCCTTTTGTTTTCTGACAGTTTCAATCATATTTTGATCATATTCATCAAAAGATGATTGCAACTGTCAGAAAAAGAAGTGAGGGTTACTAAAGCTAGATGTGGTGACTCACTCCTGAAATTCCAGCACTCAAGAGACTGAAATGGGGGGATTGTTGTGAGTTTGAGGCCAGCTTGGGCTACTGAGAGTTCCAGGTCAGCCTGGGCGAAAGTAAGACTCTGCCACAAAACAAAACCTAAATAAAAGGTGGCCACATGTTGCCCAAGTGGTTCTCATGGCTGTTGCTCTACAGGCAGTGCTAGTGGCCAGACGCAGGGCTCTCTGGATCCCTTTCACCTCTCTTCCTCCTACATTTTCTTTTCTTTTTGTTTGTTTTTATTTTTGTTTTCCAAGGTAGGTCTCACACTAGCTCAGGCTGACCGTAAATTCACTCTGTAGTCTCAGGGTGGTCTCAAACCCATGGTGATCCTCCTACCTCTGCCTCCAAGTGCTGGGATTAAAGGTGTGCACCACCACACCCAGCCTTTCTTTCTGTCTTTCTTTCTTTCTTGCTTGCTTGCTTGCTTCCCGTGTATGTATGTGTGTACATGTGTGTGAGTATACATGTGTGTGCATGTGCATATATGTGCATGTGCCTGTAGAAGCCAGAGGTCAATATCCAGTGCCTTCTTCAATTTCCACCTTGTAGTTTGGAGACAGAGGCTCTTGCTGACCTGAAATTCACCAGCTCTGCATGTCTAGCTAGGCAGTGTCCTAGCTGGCTCTGCCACCCCAGCTCTGGAATTACAGGGTGTGTGCCAGCATACCCAGCTTTTATGTCAGTGCTGGGGATCTGAACTTGGGTCCTCATACTTCCATGAGGCACTTTACTAACTGATCCATCTCCCCATTCCTTCTCTTTCCAGAGCCCCAAGGCCAGCTCTTTCCATCCCATCACTTCCCAAGTGTCTCCAAGGCCGCTTACCTATACCCATCACCCAGACTGACCATCATCAGAAGGGATGCCTTGTCCTCTTGTCACTCATGGGTCTCCCATGGTCCCTTTTGAACAGCTGAGCACTCACAAGTCGAGCAAACCACCATGGTGCTGGTTCTGCCTATTCCCACATAGGCCCACACCCAAAATAGGCCAGACAACTATACTAGTTATACCAGTGTCCCAGGCCCTTCAGGGGCACCTAAGAGTGGGTTAAGAGGAGAGTCTGACCAATGGAAAAGCCCAGAAAGACTTTCCTGAGGAGGAGCTCGAGACCCCAGAGTAGAAGCAACCACAGGGAATATGCCTGCAAAGAGAACAGCAACTGTAGAGACAGCAATCCCTGCGTCACATAAAGGTCCCCCAAAAATGTCAGTGTGGCCACAGCTCAGAGTGGGGCAATGGCAAGAGATGACCTTTGGGGATGTGCAGAGGCCACATCGTAAGCACTTGAAGGCACCAAGGAGTATGTTCTTCATCTGAAGGGCAATGAGGAGCAGTAGAAGATGTATAAACAGGAGAGTGCCTGGAGCCACACGGTGTGGGAAAGGTAGAGCCTGCAGCTGGCTTCCCCCTGCCCACACCCAGAGTTGGCCCATGGCAGAGTGGCCTGTAACTCCAGCTCCATTCTCCCTGTCTGGGTGACCTTGGCCAGATGACCTACTTTTCAAGCTTTGGTTTCATTATCTGTAAGATCAGGATAACAGATATGGTTCCTGGAGAGGGTTTTACAAGGCATGGTGACGTCACGCTTTCACAGAGCTTGGCACAAAGTAGGTCTACCAATGGTCATTCCCCTACTGTTTCTTCCCAAGCCCCCTCTCCAACTGTCAGACACCAGGCCCCCGCTCCCCAGGCAGCAGGCAGCAGGATCCGGAGCTCGCTTCCGCACCCTCAGGAATATTTATAGCCGCATGCTGTCAGCCTCTTGTTGTTTTTCGGTTGCATATATATTTTTACATTCTCCACCGTCACACATGGTTTCTTGCAGTGGTTGAGAAGTGGGTGGGGGTGGAGGGTGAGGTGGATGGATGCAAAGAATGGCAAATGTAGGAGGTGGGGACAGATGGGGACAGTACCAAAGGACCTGAGGACTCAGTCTGGGCCACTTTTCTTCCAGCTCAGAAACTATCTCAATAATCCAGAGACTCTCTTGCACACTCCATGGGTGTATTTCTCACCACCATTTTGCTCTCACCACATCGACCAGTTTCTTCTCTGAGCATACAGATTGCCGGTGAAAGCAAGCTGGACTTCCTGCAAATCACTGCTGTGTGACCCCAGGGAGGTCTCTTGGCTTTTCTGAGCCAACATTTCCTTTCCTGGGACAATGGAGCACTAATTCCAACCCTGCAACTATAGTGAAGACTGTATAATAAGTTCACCTATGGATGAAGCTACTGTTAGACGTGTTTAACTTCAGACAGCCCCCCCACCACCACCCATCCTGCCCAGGCCTTTGCACAGATTGTTCCCTCTGCCAAGAGTTCACTCCCACTCCCCACTCCATCTCCACCTGAGGAAGCCTGTCAGGGTCCAGCTCTAGGATCACCTTTACAAGGAGTCTCCGGGACTAGCGTTCCTCTCCTGTCGTCCTTCCTCTCCTGGAGGGCAGCACGAGAGGCTTTATACCTGCATAAACAGCCTGCGCTCTCTCATACAAAGCCTTCCGTGCTCTGTTCTGTCCTCATTCACACTGTCACCCCAGGGCATAGGGACTGTCCCTCTTCTACAGCTGGGGTAACTGATTCAGGAGGGAAGCAGCTCCTTCTGGGTGTACTCAGACCCAGGACTTCAGACTCAGGCCCATGGTGCCTCTCTGAGCAGGTGTGTGGATCACCCCCTCCCTTACCCCAGGCCTTGCGTCTTCCAAGCCAATGGCTGCTCTGCACTGCCTGCCCGCGCAGCCGCTCCCTTTCCCAGACTCCAAGTCCACCCAGGCCACCCGCTTGGTCTCTCAGTGCCAGGGTCCCATCCCCTGCCTGCAGGGCATGCCAGGCCCTCAGGGCTGGCTGCACACCCTGGTGATGGTGGACTAGAGTGGGTGGGGCTGGCCGGCTTGGGCACTGTTGCTAAGCAACAGTCTGGCAGAGAACCTTGAAATCTCCCTTGTGGGGGGGGGGGAAGGGGCTTCTGCCTGGGAGCCAAGGCAGAGTGAGATGGGGGTGGAAGGAAGGAAATTCTCATCTCCTCTAACCCTCTCTGCCCCTGTAACCTTTCATCTCCCACTCATCTCTTCACTCATTACTCATGCTCATTTACTCACTGGTTTCATTTATTACTGCACTCATTGACCCCTTGCCTGGTGAGTTGCAGATGTGCCTCTTGTCAGCCACATCTCAGTCTTCCCATCTGCGGAATAGGGGCAGTGACAGGGCTGTAGTGACGTGGCACGTGGTCCTGGCTCTCATCAGTCTGGTTTGTTCAGTGTCTCCAGGCACCTATTCTGTGCCTGGCATCATGCAGAGCTCATGGGGACAGAGCTTATGCATGAACTCTCCAAGTGGCAGGAGAGCCTGGCAAGGCATGGTAGTGTCAGCTCTGACCTTGTCCTGATATCTTCCGATGACTTCATGGGCCTGATCAGGGAGTGGTAAGGGATGGGTTGAGGGTCCAGCACCTTGGGATTGTGTCCTGATTGTCTATCTCACGCTGCTTTTCTGGGCAATAGATTTAATGTCTGACCTCATTTTTTCTGCCTGTACAATGGAACCCCCCAATAATGATCTTCCTGAATGAGACCATTTGTACTCCTTTCTGGACACAGAGTTGGCTGGAGACACAGAAGCAGGGACTGTGACGGGTGTAGGGAGCTGATTCTCCTCAGGGTGCCATGAGATCCCCATGTGTGCCTACCCCAGACTCTCCCCTTTTCCTCTCCTGTTCCGCCTTCCTGGGTCTGCCTGCTGTTCCCACCTCCAGCCTTCTGCTCATGCTGTTGCACTTCCTGAGATAACCACCCTCCTTATTTCTCCTGGAGGCTTTGGGCACCAGCTGGATGGCTCCCAAAGCTATTCCGGGGCAGACTATCAAAGACTCCCCCACTTCCCTCCTGCTCCAGCCACACCCCCAAGACCCCATCTCTTTGGAAGAGCCATGTAGTCTGTCTGCAGTCTCAGTAAGCCAGCTGGATCCCTTGAGGAGTATTCCTGCTTTTCTTGACGCCTCCATCCCTTGAGACCAAGCCCGTGGGCTGTCTCTGCAGGGTTTCTGCCCAAAACTCCCTGGGGTGTAGAGAGCACCCCCAGGAGAGACAGTCCTTGTTGTGCTGCTGACAACAGCCAGGATGCTTCTCCCCAGCACTTAGCACACAGCGCTGCATTTGGTTTTGTGGGCATGTTTGTTTAATCTGTGGCTCCCTTGGCAGCCTGTACACTGCAAAAGCAGGCTCTGCCTCTGGTTTGCTCTGTGGATGGATGGATGGACAGATAAATGGATGGGTGGGTGGAAAGATAGCTGATAGAATGGATAGGTAGAGAAATGAATGAGTGGATGGACAGATGAACAGGTGGGCAAATGGACAGATAAATAGATGGATGGATAGATGGGTGAATGGGTAGATAGATAGGTAGACAGACAGGTGAACAGATGGGTAGGTGAGTGGATGGATAGAAGAATAGTTGAATGGATGGAGGGGTGGATGCACACATGCTCCAGTGTGGAATACGTGGGGAGGGTGGCCTTTGTTCTTCCATAGATGTGACCAGAGGTTGAGAGGAAGTCGTAGGAATTCTGGTAGCAAATCTCGACTTTCTGAGTCCAGACAAATGGTATCCACTTTCTGGGCCTCCGTTTCCTCACTGTTCCCTGTGCCTTGAAGAGAATAGTGTGAGAGCCAAGTCGTCTCATCTGGGCAACCCTGGGAGGAGGTTAGGACCGGGCTTATCACTTCCCAGTCTCAGGCCCACCTGCCACTCTTCCCACACTCCCCTGTTGTCCTGCATGGGATCAGCAACATGGTCAACAGCTGATTTAGGACACATGACATAGGCACCTGAAGTCCATGCAGGTCTCTCTTCCAGAGACCAGCCACAGCCTAGGCCTTGGCGCCACAGAGAAGCAGAACCCAGGGTCTGAGTGCCAATCATCCATGGCTAAGATAAGGGGGAAATAATCTACTCCAAGCAGGACATTGTATACTCAGAACCCATGGGGTTCTTTGGAGGGGTAGTGGGCCCTGAGGGATCCCACAGCTAGCACCCAGGATAGGAAGTGGCAGGTGTGGATTCTCTTGACTATGGTGGAAAAGTCCTGAATGTCCCCAGGATCTGGAGCTCTCCCTTCTCTGCTGCCTGATGGTTAGTCTGGTCCTGTTCTGTCTCAGCCAGACGTCACCTCCTTCTTCCTCCCACTTACCATTTTCTGCTCTGTCTCAAATGACAGCTGCTTTTCCACAGGATGCCTGGGCTCCATCTGATCAGGATTAGGGATCAGCCTGCCTAGGGTGAAGATCAGGCTCCATCTGGGATCAGATTGAGAATCCATCTGGGGTCAGGAACAGGGCTTAGTCTGGGTCTCGAATTAGGGATCAGTTAGAATGTGGATTTAGTCTGTGGTGGACTTCAGAATTTAGCCTGGCATTCAGAGCTGAGTTTGGGTTGGGGCAGAAACCAGGCTCAACCTGCCTGGGAATTAGGAATCCCTGAATGACCTGCAGTGGTTCTCAGTGCCAAGGCTATCTTAGCTGGATTCCTGGAAACTGAGTCTAGGATTGCATGTAGGTCCCTAATCTATGTCCTCAGGAAAGACTAGAAGAAAGGAGGGAAGTAGGTAGAAAACTGATACACCCTACAGGGGATCTGCTGGGGTGTGTGTGTGTACACGTGCGTATGGATGCATGTGTGTTTGTGCATGCATATAGGCTAGAGGTTGACATCTTGTGTTTTAATCAGATGCTCCCCACCTTACTCTTTGAGCCAAAGTCTCTTGCTAAACCTAGAGCTCACTGTGTCTACCAGACTAGCTGACTTAAATGTGTGGCTCACATTATTCCCTACAATCTCTCAGGGCTCTGGCTGGGAGCACTGTGTCAGGTTATATAGATCATCCCCACAGGACAGAATTTCAGTCCCTGGCATCCAGCAGGGGGCCTGGCCAAGCAGCACAAGCCTCAGATCACAAGTGGAAAAAGAAGAGAAAGTGTGAAATGGGCAGGCAGCTCAGCCTCCCTCAAAATGTCAAAGAGGACAGGCCATCTGCACGAGGTTACACAGCTGCGCTTGTGGCCAAGCAGGACCAGACAAGGGAACTGGGACGGGCTGTGTCCTGAGCCCGTATGTACTCTCATATCAGCGGAGTATGAGCTTATTAGAAAGCAAAGGCCGGAGGGGAGGAAAGCCCCTCCCTCCTCCTAGTTCCCAGAGCAGGGTGCAGGCACTGGGCTCTGGTTGCTCTGACCACCCCACCAGGCCCTGTGCCCAGGGGAGGGAGTGGCATCTTGTGGGCGGGCAGCCCTTCTTGGGTAATGAGGCCCAGCCTGCGGTTTGCAGACTTACAATGTGAATAATTCATTTGCAACCAAGTCTGGGAATTAGAAACCGGTCCTGGATGATTTATTTAACAGGGGCCCACTGCTAGGGAGAGGGGAGGGGGACTTTGAACTCTAAACGGGAAGTGCATGGCTCCTTGCTGGATTTAAAGAGGCCGAAAGACCTGGGGTCCAATCCCAGCTCTGCCTCCTACCAGTGGTGCAACCTTGAATGAGTGACTGGATTCTGTGCCTCAGTTGCCTTGGTTGTAATAAAATGGGGATAATAACAGTGGTTAGAAGGATGGAGAACATCTAAAAGAATACCTGGCTCATAGCACTCAGTAGTGGTTATTGAATGAATAAAGGAGAACTTATATATACAAGAGGAACTGACTTAACTGAGTACATATTTTGTGGCCACCCCATGCTAAAGACGATACATATACTACCCACAACACTTTCCAATTCTCCCCCAAATGCTGCCACAATCATCATCCATTTTGATTTTAATAACAAACCCAGCAGGGAGAGTGCGGGCTCTTTTTCCAACAAGGAAATTGAAATTCGGAGAAGGACGAAGATACTCAGTGTCCTGCAGCCCCGGATGAAAACCAGGGCTGGCTGTGGTCTCCAGACTATGACGGTGGGCTGAGGTCACTCATTCCAGCCTGCACACTGGAGGAGAAACTGAGCCTGGGATTCACCAGGCTCACAAAGCTCCGCAAATAGCAGGTGAAGGAAAGCAGCCTCTTTAGATACAGGAGATTCAGCTGATGCAGGAGACAAACTCTGGCCCCTGTCTTCACCTTGCTCCAACCACAGCTTCCCCGCTCCCCTAATAAACACCAAGCAGGGCCTCCATTCACCCTGGCAGGATGATGTGTGCCACTGAGTTGCTTGGGCACTTGCTAGGAACTAGCCCTAGCTCTTCTCATGGGGCATGTGGCCTTGCATCAAAGGCAACCACTTGCTCTCTGGGACTCCTGGGTTCTTGCAGAGGTGAGGCAGGGTCTTTGGAAGTGTCTAGACTCACCACTCTGAGTCAGTACCGGTAGGGCCTAGGTAGAAGCCAGGTGACACAATTGTGCCCCAACTATGTGCACATAGCTCTACAGTGTGCCTGTGTGCGTGAAGATGTGTTCATGCATTTGGGAATGGTGTGTCAGTAGGTGTGCCCTGAGGCCAGTTTTGGATCTTCAGCAAGTGGCTCTATCTGTCCTGGGGGTCTGGGGCATGGGCTGAGTGGGTGTTTGCATGTGTGTGGGTGTTCAGATGTGGTTGGATATGTAGCCATGTTTGAGCTCATGAGTGTGTGTGTGTGTGTGTGAGAGAGAGAGAGAATGGGACTAAGTTTGTGTACATATGTGGGCACTGTGTGGATGGGCACTACTGTTGACCAGGCAAACGTATGTCTGTGTGGTTTGTGGGATCTTGTATGCTCACAGGTATTTAGGGAGCATTGCCTGTGTGTGTGGAGGGGTAGGGTAAGGTGTGTGAGATGAATGTGGTATTATATGAGTGTGCACTGCGTGGTGTGTGTCTGAAAGGGTGTGGGGGAATGTAGAGAAAAGTCTCAGCAGACTTGGGAGTCAGGAGTCCCTTCCAGTTCCAACTCTGCCACATGACCTTGGCTGGTCATGTGACTCTGGTCCTAGCTAAGCCTTAGTTTCGTTACCTCATCAGGAGGAGCTGTGCCGCTCAAGCGGGCCTCATTTTTGGGGAGTGCTGAGTTCAACTGAGGAGACAGTGTTCAGTGAGGCCCACTGGGCCTGCTGGCACGGGTTAGTGAAATCCTGCTGGAATTATTTTGGGCTTGAGTTTGCGCTTTCCATCAGACTGAATAGGAAAGGGTTTCCTATTTCAGTGTCTCCGTTTGTTACTCATTTTTTTTGCTTTCATAAAAAATTAAAAGATTGTGCTGTTTAGATGCAAGCAGAGATGCCCATCAGTTTTCCAAAAGATTCCTTTGCCACTCACTTCCCTCCTCCTTACTGCCCTGATCATTGCATCCTTCTAGACTGCCACACTGCACACCTTCCCTCAGGGCCTTCCACACTCCCCTGCTTGCTCTTGGCACGCAGACCTCTCAAGGAAGTTTCCTTCTTTCCAACTATTTGAGTAGGAGCCACACCACTGTATGTCCTCTGCGCTCCAGCCGTGTAGCGTGTAGCTCTGGGCCACCTACCTTGACCTCTGCATTCTCCTTTGCCTGAGGTAACTATAGGCCTGAGATGCTGTCCTCTGTGTACTCCTGTCAGGTTCCCCTCCCCTCGCCCCCAACACACACACCAGTTAACTGCTTTTCATCTACCCTGCTCCACATTCCAGCCATTCCCCATCCACCTTCCACTCCTGCAGGCTCAAGCTGACTTCTACTTCGGTGCTTGCATGTGGCTTACAAACAAGGATGTGTCATGCAAGGTGGAAAGGGTACCAGTGGAGGTGTGGCACATGGATGACCTGGTGCACAAGCTCAGAATTCCTTCCCTGGAGCCTGGCCTCACTGCACTCAGCTTAGACTTCAAGTCCTGTGCAGAGCTGAGCCTTGATTCTGTACTCAGACTGAGCCTAGATCCCAGACAGACACTTAATGTCTGCAGACACAGCCTGAGTTTGATCCCAAGCTCCTTCTACTGGACCTGGCTGAAGGGGAAGTGTTCTGGGCTGGAGGTCACAGTCTCTCCTTTCCCCAGCTTCCTGGGTGACCCAGGTAAGGCAGTTCCCCAGGGCTTCAGGTGCACAGTGCTGTGGAGCCAGGATGCCATGCAAATGCAGCACAAAACCACTGCCTCCACTCCTAGACCCAGAACATCGGGTGGGGGTGGAGCAGGATAGGTGGGTGGCTCCATGAGTAACTCCCCCAGTTAGGCTTTTTTGGAAGGGCTCGATCTTCCATCCATATGATTTGGGGTACTGCCATACTATCACTTCCCAACAAGAGCAGCTCCTCTATCTGGGATCTGACAGTGAGGTGACCTTGACGAGTCACCCCACTTCTCCCTGCGGGGCGGAGGATAGAAAGCAGTGCAGGAGACACAGGTTGCAATCTTCAACCTCTGTCCCCACCTTAAGGAGGTCTGTCCCCACCTGCAAATCCAGTGGCCGTCCAGTGAAGCCACTGAAGGTGCCCAGCCCACATCTGAGCAGCGGGGGTTCTGCCTGCTAGGGGAGAAGGCAGCCTGGGCCTGTCCTAGAGCTCCCTCTGGTGGCTCCAGGGGACCTGCAGGCTGTCTATCACAGGCCAGGTTCAAGTGACCTAAGGTATCCGGCCACTGTGTCCTCACCTTCATCATCTGGGATTCACCAATCTGAGGTCTGAGATCTGCTCTGGCTGCCTCCATCTTTCCAGTGCCTGCATACACGCGGTCCTTCTACCCCTGGGACTCAGTTACGCAGCGCTTCTCCTCACCCAGACCCCTGACCTAACACAGACCTCTCCCAGATATTTTCTCTTGTCCTGCCACACACCTTCCAATACCTTCTCCAGAGGCAACTAACTCTGCCATGTGTAGATTTGACCATGTAATTTCCCAGCTTTGGCCTTTACCCTGGTTCCCCAGTGCTCTAGGACAAAGTTTAACTTCCTTGGCACCTTACAAGTGCTGCACCAACTGACCCCTCGCCTTGTCTTAAGTTCTCCCTCACCCTGCCCTTTGCCCAGATAGTATTCATACTACAAGATCCTATCTCCTTTGGGAACCTGCTCTCTGCCAGTGGGTCTCTCTGTCCAGCACTGTCTGTTTGTCTCTTCCACTAGACAAAGGGTCCCCAAGGACAAGGACCGAGTGGTTCTCATGTGTGTCCTGACTTAGGAAGGGACAGATGTCCACATTGGTGACTAGGACAGGGCCAGATCCACATGGTCCCAGGAGTCTGTGGGAGCTCAGTGGAGGCTCTAGACCAAATAGGGGACAGGCATCAGAGTTATTCTTTGTGGAGGTAGTGTCAGAACTGAGTCTTACATGATCAGAACAGTTACGTGGAGTAGGACAGACATTCCTGGAAGCAGACCCCTAAACTCTTTGGGTATCCATCATGTTCAGCAGGGGAGGGGGAAAGGTATGAGCTGTGGAGAGAGAAGGTCAGGGAGCTGCTGACACTGGTTGGCCTTGGCCTGAGGGCAACTGGGAGTCAACAGGCAAGAGACACAACTTCTAGAAAACTTTGGCAGCTGCTGTAGAGCCCAGCCTCTGCCCCTAGCCCAGCCAGTTTGGGAATTTGTTGGTTCTTTTTTCTTTCTGTTTGTTCATGTGCAGTATGTACTCTGTGTGTGTAAGCCAGAGGAGAATATCCTCCTCCATCACTAATCCCTGTAGTTCCTTGACATGGAGTCACTCTGAACCATGAGCCCCAGGGATCCTCCTGTGTTTGATCCTCACAGGACTTCTGTTACAGGCATGCGTGGCCACACTGAGCTGTTTACGTGGGTACTGAGGAAGGGAACTCAGACAGTTTCAGTCCCACTTAAGCTCTCATGTTTAAGTGGCAAACATTCATTCCTGCTGAGCCTTTTCAGTGATCATGACCACTGGGGCGCTCCTGGCAGTGGGTGGGACTTGGATGCAGGACACCCTATGATGTGGTGGACAGTGCACACCTCCAAGAACTGTCTCACAAGCTGCTTGACCTTTGAAGTTCCCATGGGACCTTGATATGGCTGGTACCCAGAGCCTGAGGCTGGCTTGCACGGGAACACAGAGAACATTTTACGCTTGTTGGCAAAAACAAATTTGTCAGAAATATAACTGCTGTGTAAACTGAAGAAAGATGGCTCCTGGTCCTGTTCAGAACCATACTGAGTTGTGGCCATCTTGGGAAATGTCATACCTGCTGCCCACACAGTTATACTTCAGGTGCTACAATAGGACCAAACTTCCTGTTACTTTATTATGGCCTTTAGGGTACTCAATACATGCGTAAACAATTGAAATACATATCACATTACATCACTTTCCTTATTTATTAATTGAAGCATCAGAAGTTTAACTTTACATAAATACCAAACCCCATTCTGTTTTGTTTTGTTTGTTTGTTTTTCAAAGTAGGGTCTTGCTATAGCCCAGGCTGACCTGGAATTCACTAAGTAGTCTCAGGCTGACCTTGAACTCACAGAGACCCTCCCAAGTGCTGAGATTAAGAGTGCGCCACCACTCCTGACTCCAAACCCTGTTTTAAGTGCCTTATGAATAATTACATAGTCAACCCACAAAACAATTCAACCCAATAAGGTGATACTGTTATTCTTTTTAAAATATTTATTTAATTATTTATTTATTTGAGAGAGAGAGAAAAGGAGAGAAAGAAAGAGAATGGGTATGCCAGAGCCACCTAAATCCGCATGGAACACTTTGTGCATCTAGCTTTAAGTGGGTACTGGGGAATTGAACCCTGGGCCATCAGGCTTTACAAACAAGTGCCTTTAACTAAGCCTGACCATCTCTCTAGCCCCATATTCTTCTTTTATAACTTGGGATCTAATGGAGACTCAGAGAGATTAAGCGATTTACTCAAGGTCACAGAGCTGGAAAGAAGAGCATTAAGAACCAGTGTCTTTCACCACTGGCCTGCCATGGTCTTATTTCAGAGTAAAATGGATTGATTTGAGATGGGGTGCAGTGTTAAGTCAGGTTTTTTTTTTTCAAGATAGGGTCATGCGCTAGCCCAGGTTGACCTGGAACACACTCTATAATCCCAAACTGGTCTCAAACTTATGGTGATCCTCTTACCTTTGCCTCTGAGGGCTGAGATTCAAGGCATATGCCACCACACCTAGCTTTCAGTTGAATTTTGTTTGTTTGTTTGTTTTGGTTTTCAAGGTAGTGTCTCGCTCTAGCCCAGGCTGACCTGGAGTTCACTATGTAGTCTCAGAGTGGCCTCAAACTCATGGCAATCCTCCTTCTCTGCCACTATGCCCAGTTCAGTTGAACTTTTAAAAAATATATTTCATTTATTTATTTGAGAGAGAATGAGGGAGGGAGAGAAAGAGAGGGAGGATGGGTGCGCCAGGGCCTCCAGCCACTGCAAACGAACTCTAGACACATGTGCCTCCTTGTGCATCTGGCTTACGTGGGCCCTGGGGAATCAAACCTGGGTCCTTTGACTTTGAAGGCAAGTTCCTTAGCCACTAAACCATCTTCTCAGCCCTCAGTTGAATTTTTTTAAATATTTTATTTTTATTTTTTTATTTTCCAGAGAAAGAGAGAGAGAGAGAGAGAGAGAGAGAGAGAGAGAGAGAATGGGTGCACCAGGGCATCCAGCCACTGCAAACGAACTCCAGACGTGTGCACCCCCTTGTGCATCTGGCTAATGTGGGTCCTGGGGAATTAAACCTGAGTCCTTTGGTTTTACAGGCAAATACCTTAACTGCTAAGCTTACATCCCTCCAGCTCCTCAGTTGAATTTTTATTTTACTTATTGTTGTTGTTTTTTGAGGTAGGGTCTTGCTGCTCTAGCTCACACTAATCTGAAATTCACTATGTAATCTCAGGATAGCCTCTAACTCACAGTGATCCTCCTGTCTCTGCCTCCCAAGTGCTGTGCACCACCATGCCCAGCTTTTTTTCTTTCTTTTTTTTTTTTTTTAGTGAGAGAGACAAGGGAGAGAATTGGTGCTCCAGGGCCTCAGCCACTGAAATAGAACTCCAGATGCTTGCTCCATTTAGTGGGCATGTGCGACATTACATTTGCCTCACCTTTGTGCTTCTGGCTTATGTGGGATCTGGCGAGTTGAACATGGGTTCTTAGGCTTCATAGGCAAGGGCCTTAACTCTCCAGCCCTCAGTTGAATTTTTAACCTTGGTTAAGAACCAAGGGTGAGGGGCTAGAAAGATGGTTCAGAGGATAAAGCATTTGATTCACAGCATGAGGACCTGAGTTCAAATCCCCAGAACCCACATGAGGACAGATGTGGTAGTAAGCATCTCTGTAACCCTGTGCTCCTGTGGCAAGACAGGAGGCAGAGACCCATCCACACATACTCACACACAGAGATTTTTTAAAAAGAAGAACCACTTGTGGAGACCTCTTGAGGCTGTGCTGGGAGGTAAGGAGGAGCTGCTATCTGAAGCTTGGTGTGGAGGTGGTGAAAGAGCAGAGAGATGGGAGCAGTCTACCATGCACCCCGACATTCCAGGGGAAATTGTGAATAGTCAGGAAATCCACAGGAAGCGCTCCAAGGCAGAGGAAGTGAGTGACTGAGGGAGGGTCTGTAAGGGAACTGAGGATGTAGAGCTGAGTGAGGCCTCAGACTTGACCACACAGGGGACAGCTGCCCAGTTCAGGGAAAGGGAAATGCTCCCAACACACAGGTACCTCCCACTGTGAAGCCAAAAGGCCACACTATACAGTCCACAGGGATCAGCAGAGGGTAGACTTGGGTAGTGGGGCGGGGGGGTGGGACACAATCAACAAGTTGGTGAGGCGGGAGGCATATCCCTGAGGTGGGAATGAATGGTCCCCGGGCCTCTTCTGGTGGTCTGCAGCTCAGGTCAGGGTATCCCCCTCCCCCATGGTCCCCAGCTGCTTACAGGACCGGGGTGACACCACTACTCACCCAGCCTGGAGGGTCAGGGGTACAGTCAGGACCTAGTGCAATCAACCATACAAGCTCGTCTTGTGAGGTGGAAGCGAACAGCTGACCTCTTCGCCCTGCACCTCCGTTTCCCCATTCGTTTGGTGAGGCCAATGCTGAAGCTGCCGTGTTGCTGAGAGGTCAGTTGAGGTAGTGCGAGCCCCATTCGTGGGGTCTTCTCCACGCCCAGACCCTTGAGAGTCAGGGTGGTCTGTGGGGCTTGACCCCAGTGCTGCGCGGAGCTCAGTGCCCTTCTCCAGCTGCCCACGTCAGGACTTGACACAGCCTCTAGAGCTTGGCCACAAGGTGGCGCATGGCGGCTTCAGGACCCACCATGGGGGCCCGGTGTGGGCAGGAGCAGACCTGTGCCTCTCTGACTCCTCTTCCAAGCGTCCTGATTCCAGGACCCGAGGGCCATGCCAGCTCGTGGTCTTCCTTTTGGTACTACTGGGGTATTTTCAAAATTGTTGGGCAGGCGGGCGTGGTGGCACACGCTTTTAGTCCCAGCACTCTGGAGGCAGAGGTAGGAGGATCGCCATGAGTTCAAGGCTACCCTGAGACTACATAGTGAATTCCAGGTTAGCCTGGGCTAGAAGAAGACCCTACCTCGCAAAAGCAAAAGCAAAAGCAAAAAAAAAAAAAAAAGTTGAACATTGTCGAGGAACAATGAAGGCTCAAATAGTTGATCAGTGAAGCCTTGTGAGGTGGAACCGATTATCCCATTTTACAGATTTGGAAATGGAGGCTCAGAGAAGGAAATAATGCACAGGGGTCATTTAACTGGGCTCCTGTTTGGCTTGAGGCCTGTATTTTCTTCCTCCCTAGAGTGGAACAGATTTCCTCTGGGGGGCAGAAGGGGTCCCTGGTGTAGCAGGGGCTGGGGAATTAATGGTGGATGGAGAGCAATGGGTGTCCCCACCTGGACAGAAGACTGGAGGGTGGGGAGGACACAGGATGGGGTTAGTCCTATCTCTGAGCTCTGGGGACCTTTCCCCTGGGTTGGAGACTCAGCATGATCACTGGTCACTAATGTGCCCACTGCCTCCCTAATCCATCCCCATGGACAGACCAGAGCCCCTAGTTACCGTCTCTCTGGAGTAACAGAATTGCCCAGAACCTGTGGGAGCTGAGTCCACTGCTAATAAATCAGGCCGGATAGTGGCTTGGCCAGGGACTCATGTCAGGAAAGTGTGTTCAGCAAGGAGACGGCCCTCACCGGGGCAGTGAAGAAGGGGGTGTTGTTCTGTGTGGTAGCGTTGCAGATGTTAAGATGACCGGGACTCCTGTCTCTACCGCCTTCTGAGTGAGACATTTCCCGTCTGCACCTAATCGACTCTCCCCAGCCTAGAGAGGTTGGCCAGAAGCAAGCAAGTATGGGACAGGGAAGTCAGACAAAGAGAAAGACTTTCTAGCAGAGGGAGACAGATTTGTTTAGTTGGAGCTGCCACTCAGTAGAAGGGGCTGCCTTGGACCACAGCAAGGGCTCTGGGGGTCCCCACAGCCGAGGCAAAGATCAAGGCCAAATGGACAGACAGTAAAGACTCCATTTGGCTGGTGAGAGAGAGTGGGAAGGCTGGAGGGAGGCAGGGGCCACATGGGGCCGAGATCTTATCCTGAAGGCCACGGGGACAGGGGCTGTGTGTGGCAGGGTGGGACTGAGCTAATGGAGAGAACATGAGACAAGTCTCCAAGAGACTTGCGGAAGGTGGAGCCAACACGACTGGGGGGGATGGTGGAGTGGGGGAGGGGCGGCCTTGGCTCAGGTGAGAGAAGGATCTGAGTGGACGGTACCCGGGCTCGGAGCAGAGACAGGCCTGGAGATGGTGTGTGTGTGTGTGTCGGGGGGGGGGGAGGACTGTCTCGCAGGAGTGGAGGTGTCGTCGCTGGGCTTGAAGGAGAAGCCAACCTCACCTTGGTGAGAAGAGAATCCAAACCGAAATCTCTCCCAGGGGCTGGGTGGTCCCGCCAAGGAGAAAGGGGCTGTGCGCTGAGACCCGGGGTCTGGCCAGCGGGCGCCTGAGGCCTGGTGTGAAGCTGGGGCCTGGCGTCTGGGGAGAGGCGGTGGGGTCGGACCCTGCCCGGGGACCCAGCGCGCGCGGCAGCAGCGGGAGGCGGGGCGGAGGAGGGGGAGGGGAGGGGAGGGGAGGGGAGGGGGAGGGCCGGGCCTCTGTCCACCGCATTAGTGCTGGTTGGAGGGACGAGGGGGCGCGGAGCCAGCCCGGCGGCGCGTTCCCACAGACGGGCAGAGCGGGGCTCCCATGGCGCTGGCTGGGCCTGTGACCCGGGCCCCCACGGACCTGGGCTCCCTTCTCCTCCTCTTCCTGCTGCTGCCCTGGGCCCCGGCCCTCGCCCTTCTGGCTGGTAAGAGGGACTGGACGTGGGGAAGGGCGGACTCCCGAAGCTGACTCCGCAGGCCTTGCCGCGTGAGTGCGCGGGCTGCGCCAAGCCAGAGGGCGCCGAGCCGGGTCCCGGGCCCCTGGAACTTGCAGCGTGTGGAAGCTCCGGGTAGTTTCGTGCTGAGAGGGGCTCTTCAGGACGGGGGGTGGGGGGCGGAGGTCAGGACTGGTGTGATCAGTGGGAACTGGACTGGGGAACAGGGTGGGATGAGGTGCGGTGTGTTGTCTTGGGGGAAACCGGGACTTCTTGTGCTTAGCGTGCTTTAGGGAAGGGGCGTGGGGCTGAGCGAGTCCTGGGGTGGGAGCTCCGAGGTTGCAGAACTGCAGGCAGGATCAGCCTCCCTACGGAGTCGGCCTGAGCAATGTGCAGGGTTGGGGTGCAGGTGGCTGTGAAGTTGGATGAGCCAACCAGCAGGAGTCGTGTCCGAGGTGATTGAGTGTAGAGAGCTGGCGAAGTGTTGGCTCTAAAATGTTCAGTGGGTTGAACTGGACATTCCTGGCAACAGGCGTCCAGGCACGCGGGTGGAGGTGGAGAGACAGACCCCACCCCCCGTCCAGTGGCTTGGAATGGAAAAGGGAAAGAGACTCAGTGGAGCAGGCTAATAACTGCGGTCCCTTTCCTTTTGTGCCCACCTGCATTTAGGGGGAGGCTGGGGCTGGTCTGAGTCCATGGGGGTGCTTTGGGGAACACACGTGTGTCCCCTGCAGCCCTTCCCCAACATTCCTGAATCAGGCTGGAAGGGATCCTGGAAGCCAGCCCCAAGCAGCCAAGGGCTTTTGCTTTCATCCAAGTGGATTCATCACTGATTCTGGAATTCCTGCTGGGGGGCCTGGAGGATGCTTTGTCCTGGTCGCTATAGCTACGGGGGCTGGGCCTGGGAGGTTTTCTGCCTCTGCCACCGCCAACTGCAGGAGGATGACAAGAAGAGCCTGGGCTTCCCTGTGGTGGGGGAGAACCACCTCCTGTTCCTCTGGCTCCACCTGTAGAGTTCTGTAGTCCTCTGGCATCTCTCAGCACCTGTCCACAAAGCCTTTATCACGTCTTGCTCTGAGGCAGCAGGGAGGATGAGCACCCCAAGGATGGCGAGGCCTGTTTTTAAAGAGGGACCAAAGCTCAGCGAGAGTGGGGACTTACAAGCAGGATGCCTGAGGTTACTGGGGCTTCCAGGAGAAACGGGGCTACTCCCTGCTTTCTGCAAATGAGGTCATGAAGTCTGTGCAGCTAGGGCCTGTCCTGCCCTGCAATATGCACTCCCCACTGATGTCTAGGCACACGTGTGTACCTCTGTGTGGCCTGCACTAGGTACACATTGTCACATACTGGCCCACCCCCGTGAACTTACCCATGCATGTCCATGTACAGAGCATGTGGCTGCCCGTGGGCAGCGTGTACACACGAATGGGGTTGTGTTGACTTCCCTTCGCTTACACTCAGATGTACAGGCACATGGACCTTGAAGGGGACACTGTGGATCAGCGTTGCAGATGGGAGTGCCACAACATGGACACTGGGCTTCCAGGGGCCGCATTTCCCTTGAGACTTCTATGCATGACGCTCCAGCCCCAGAGATACCCAAAGGCTCGAGCAGGGACACTCCAGATGCTAGTACCAAAGGTCTGACTGTGGGAGGGGAAGTGCCAGGGACTGTGCTAATTTCCACCCCAGAGAAGGTGGTGGGGGGGGACAGTTTCTGGAGGGTTTGGTTCAGGCCCTGCACTGGGCCCCTCCATCCAGGCCACTCCACGGCAGAGGCCTTCTGGTTGTCATGGAGAGGATGAAGCATCTTGGAGCACAATGAAATACATTGGGTCGTTCTCACCCTCCCCTTCCTGGAACACCCAGGGAGGCTGACACACAAAGGGGCAGCCAGGACTCCCCAAACCTGGCCCTGCCCCCAACCAATGGGGTGGAGCCTGTCGCGGAGGAGCTGGGATGGGTGGGAAGCCAGCCACAGGCCACAGAATCCAGATTCTGGCTACTGAGTGTTTGTTTCCCTCTGGAAAAAGTTTGTTGATGGGTAAAACCACACCAGCTACTACACGGCAGCAGGCGTTGCAGTACGGGCCGTCCACATCCAGTTTAATCTTCCCAGAAGCCTGTGGGGCTGGCTATGCACCCCTAAGAAGGAAAGTAAAGGCCAGAAAAGAGTAACTTGCCCAGTGCCACGCTACCAGTGTGTGGTAGGACCAGTGTATCAAAGCAGGCAGTGGCGCTTTGTGGTTATATCTCTTGTCTGGGCTTCTGTAAGATGGGGACAATTGTTCCAAGGGCCATACCAGGTTCGATGAACAAATGTGGTGACATCCAGAGTAGGCGATGACATAGGATCCCCGGTTTCAAGGACATTTTAGATGGAAGCGCCTTAATAGTGACTCGTGAAACAGTTCACAGTGGCTTATATGGCTGGCTGGCTGGACCAGCACCTGCTAGTCCTCTCTCACTCCTGGAGGAGCCACATGTGCCAGTGCTGTACCCAGAGAGGCTCTCCACCCAGAGCTCCCATCATTGCCATGCTGTGATCAAGTTATGCCTTTTCATTTTTTAGGAGTAAAAAAATCTTTGAAAGAATATTCCAAATGTTCCTACTTTTCCTGATGAGACTAAACACAGTGTCTGTCACCCCTTTACTTTGCTGTACCTTCCAAGCACAGAGAGAGTAGGTGAGCTCACCCAATAATAAGTGCAGGGGCGGAGTGTGGTGGCGCGCACCTTCAATCCCAGCAGAAGTAGGAGGATTGCTGTGAGTTTGAGGCCAGTCTGAGTTACAGTGTGAGTTCCAGGTCAGATTGGGCTAGAGTGGGACCCAATCTCAACCCCAACCCTCCACAGCTAATAAGTGCAGGGAAAGTAGCGGTTCCTAAGGCCAGAGAGAAGCCTGTGGTACAGTGGGATGCTGCTCTCTAGGCTCTGTGAAGACAGGGAAGATTTATGCTCAGGCTGCTGCAACCTCGTCCTTCACTCTTCCCAGTGCTGTAGATGGAAACCAGGACCTTCGCACAGGCTAGACAACTGCTCTACCACTGAGCTACGCACCCAGCCTCAAAACCTCTAGAGACTCTCGTGTTATAAGAGAGGGGCTGGGGGTCCTACTATACTAGGGTGACAATATATGGGGGACAATTTCACATGCTTCCTCAGATTCAGGTTACCAGCCTCTTGATGATAGAAAAGCAGTTTCCTTATTTAAAACATTTTTTTAACTTATGGGGGGGGGAGGGAGGGAGAGAGAGGGAGGGAGAAAGTGTGTGTGTGTGTGTGTGTGTGTGTGTGTGTGTGTCAGAGAGAGAGATTGATAATGTATCATGGCCTGCATCTGGCTTTACTTGAGTACTGGAGACTTGAATCCAGGCCATTAGGCTTTGCATGCAAGCACCTTTAACCACTGAGCCATCTCCCCAGCCTGAAAAGCAGTTTTCTTAAGAGCATCCATTTTATAGCTTAGCCCAAGGACGCCAGTTAGCCCTAGATAACGGGCCCCAGTCCCTAGTAGCACTCGCGCTCTCAGTGACTGCGTGGGTCTCCCTGCCCTCTGCAGGGCCTGGCCAAGCAGCCACAAGTCGAAGGGGAGGGCCAGTGTCCTGGGTCTGTTAATCTCTCCTCTGCCAGGTCAGCCCAAGCAGCCGGAAAGGTCAGGAGGGATTTGTAAAGATAAGCACAGGCCCCTGGTCGCCCTGGTGACAGGCCCGGCCCCTTCAACCAGGCCCCAAGGAAAGCTCCTCCCCTGGCCTTCTGGGCTTGCTGTGGAAAGATAGATCACCCCAGAATTGCCCATGTCATAGGAAAGTTGGCAGTGAATGAGGACCAGGTAGAATGGTCTGCCTCATGAAGACTCTGGGCTTCTTCCAGGCTCCCGGCCTCTTGCACCCTCCCTGCCCGGCCTGACCGGAGATTCTCCTTCCCATGGGAGTAGACTCCATCTCCTCATTTTTGCATGACTCTCAGAGGAGGCTCCATAAGAAGCCCACCATCACAGGTGCCTGGCCTAGCCACAAACACAAAGGGCTCTGATATAGGAGGCAAGACTATGGTTGGGGTCCCAGAGGCCACACCATATGAGAGGCCAGGGCCTGGTGGTATGAAAATAAAGATGAGGTCAGGAGTGGTGGCACAGGCCTTTAATCCTGGCACTTGGGAGGCAGAGGTAGGAGGATCATTGTGAATTTGAGGCCACCCTGAGACTACATAGTGAATTCCAGGTCAGCCTGGGTAACAGTGAGACCCTACCTTGAAAAACCAAAATTAAATAAATAAATAAAGATGAACTATTAGCCTGGGTGTCAGTAGTTAGGCCCTTTATAAAGTGAGTTACGGCTTTCACAGAGGGGTGTCTGGGTGCTATAGCTTCACTTCCTTTGTCTTGGGAGCTCTTGACTCTACCAGGAGGATATTGCTTGTACCCCAGATATGGTTTGATACCTCAGACTAATGCCTTTTCTTGAGAAAGGTCCAGCCACTCCCATATCACAGCCCCCAGACCATCTTCACAACTTCTCAGACCATCTTTCATCTCCCCTCAGACCATCTTCTCACCCCCTCAGATTATCTTTCTATCTTCTTTCAGACCATCTTCTCACTGCTCAGACCATCTTTCAGTTCCCTCAAACTATCCCTTCAGACCATCTTCCATTTCCCCTCAGACCATCTCTCCACCCCCTCAGAGCATCTTCCTGCCACCCTCGGGCCATCTCCCTACCAGGCTACCTTGTTATTTCCACCATGGAATTTAGCCCAGGGACCTACGTAAAGCTGCACATTCACAGTAGCAGATGGAAAGCAGGGAGGCTGTAAGCTGCCCACAAACTCCACAGAGTGTCCTAGGCATCCCCAACCTCAACCCACATTTTCGAGTCTTGGTAGAGGGGTTGCGAATGGATGCCCAAAGTGGAAGGTAAAGTATGTGGGTAAAGGGTCCCCTTTGGCCTGAAGGTGTCTGATTCAGCACCCTGTCCCCTGCTTTGTCTGGTGGGTGCTGGTCCTCAGTGTGGAGGATGAACCACATGGAATTGTACTAGAGGCCTTGGGACTATACTGGGCCCACTGTCCCCCTAGCTTGCTGCCCTTCATCCTGCTTGGTCTGCTGGGAAGTGAGTGTGGGGGGCCAGTTGATAGCTTTGTCCTGTGGAATGTGGATGATGCTCGAGAGGCTGTTAGCCTTATCTGGGGGGGGGGGGTCTTCATTGTGTGGGGGAGGGGAGGGTGCAGGGCCTGACTGCTTGGGTCTGGTTAGTGTCTGAGTGACAACCTGGGGGAGGAACTTGGAGTCTTGGAACTCCAGGTGGGGGTGGAGGGCTCTTGTTCCAGACTCCCCTTCCCCTTGAGGAGTTCCAGCAGTGAGCTAGTACTTTGTCTCTGGCACCTGAGGCTTTGATTTCAACTTCAGCATCCAGGGATGTACTTTTCTATCAATTACCAGACTGGGAGGTGAAGGCTTGGTTTGAGAAGTGACTCACCCAAGGTCCCGTACCTCATCACCTCTGAGCTGTGCCTGTAGTAACAAGGCTGTCAGACTAGAAGAAGGTGTGGAGGGACGAGGGACTGAGAGTGCTGGCTATGTGGCCTTGGTGTCTGAATCAACAGAGGGGGCACCAGTGTGGGGACCCCGGGTCAAGGGTGCAGCCAGCAGTTCACTATACCTGCTCTGCCCTGTGTGACCCCAGCTAGGCACTTGCTGGTGAGGCATGAAATGAGGGCCATGGACCTTTGCAAGTTCCCAGCCCAGCAGGATCAAGATGGGTAGGAATGAGAGGGGCTGAGCCCCGGCTCTGCCTTTGAAGTAGTCTATCCCTTTCCTGATGTCTCAGGTTTCACTGCTGGTGGTGGAGTGGGGATGGGACCCGAGGAGCCACCCTGCCTTCTGTTTGGCTGGTGCTGAGGAAGCCCCTAGCAGTCCCTTCCTGGTCGCTGGGGACAACCCAGCATTGAAACTTGTCCCATGCTAATTTGCTGCATGACCTCTGCAAGTCTGTCTTTCTTGAGCCTCTACTGCTTGCTTGTAAAACTCCTGCTTCCCAGCGCTGCTGTAGGGAGGTGAGGGGACAGTGGAGCAGACAGGTACTGTCTGTTCTGTGATCCTAACACTGGGTAGCCAGGCATCCCTGTCCTTTCTCTGTTCTGTAGACGTGTCTATAACTAGCTTCAGTTTCAGAAATGGCTGCCCCTTGCTGTAAACTGGCTTGTAGATGCCCTGTCTCTCTACATACGCCCCTGAGCATGGACAGACAGAGCCATGTTGTTCTTGGGTCTGTGTCTGGGCTGTGTATTTTGTGTTTTTGGGGGAAGGCTTTTGTGCAGCTTCTGCCCACCCTGCTCACCATTTCCTATTTCTACAGGGCTGGTTCCTTCAGAGACCCCAAGTGCCTGTGCCTCAGACCCGTGTGCTCCAGGGATAGAGTGCCAGGCTACGGAGAATGGTGGCTACATCTGTGGGCCCCCGGAGCTCCAGGGCTGTGCCACACAGCCATGCCACCATGGTGCTCTGTGTGTGCCCCAGAGTTCAGATCCTAATGGCTTCCGCTGCTACTGTGTGCCTGGCTTCCAGGGACCCCGCTGTGAGCTGGACATTGATGAGTGTGCATCCCGGCCCTGTCACCATGGGGCCACCTGCCGCAACCTGGCTGATCGCTACGAGTGCCTCTGTCCCCTTGGCTATGCAGGTAATGGCACTAGCCTCCCTGAAGAGTCTGGACAGTGGAGCTCATCCGTGGCTAGCATGGTAGACACAGCTCCTCCTCTATGGAATGGCCCTTCCAGCTCCCAAAGCTACCTCCTGAAGTGGCCTGAAATTTGGAGGGCAGACACAGATGGGGATAATTCTTCAAGTGACACTCAGTCTAGAATAGCCTGGAGTCTGTAGTGTAGATACTATTGTTTCTACTAACCCTGAATTCAGACACTGATCAAACTCAAGGGTAAATGGTACAGACAGAGGATCAGGCTCCAGGGAGAGGCATCCTAGCATGTATCCTGGCGAAAGTGAATTGAGACACTGGGTCCCTGAGTCTTTCCCCTCCTTCAAATGTTGCACATGTGATATCATGGGTTCCAGCTGTCTGCGTGTCTCCTGGTTTGGAGGTATATGTATGTATATGTCTATGTATATGTAGCTGTAAGGGGCCTCTGTGCACCTGGCCAGTGTGTGGGCTCTTGGAATGCTTCTGTGGGAAGCACTGGTGTGTCTGTGCCAGCAGGTGTGTGCACTGGTCATGGGATTCTGGTAACTTTCCAGTGAGTGGTGATGTGAGCAGGCAACTCTGAGTGACTCATTTCTCTCCTTTCCTTCTGAGCCAGGTGGGGGAGTTGGGATTCCAAGCAGCCTGGGTCTGGCTCCCCCTGGCACAGAGGGTGGGAGTGGGCTGGAGGGTCATGGGAAGGAGGGGCCTTGTGGCATGCTCACTGATCCAGGAAATAGGGAGGGCTCCAGCTGCAGTCAGCTGGCTTCCATGACCAAACCCGCTCAGGGGCTGGGGGCAGGACCTATAGGAGTCTGTAGTAACCTGGGGAACTCATGAATCTCCCCACAATGAGCACCTCCATCTCCTTCCATGTCCACCTCCATCCCAGGCAGAACCATGTGGCAGTCATGGTTTGCCCAGAGCCTTGGGGTTCCTGGGTGGGACCAAGGACTTCCAGTGACCACCCCTCTGTGGGTTCATTACTTATTCCCCATTCAGAGCCATCAACGTTGTAAAATGCAGACAGACAGGAGCTCACCACTCAGCTGCTGTATTAGTTACTTTTTGCATTGCTGTGGCCAAACACCTGATAAGAAGCAGCTTAAGGAAAGAAGGGTTTATTTTGGCTCCTGGTTTCATAGCTTGAGGTTCAGCCCATCATGATGGGGGGAGGCATGGTGGCAGACTGTGAGACAGCTGGTCGCACTGCATCTGCAGTCAAGATGTAGAGAAGCCGGTACCATTCACATCCAGTGTGGGTCTCCCTCTTCATTTAAACCTTTCTAAAAACCCTTTCACAGACACTCCCAGAGGTGTGTCTCTTAGGTGATTCCAAATCCAGTCAAGTTGACAATAAAGTTTAACCATTACAGCTGCCTAGAACTTTAAAATTTATTTTATAATAATCATATTTTGATTTTATTTTTAAAGAAAATTTAGATATTTATTTGGGAGAGAGAAGGCGAGAGAGCGTATGGGTGTGCCAGGATTTCCTGCCACTGGAAAACAAAACAAAACAAGAAAACCCCTTTGTGCATCTGACTTTATGTGGGTGCTGGAGGATTGAACCTGGGCCATCAGGCTTTGCAAGCAAGTGCTTTTAACTGCTGAGCCATCTCTCCAAATATATATACATATTTATTATTTTTAAAGGCTCTTCTTCTGAGAAGTCTTCCCTGCCTTCCCTTGGCTCTCACTCTTCTCTTACAGGACTCAGTTCTTTTTTCTCATTGAGCTTATTATTACTAAAAACCAGTCCTTTCCCAGTTGTGACCTCTGCCAGGGCAGGGATGGTCCTCTGGTTTCTACATAGCAACACCACCTGCTTTGAATGAAACTAAACAAACCAAACCAAACCATCGGGTCTGGAATCTGCCCTTAGAGCCCCACGGGTTGCTCTCGGTAACTGGAGCAGACCCCTGTAGGTGTGCGTCTACCCAGAGGGTGTGATCGCTGTGTCTCGGCCCCTCTCCAGGCGTGACTTGCGAGTCAGAGGTGGACGAGTGCGCCTCGGCGCCGTGCCTGCACGGCGGCTCGTGCCTGGACGGCGTGGGCTCCTACCGCTGCGTGTGCGCGCCGGGCTACGCGGGCGCCAGCTGCCAGCTAGACGTGGACGAGTGCCAGAGCCAGCCGTGCGCCCACGGGGGCGTGTGTCACGATCTCGTCAACGGGTGAAGGAGCGGCCGGGGGTGGGGGTGGGGACCGGCCGGGGAACTGGGGGGCGGGCGCGCGCTCATTCCCGACCATGCCCGCGCCCCAGGTTCCGATGCGACTGTGCGGACACGGGATACGAGGGCGCGCGATGCGAGCAGGAGGTGCTGGAGTGCGCGTCGGCGCCCTGCGCGCACAACGCGTCCTGCCTCGACGGCCTGGGCAGCTTTCGCTGCCTCTGCTGGCCAGGTGCGTGCGCGCGCGCGCGGCGCGGGGGGGCGGCGGGGTAGGTGCTGCGCCTGCGCGCGGCCCTCTGCGCGCCCGCTGGTGGCACTGTCACAAGTATGAGCCTCTGCAAAATAGAACTTAACCGCATCGGATCTTCGGGTTGTAAGGCGGAGCAGTGACAGTACAAGGGTGCTTAAGCATCCGGTCCAGGGCCTGGCAGCAGCCAAGAGCTTAAGAGACTGGTGTTCATAAGCAAGGGCTGCTGCCACTCAGGCCGCCACGCCATTCCTTCTAGTTCCCCAGCGTGTCTTTGGCTCACAGTTGGTGACTGTATCCTGGGCCTCTCTGAGCCTGGGTTCACAAAGGGAGGTGGAGGGGATATGCTTGGAGACCTCGTGTGACCTGATGCCCGCGCGTGCGCCCCCAGGCTTCAGTGGCGATCGGTGCGAGGTGGACGAGGACGAGTGTGCAGCGGAACCTTGCCGAAATGGGGGACAGTGCCTGCAACGCTCCGACCCAGCCCTGTACGGGGGTGCCCAGGCTGTCCTTCCCGGTACTTTCAGCTTCCACCATGCTGGGGGCTTCCTGTGTCGCTGCCCTCCGGGCTTTGCAGGTGAGCCCCTTGCTGGGGAAGCACTCAGCCTAGACCCAGAAACCCAGGGAGGGATTTGGGTTGGCCCAAGGCCTTGTCCTTTCGGGTGCCACTCTGTCCTAGTTGGTGCCTATTTCTGGACCTCAGTCTTCCTAAGTGTAAAATGGATCCTTTTGGTTGTGGTCTGGCTCTTGAGGGTGCAGGCGGCAGCCACAGCTGAGCCTCTTACAGGGGACGACTGCGGTGTGGATGTAGATGAGTGTGCCTCATCGCCATGTCTCAACGGAGGCCGATGCCAAGACCTGCCCAATGGCTTCCAGTGTCACTGCTTTGATGGCTACACAGGTGCCTGGCTGGGGTTGACTTGGATGGGGTCAGGGCTGGGTGAGAAGATCCCTTCGGGCTGATGTATGGATTGATATGACAGGAGATAAGACAGGAGGTATTTGCAATGGCTCCGGTGACAGCTGCGCCTGATGAACTGGGACCCCTGCTTTGCCCAACTTGATCATATTTGACAGTGACACACTGCATGGGCTATGTCAACGCTTCCAGGGAAGCTTGTGCCCTGGGGGATGTTTGCTGGGTCACAGATACTTCAGCCCCTTCCATACTGAGTGTCTCTAAGCACACATAGGAGGAGCCAGGACCAGCCTGACTAGGGCTAGGGGCTGTCCAGAGACCTGCTCAGGAGAGGAGTTTGGCTTAGAGTCAGAGCTGGGGTCAGGTGTGGATGACTGCCAGCTGGGGCCACCAGTGGTTTGGGCTTTGTGAGAGAATGGGCAGAATGATGGTAGGGTACTTCAGACATACCTGGACCTCTGATGTCAAAGGGCCCGATGAGGTCAAGGAATTTCTGGGTGGAGTGTGGAGTGGGGCAGAGCCTCAGACAGTACAGGAGTGGAAGTAAGGTAATGTAAAGGGGCCAACAAACTTTGCCTTTGGAGCACCAGAGCTTGGAGGAGCTCTCCCTGCAGACACATGGCCACTAGTGAATGGGTGAACTTGAGAACTGCTTACACAGTCCTGGAGCATCCCTGCCTCCACTGGAATGCTGGTGGTGGATGCTCCTCCACATGCCAACAGCATTCTTCCCAGCACACACGCACCCCACCCCCACACTCTTATGCCTCCTCTCCCTGCAGGATCCTGGGTGTAGAGTCCTCTGCCTGGGAGAGAGGCTGGTAATTGCTCTCCACTCTCACCACCCAAAGCTCTTTGGTTCAACACTCTTTCCCTGAGTGCCTCATGCCCCAGGGGGTCCTGAAAGCCTGCTCCCTCCTCCAAGTCCTGCCCCAGTTCCCCACTCTTGCACAGCCCCATGAAGCAAGGCTTAACATCCTCATCTTACAGATGTGGCAATGGAGGCGTAGAAAGGGGAGTCAGTGGGAACCAGATCCTTTCAATTGAGCTTTGTTGGCAGGTGACAAGGAGGGCAGCTCTCTGAGATCACAGCCCAGGAGGACAGAGCCTGGATGTGGAGCTGGGCACCCTGCCCAGCCTCCCTTGGGGCAGTGCTGGGTATGTGGGAGGCCAGCCTGGCATTCCTGAGCTGGCTCAGAAGGAAGCAGGTGGGCCAGGCAGGGAGCTCCGCTACCTAGTTCCAGCACATCTGTCTGTGGGGGACAATGGGGCCATGGGTTCTGGGCCCCTTCCTGGGGGGCCTGTTGCTCCTGGCAGGTAGGGAGGGTAGGACTTTGGGCAGAGGGAGGCTGGACAAGTGACTGATGATAGGAGGAGGCTATGGGATGTGTGAGATGACTGGGCTCAGCTTTGAGTCTTGGAGGCTCCTCTGGGCCTGGGTCCCCTATGGCCAGACTGTGGAGGCTCTGACTAAGCTGGGGGTGATTGCTGGGGTCTCTTGATCCTGGAGGGGAGGATGGGACAGTCACCTCCTAGCCAGAGGGAATGAGGGGTAGGTGTGGGAGTTGCTCAGTATGCCCCAGATGTATAACCCACCCTAGCTCATTACGGCATTACTCTGTCCTTATAGCTATGCTAGGTCCTAGCACTAAGGTCCCAGAGATTCTGGTCCCAGGAGATTGAAGTGGAGTGAATAGACACTTTCAACACAGGGTTCTGGGAAACTGCCTAAGGTGGGGGGGTTGGACACATTAGTTGGGTATCTAGGAAAATTTATGGGTCCTCTGAGGTGGTTTTTGCCAAAGTGGGAGTTTGAAAGGTACTACAGGAGGCTGAGGCAGAACTTTCTAGGAAATACTTAGAGGAATGGGAAGTTTAAGATTTTTAGGGGCAGGAATGAAGCTTGATAGCCTAGAAGGGCCCAACCTATGAGGTGGTCTTGAATGCCAGGGTGAGGGATGGGGCCATATGCAGCAGTGAGGTACCACTTGGAAAGAGTCCCCCATTTACTGTGAAGATGCAAAGGGTCTTCTGAAGGCAGGTGACCTGGAGCTGCCAGATTTTGGCTTAGAGAACTGGTAAGGCAGGAGTCATAGGGCAGGAGAAAAGGTGGAGGATGAGGCTGGAGGTCAAACCCACAGTGTATGGAGACCAGTGAGACATGGAAAGGGAAGGGGAATCTTGGATTCTGGCCTGAAGGTGACCTCAGTGAACCTGGAGCAAGCCTTCAGGATTGGCTTGATTGGCAGGTACTAAGCTCTGTGAGGCATTTGAGTTCTGGGGTTCTGGCCCTGGCATACTAACCCTTTGCTGGTCTTTCCTTTAGGCCTCACATGTCAGGAGGATGTAGATGAATGTCGATCTGAGCCTTGCCTCCATGGCGGAACCTGCAGTGACACGGTGGCGGGTTATGTCTGCCAGTGCCCTGAGGCCTGGGGTGGACCAGAGTGTTCTGTAGAGCTCACTGGCTGTCAGGGCCACACCTGCCCACTGGCTGCCACCTGCATCCCTACCTTCAAGTCTGGGGTCCACAGTTATGCCTGCCGCTGCCCACCTGGTACCTATGGACCTAGCTGTGGCCAGAACACCACCTTCTCGATTGTGGCCGGGAGCCCTGTGTGGGCATTGGTACCAGTTGGTGGCCCCCTGGGTCTGGCACTGAGGTTTCGTACCACATTGCCTACTGGAGTGTTGGCCACTCGCAATGACACCCAGGACAGCGTAGAGCTGGCCCTGGTGGGGGCTGCACTCCATGCCACACTCTGGAGGCATGGTACCATGGCACTTGTCCTTAGACTGCCAGACCTAGCCCTGAATGATGGGTACTGGCACCAGGTAGAGGTGGCATTCAGTGTGGCGACCCTGGAATTGCGGCTCTGGCATGAGCGCTGCCCTGACCAGCTCTGTGTGGTCTCTGGTCTTGTGGCAGCAGGTCCCATGGCCTCAGTGGCTCCCGGGCCTGTCGGGCCTTGCTTTGTCCAGCTAGGTGGCTGGGCCCTCGTAGGCTGCCTCCAGGATGTGCGTGTGGACGGGCACCTTCTGCTGCCTGAGGAGCTGAATGGGACTGTGATCCTGGGCTGTGAACGCAGGGAGCCTTGCCAGCCCTCACCCTGTGCTCATGGAGGGACCTGCGTGGACCTGTGGACTCACTTCCATTGTGACTGCCCGCGGCCTTATGATGGGTCCACATGCACTGATGGTGAGGGATGAGCCGGCGGGGAGGCAGCACCAATGTTTGGCTCCCCAGCTTGTTGGCCTCTCACACCAGCACCATCTCTCCCTGCAGAGATCCCTGCTGCCACTTTTGGCTTGGGTGGTACCCTGAGCTCTGGCTCCTTTCTGCTCCACCAGCTGCCAGGCCCCAACCTCACCGTGTCCTTCCTCCTCCGCACTCGGGAGTCCGCTGGCCTGCTGCTTCAGTTTGCCAGCGATTCAGCCACTGGTCTGACCGTCTTTCTGAGAGAGGGCCAGATCCAGGTCGAAGCACCCAGCCGTCCTGCTGTGGTCCTCCCTGGGCGATGGGATGATGGACTCCGCCACTTTGTGACGCTCAGCCTTGGGCCTGACCAGCTGGAGGACCTGGGGCAGCAGCTGCACGTGGGTGGCAGGCTCCACCCTGCCGACACCCAGCCTTGGGGCGGGCCTTTTCGAGGCTGTCTCCAAGACCTGCGACTGAATGATGTCCACCTCCCTTTCTTTCCGGGGCGGGTGGAGAACTCAAGCTGGACCAGCGAGCTAGACACTGGCCAGTCCTGGAATCTTACCCAGGGTTGTGTTTCCGAGGACGTATGCAGTGTGAGTGCCACTGAATGGGTCCTTAACCATGATCTGACCTGTATGTAATATTGGGGTTACTGTGTTACTGATGAGGAAACAGGTTCAGGAGATGTGACCTGCCTAAGGTCCTGCTGTGGCAGTGGCAGAGCAGGGGGAGCCTTCTGATGGTCCTGTGCTCCTCACCCTTGCCCCTGTCCTGGTCTGGGATGACCCCCTGACCTAGACAGAGGGTGGGATCTGCTTGGGGGAAAGGGAATGGAGAGCTCCTGCACAAAGCAATAGTCTAGTGTGAACCAGGCTGGTCTCTATTGTCAAGGAAGTTCAGGCTAGTGGTTTCATGCCTTGGAGCCTAGCTCCTAGGCTGTAAGGTGGGGTTGATGGTGACCTCACCTCCACATTGGAGAGGAGTTTATGTATCTGCTCTCATGAATGCTCAGGGGTGGGTGTGGGGGAAGATGCTGATCCCTGACCTCTGCCCCATGCTCTCACAGTCTGATCCCTGTTTCAACGGTGGAACTTGCCTTGTCACTTGGAATGACTTTCACTGTACCTGCCCTGACAACTTCACGGGGCCCACCTGTGCCCAGCAGCTGTGGTGCCCCAGCCAGCCTTGCCTTCCGCCTGCCACCTGTGAGGAAGTCCCAGATGGTTTTGTATGTGAGTGCACGGCCAGGGCAGCCAACATGCTGGGGGCTGGATGCTGAAGTTGGTTAGATCCCTCCGGGTTAGGTGATATTGGGTTATAGACAGGAACAATAGCAGCCTCAGCCCAGTGGGGTGAGACTCTGTATTTGGTGGGACAGAGGCTTTCTTGGGGAGGTGAGCATGTGCTGGGTTTTCCAGGGTGATGCTGGGTGACATAGGGAAGAACATTCAGAAAAGGGAATGGCCTGTGTGCAGGTTCTGAAGGCTAAAGAGCAGCGGCTTGCAATTTAGTTTAAGGGCACTGGGGAACCACAGGCTTTTTTTTTTTTTTTTTTTTTGAGACAGGGTCCCCTTGAACTTCTAATCCTCCTGCCTTTACTTCCCTAGTGTGCCAGGATTACTGGCTTTGGGCCACCACACCCAGTTTCTGTCTGTGGTGCTGGGGATCAAACCCAGGTCTTTGACTTCATGCATGCTAGGCAAGCACTCTACCAACTTGAAGTACATTCTCCAGCCTATTGGAATGTTTTAAATTTGAGAGGAATAGGATTGGATCTACATTTAAATTTTTTTAATTTAATTTTATTGATTTGAGAGAAAGAAGGAAAGAGATAAGAGAGGGAGCAAATGGGCATGCCAGGTCTCCAGCCATTGCAAATGAACTCCAGAGGCATGGGCCACTTTGTGGTCTGGCTTACGTGGGCCCTGGGAATAGAACCTGGGTTCTTAGGCTTTGCAGGCGAGTGCCTTAACTGCTAAGCCTTCTCTCTAGCCCTGGATGTATATTTTTTAAAAAATGGAGGCCAGGCAGGCATGGTGACGCACGCCTTTAATTTTTAGCACTTGGGAGGCAGAGGTAGGAGGATCACCTTGAGTTCAAGGCTAGTCTGGGACTACAGAGTGAGTTCCAGTTCAGCCTACGTTAGACTCGACTACATGAGACCAAACCTACCAACTAGAGCAACGAACAACAACAAAAAACACGCCCCTCAAAACATGATTGGGCACAGGAAATTCACAGAGGTGGGAAAGGAGCTGAATTTTCAAGGGGTTTAATATTGGGCCCTGGGCTTTGAGGACAGAGCGGACACCCCCAGCACTGACTGGCAGGTAATTGATTCCGCTCAGGTGGGGAACGCAGGGTGAAGAAGTGGGTGGGTGCCTCTGGGCCAAGTCCTGCTCATGGTGGGGGCGGGTCGGAGGACACCTGGTGGCATCTGGTGAAGGCTAGAAGGCCATTTCCCAGCTCCCCTTCCTCTCTCTACAGGTGTGGCCGAGACCTCGTTCCGCGAAGGGCCCCCGGCTGTGTTCAGCGGGCACAGCGTGTCGTCCGGGCGCGAGCTCAGCGGGCTCTCGTTGGCCTTCCGCACGCGCGACCCCGAGGCGGGGCTGCTGCGCGCCGCCGCCGGCCGGGCGGGCGTCTGGCTGGCCGTGCGCAACGGCTCGCTGGCAGCCGGGGTGTCGGGCGCGGAGCTTCCCGTCCCCGGGCCGCTCGTGGCCGACGGCGCCTGGCACCGCGTGCGCCTGTCTCGGGAGCGCCCGGCGGCCGCCGCGTCGCGCTGGCTGCTGTGGCTGGACGGCGCGGCGACGCCCGTGGCGCTGCGCGGCCTGGCGGGCGACCTGGCCTTCCTGCGGGGCCCGGGCGCCGCGCGCCTGCTGCTGGCCGAGAACTTCACGGGCTGCCTGGGCCGCGTGTCTCTCGGAGGCCTCCCGCTGCCTGTGGCTCGGCCGCGGCCCGGCGCGCCCCCCGGAGCCAGGGAACACTTCTCCGCCTGGCCGGGGACGCCCACGCCGCGCCTGGGCTGCAGCGGCGCGCCCGTGTGCGCGTCCTCGCCCTGCCTGCACGGCGGCGCCTGCCGCGACCTCTTCGATGCCTTCGCGTGCGCCTGCGCCCCGGCCTGGGAGGGGCGCCGGTGCGAGGCCCGCGCTGACCCGTGTCGCTCGGCGCCCTGTGCCCGCGGGCGCTGCCACGTGCGCCCCGACGGGAGCTTCGAGTGCAGCTGCCCGCCAGGCTTCTCCGGCCCGCGCTGCAGGTGCGGACGGCGGGTGGCGGGAGGTGGGGCGGGGTATGGGTCTAGGGAGGTGGGGTGGAGCTGCCTGCTGCTGATTGCTTGGGGTGTGTATCAGTCTTCACCCTTTTAAGCCGGGCATGGTGGCGCACATCTTTTATCCCAAAACTCGGGAGACAGAGGTAGGAGGATCACCGTTGAGTTCGAGGTCACCCTGAGACTACATAGTGAATTTCAGGTCAACTTGGGCCAGAGCGAGACCCTATCTTGAACTCCCACCCCCCAAAAAAATATTCAGCTATATTTAACATATTACATTTTTTGATTATTTTTCATTTATTTATTTGAGAGCAACAGACAGAAGGAGAGAGAGAGAATGAGAATGGGCGCGCCAGGGCCTCCAGCCGCTGCAAACGAACTCCAGACGCTGCGCCCCTTGTGCATCTGGCTAACGTGGGTCCTGGGGAATTGAGCCTTGAACCGGGCTGCATAGGCTTCACAGGCAAGCGCTTAACCGCTAAGCCATCTCTCCAGCCCGCTCAGCTATATTTAAATTCCAGAGATTTCTTGAGGTTTAGGTGCTTAGACACAGGTAGTCAGGGAGGATGAACTTGAGGCGTTGCAGTGAGCTGAACTGTCTATAATGGCTCAGAGTCTGGCCTCTTCCCCATTTCCTTCTGGACTCAGGGTTGCCTAGCCTCTGTCTGGCTTTCATGTCGCATGATTAGTGCTGCTTCACCCTGTCCTTACTTTAGTCCTTTCATTTCACCACTTTTCAAAGACCTCTGGCTCAAGAAAGATTCCCATGGTGTGGGGTGGGGGAGGGGCAGAGTGCCAGCCCCCTGTCCCATCCCTCCCACAGTTGGAGAGGTCCGTAGGAGGGCGGCCTGCATTCCACACACGAGAGCACTCGGTGGGTGATGTGGGTCATCGGGCAGGGCTAGAGCAGCTCCCAGCATCCCACCTTCCTGCCATGCAATTTCTCCCCAGGTTGCCTGTCCTGCCCAAGGAATGTAGCCTCAACACTACCTGCCTTGATGGCAGCCTGTGTCAGGGTGAACCCCAGAGCACTAACTGCAGCTGCCAGGAGGGCCTTGCTGGCTGGAGGTGTGTCTGGGAGCCTTGGGGCCTGGGAGGTGGACTGGCGAGTGTGAAGAGCTGAGCAAGGTGGCTGTTGGCTTCCCTCTAGCCAAGGCAAGGAAAGTAGGATCCCCTCATTGTCTCATCCCTCACTGGTATCAGTACCAAATGGCCCACCATTGTCGCTCATTCTTCTGGGACTTCTAAGACCATTCTCTGCTGTAGAGACGCTTGCCAGGAAGCCATTTCCCACTCGGTTTTATGAAGCCCCTTGGTCTTCAGAACCATGGTGGGAAACGGTGAAAGTGAAGCTTCTGGACCTCCAGGCAGTGCAGTCAGCATCCATGTCTCCTCATGAGCGCGAGTGTGTGTGTGTGTCTGTCCCTCCTTCGTCCTTCCTTTCTCAGTCATGAATGCTAGGGGAGAGAGGGGGGGAGAGAGGGAGAGAGGGAGAGAGGGAGGGAGGGAGGGAGGGAGAGAAGGTGATGGAGCTCACCTTCAGTTCTGGTCACCTAGCCAGGTAGGAGCAGTGGCTGAGGTGGAGAGCTAGAACAGCTGAGGGGAACAGGAGGAATGGCTTCCTCAGCCCCCATTCTTCCCCAGGTGTCAGAGGCCTTCCTTGCCCTGTGAAGACAACCCCTGTTTGAATGGGGGTACGTGCCGGGCAGCCAGTGGCATCTCTGAATGTATCTGCAGTGCTGGATTCTCTGGCCAGTTCTGTGAAGTGGTGGTAAGTAACACCTAGGGGAGGGTTGCTGAGCCAGAGGGTGCTGGGCAGGGTTGGTACAGCTCCCCAATGGACCTGGCCCTGGAGCAACTCCGTGGAGCACGGGAAATGGCCCCTTCACACCCCCATGCAGTAGTGATTTCACTCAGTGGAGAGTTTTGGCACTCCACCATCCATTATGCATGGCCCAAGGCTTCATTCTGTGCCCAGGGGACTATGAGATCCAAGATTCAGGGTCCACAAGGTCAGGTATCCCTGACCCCTGGAGGCTTAACAGAGGGATCTGGATCCAGGGGGCCCATGGTGGGCAGTGGGCACTAGCCCAGGCCTCTGGAAGGGCAATCTGGGGAGCAGCCTTGATCTCAGCAGGCTTTTGCCAGGCTGACCATAAACCATAGGTCCTCCCGGCTTCTGGGGAAGGCTTCCTTTCAAGTTGAACTTTTATAGCCTTTGTCTTCCCCATCTAGCCATCAGCTTGCCAGGCCAGGAGGAGGAAATGGCTTTACAGCTCCCTAGAAGTTCTGGGTAGCAGGGAGCTGGCCGGTCTGAATTTCATAGCTCTGGGCCCAGTGCTGAGGCTGGGGCTGCGACAGTCAAGTAACAGCAGGTTGAGAAGCCTCAAGGTGCTGGGGGAGGACCAGCGAGTGGGAGACTTTGGGACTCCAAACTCTTCAGAACTCCTGACATGCAGTCTTTGAGAGGGGTATCAATGGGAGTCCATGCCTGGTGACCAGAGGCAGTCTGCACCCCACCTCTAAAGCCTGGCTGGAGTCTTCCAAGGACAGGCTGTTAGAACTCCCATGGGCAGGCACCACCTGTTGACTTCTCTTTGCCATCAGCTAGATTGAGCTGTCCCAGCTCTTGTTCCAGCTGCTGACATAGGGTCCCAGGAATCCCCATCAGTGCTGACCTGGGACCAGGCCTTCTATCCTTCAGCCAGAGCCCCTTGTCTCTTGTAGAAGTGCCTGCTTGCACATCCTGATGGCTGCCTCTTCCACCACCTTCCAGGAAGCTTGCTTCACTGAGTCCTCTTACCTCTCATCTCTTGCAGAAGGGCCTGCCCTTGCCCCTGCCCTTCCCACTGCTGGAGGTAGCCGTACCTGCTGCCTGTGCCTGCCTCCTCCTCCTCCTCCTGGGCCTCCTCTCTGGGGTTCTGGCTGCCAGAAAGCGTCGTCAGTCAGAGGGCACCTACAGCCCTAGTCAGCAGGAGGTGGCCGGGGCCCGGCTGGAGATGGACAGTGTCCTGAAGGTGCCACCTGAGGAGAGACTCATCTAGGCCAGGTTGGCTGTCAGTGCCATGCCCCTGAAGCCCTGTAGGATCTCTGCCTGGAGACCCAAGAAGACCATTTCCAGAGCCAGGACACCTGCTGTGTGTGTTCCTGGTCGCTAGCAGCTCTTGCTTCTGCCTATCATGGACTCAAGAAGAGGGGAGCAACTCAGGGATGCAGAAAGGCCAGTGAGGTTGGGAACCTCTCTGGTGTGCTGGCCTGTGCCACAGCAGGCATGAGGCTGTACGTGAGGGAATACATGGGCACCTGTGGTATGGCAGGTGTGTGTAAGCATGTGTGTAAGGGACTTGTTGGTCTGCAGGTTCCAGTGTGAGTGTTGTGACATGTCTCTTGCTGTGTGCCTACATGACTGTAATGGGAACAGGTGATCCCATTGGGGAGGTGGCTGCTGCATGGGTAGGGACAGCCTGTATGTCTCTGGGACAGGGGTAGCCCAAGGCTGCACCTTCTCCAGCAGGCCAAGCCAGAGCTCGCCCAAGCACCTAGGCAGTGGTTCTGGCATCTTGTCCCACCTCCAAGGACGGCTCCTGCCATGGAGACAGCTGGAAAACGGGGGAGGGGCATTTTGGAGAAAGCTGGGCTCTTGGCTCCCAGAACAAAAGCTCCTTCAAGCAGATCTGACTGCCCTATGCCAGGGCCAGTCCCAGTCCCATTCACTGACCCACGTCTGCAGGGCAGGCTCATAGGAACAGAAGAACCTCTGCCCTGAGCTCCCCTGCCATGGGCATTTGTAGGAATGGGGTGGCCCTCCTGTCTACCTCACAGGGCTATTGTAAGGATCAGGGAGGCTCACAGCAGAGAACTCCAGAAGTCTTTAAATTCCTGTCTGATAAGAAGGACTGTGGGGTGTTCTTTTAGATGGTGGGAAGTGTCATCTGTGTCAGACTTGAAGGTGCTTTCTAGGGCCTGGTAAGGCGGCCTTCCCTTGTCAGCCCTCACAAACACCACTTCCGGGTTCTCCAACTAGACCTGCTCCTTCGACTGCTAGATGGGTTGCCTGAGTGTGGCTGTTGATTCAAGCCAAGGAAATCCTCAGTTTGCTAAACCCTGTGCTCAGTAGACACTGGACAGCCTCTGAATCTGCCTGCCCAAGGGTGCTCAACATGCTGCGACCTCTGACTCCAGGAGGACTTTTTCAGAGGGCTTACCCTTGAGCTTCCCAGAGTCACACTAACCTGGAGATGTGCCCTTTTCATTTCCCTGGGCTTATGCTTCCTGACTGGGGGTTCCGTGTGCCAATGCCAGGTGGTTCTTTGACATAGTGGAGCTGGAGAGTGACTTTCTCTGGAAGACCTGGGGCTCAGTAGAGACTGACAGGGATGAATGCTAAGCCAAGGGGCCTGTTTGGACCTTTATCCACAAGGAGGTGGGACCACTTTGCACCATCTGTCACCATGACACCTGGGAAAGAGCTTGCTGGTCCTTGGCACAGTTCTCTGTAGCCAAGACATTTTCTGTGGAGCTTCCACATACCGACCAAACATTCCAACTTCACCTCAGTGACCCTGGTGACTGGCACAGAGTTCTCTTCCAAACACATGCACAACTAGGGTGCAGACCACTCTGAGGCTCTGCTTTTGCTGAGAGATTTTGAAGGGTGTGTCCCCAGGAATGTTCAGGCCCTGTTGGTGGCCTACAGGACTGTACTATGGTCTCAACAGGGCTGTGTGTGTGTGGGGGGGGGGGGGGCAGGTTGTCAACAGCCTAGTCTCCATGGCCTCCTTGGGAAGGAAGGAGGCAAGCTGAGCTTGTTCAGAGCTCCAGATGGGCATGTGTGGGTCCAGGCCTTCTCCACCGCCCCTTGTCTGGCCTCTACTTTGAAGGACAGGTGGTGAAGATTCTTGAGGGTGCACTCAGGCTCCCTCTACAGGAACTTCCTGAAGGACACAGGCGACAGCCTTCTACCCAAGAATATTTTATTGAATACACACACACACAGTTCATCCTTGGATTTGCACATTCCACCCAGTGAGTGAAGAGACAGTGGTGTATGTATGCACACGCACGCTTGCCACCAGCCACCCCCAGCACAGCAGGGGGGATGGTATGGGTGTGTGCTGTCTTCTGGGCTGCCCAGCACCTCCCTCCTTCCCTTTGCCCCCTTGGCAGGGTGGGGGTCGGTCTTGCCCTTGTTGGCATCTGGAGTTTGCCAGGGCAGGGAGTTGGAATTGGATGCAGCCATGCTGAAACACCTGAATGCCTAGGAGGGTCCCATAACCCAGGTGAGCCATGGCTCCCAGAATGGAAGAGCCCCAAGGAGGGCTTTGTGCCAGATCCCGGCTCTCCTAGCTTCTCAGATGAGGGAGCTCCCTGGGGTGACCAGGACCTCCTGAGACCCACCTGTTCCTATCAGAAACTGGGGTAGACTGTCTGACCATTTCAAGTAGGAAATGAGAAATCAGGTCAAATGCTTACAATTTCCTGCATGCCTCTGATGGTTGTTTTCTTAAGTGGTTAGGCTTTGTTTTACCGTGGTTTATTGAAAGGAGTCAATTTTAAAGATTCAACAAATCAATAAGGTAAAAAGGAAAAGAAAAAGAAACAATAAAACATTTCATTATAACTTTGGTGGCTCAGCCTCAGGAATTTCTGTGCTGGAGATGGGGGCGGGGGGCTAGTTTCTAGGCCCCCTCCTGCCCCAGGCTGAGAGAGGGGCCACACATTTGTCTACTCCACAGGAGACCTTGGAGGGCAGAGGCCCACCTGGGCCTGACCCAGAAGCTCAGGCAGCTGTGCCTCCCTCATGGGTCTGGCAGTAAGCTTGGTCTTTGAGTTGGAATCTGGGTCATTGTTTCTCAGCTCTGCCTACAGAAGTCTCAAAGTAGAGCCTGAGTTTTGACACAAGAGGCCAGAGGTACGGGTAGCAGAGAGCTGAAGGCAGCACTTCTGGAAGTCAGAGTTGCTGGTGCTCGCTGCCCTCCTGCAGGGCCAGGTTTAGCCATCACAAGGGTCCCTAGACCTTCAGCCCCCAGAAACAACACAAGTTTGGGGGTTGGGTGAAGACTCAGCAAAGAGTATATTGCTAGAGAGGGTTTGGAAATGCCCACCAGAGATCTGCCAGCCTGGGTGGGGCCTCACTTCAGTTCCCCAAACACCTGTATCTCTGGAAGATGTGCTGTCATGGGGGTAACACTGACATCAATGTCCTGTAGGGCAGGACACAATCACAGGAAGGACAGGACAGCTGGGCTTGAGAGAGACCTTGAGCTTCCTGGCTCATCCTGGGCTATCTGAAAGGAAGGTGGTAGGATGTAGTTTGGGTAGTCAGTCCAGATGACCTCTAGTGCAAAACCCAAGCAGGGTGTGAAAGAGGGTGGTGGTTGTGTGTTGGGGATGGGGGAGAAGTGGTTCCCTTCTCTCCAGGGCCAGGCCTCAGAAGTGGGCAGTGTGGAGGGGAGAGGATAGAGAAGGTCCTTTCCCACCTGTGGAACCTGGACAGAAATAGAGCGGAGGGGAAGCAGAGCACTGGACGGCAGCACGGGCCTGGCTGGCCAGCCTTGGAGTATGCTCACTCGAAAGTCTCCCACTGCATGCGGAGCTGCTCCACTGAGGCTGCGGCTGGTGCTGGGCTCACGTCTTGCTTGGTTTTCTGCAGCAAATCCTCAAAGGGGTCTCTGGCCTGTGCAGGAGCCAAAGGCTGTAGGGCTGGCCCCAGGCCTTGTGGGGGTCTGGGAGGCAGCACTGGGGGGTCTCCAGGCCTCAGGGCCAGTCCCTGCTTGGCCTCAGCAGCCCTGGCACTTGAGCGGGCCAGGGGCAACGTTCGGATCCTTGAGGCGGGAACCACTGGGGGGCCGAGCGCCTGCAGGGGGCTGGTGTGGGTGCCCATGGGCACCTGACCAAACAGGTTGGGCATGGAGAGTGCAGACAGGTTAGGCTGAGATCTGTGAGGGGTGTAGAAGCCAGAACCAGACAGCAGGAGGCTGGGGGTGAATGATGGCCCCAGGGAAGCTGGAGGGGCCCCAAAAGGCCTGGTTGGTGTAGAGCCCAGAGGTAGGGAGGGTGGTGCAACTGGCACAGATGGGAGAAAGGGGTTGAGTGGTGGCTGTGGGAATGGGGTTGGGGCTGCTGTAGGGGGAAAGCTGAGCTGGGGGGTGAAGGGGGTAGCTATGCTTGGGGTGGTGGGGTGTGGGGGGATGGTGCTGCCTGACCAGGCTGTGTTAAGGGGGTCCAGCAGGGCGAGCAAGGTGTCACTGCCTGTGTCTGCAGTGCCTGAGGCTGGGCTTAGTGGCTGCAGCAGTTCAGTGGGGTCTTGGGGGGCAGCACTGGGGAGCAGCCCTGGGAACAGGGCAGGACTCAGGGCAGTCTGCCTTTCCTGGTCCATCTGTAGCTGCTCTGAGAAGTCACCAAGTGCGCCACCAGTGGCCTGGAGCTTGGCTGGGCGGGCTGTGGGTGGTGGAGGCACGATGCCCAGCTCTGGGGTCTTCCTGCCATGCGGCCGGGGAATAGTGATGCTGCCTGGAGTGGGGGCAGACATCTCTTCTTTGCTGCTGGGGCTCAAGACACCATCCCCGTTCTGGGGCCTGTGCGGCAGGGCTGGGGAGGTCTCAAATAGGGCTGAGGGTTTCTCAGAGGACATGGTAGGGGGCTTGCTGGGGATGGCCATGTCGTCCTGGCCCAGGCTCCAGAGCTTGGTGTATGGGTGGGCAAGCTTTAAAGCCATTGCCATACCAAGGCCCCTCTCACTCCTGCCCAGGTCCAGCCTCTGTGGGGAAGGAGAGAAGCAATAGTGACCATAGGTTGGCCCAGGACAGATGGGACAAAATGTGTGCCCAGTCCTCTCAGCATGCCTGGAAGGTACTAGGACTATGCCTCCAGGCATGTGGGCAACTAGCTCCTGGGACATGGAGTAATTGTGGGTACCCTAGGTCAACTGCAGAGACTCTAGTCTGTGTGGCCTCCAAGATTCCTACTGTGTCCCATATAAAGGTATTCTAGAGAAACCTTTTCTTCTTTTACAAAAACCAGTGCCTGCCAAGTATTTAGGAAAGTACCTCCACCTATGGATCTTCTACTGGCATGGGCCTTTTTGCTGTGTAGAGTGAATGACATGGTGTGAGGCTCTGCACCTGCTCTAAGGGGCACTGATGGGAGTAGGGGAACTGCATTTGAGTCCTGGCTGCCACTTCCAGGCAACTTGACTTGGACAAGTCACTCTTGTCTTGGCCTAAGCTGTTCTTGGCAAGGACATGTGGGCACTCTGTGGCCCTTTGTGACCCAGTGACTGCCAAGTCAGCAAAGAGAAGGTCATACTGGGAGATCAGTGGTCACAGTAGAATAATGTGGAACCTAGGAGTTTTGACCCAAAGGCTCTGCCAGGAGCCCTAACAGGCTGGGACTTCTCCTGCCCTAGAGTCTTCTCCAGGAGGGCTGGCAGTGTGGTGTGGCAGCTGGCACATGAGATGGGTTCTTGAAGATCTCAGGAAAATCAGGTTTCCTCCTCATTCTTTCCATTGTGACTTGGGGGATCTACCTCACTTCCTGTGGGACCTGCTTCACATATAGGTATCACCCCAGCAGCTACCCTGTCCACTTCCACCATACCTGGTAGTCAAAAGTTCCTGGTTGCTCCCAAAGGTCCTTAGCACCACGGAGGTCCTCCAAGCTCTTGGCTTGGCCCAGTGGCTGCAGGGGGGTCTCCACATCCAGACTGCTGAAGACATCTTCCAAGAGGTCGATGCTGGCAGCTCGGTCAGGTGGGGCAGGGACAGGGCCCCGGGGCTCCTGTGCCAGCTGCTCCAGGCTCTCTGCCTCATCACCTTCTGCACTGTCGGACTCCTTGAGTGTCCGGTACGGCTGTGGCCTGGGAGGAGACAGAGACAGCTGGATTCTCTCAGCCAGAGCATCTGTGGGAGGAGTGGGTAGTGCCAGCCCCAAGAATGTTTGGGCCTCCAGAACCAGGAGCCTCTGGGACAGGATACTGTCCTAGCATTCCCGTGTGACTGAAGACTGGTGGCTCAAGGATTTGACTTGCACCTTCAGAAAGAACTTTGCCTAGATTTGGTTCTGCCACTTGGTGGCCTTGGGAAAGTGGCTCTCGTTCGCACTTGCTTTGAGGGGACCACATACTTTACCCAGAGCCACAGGAGAGGAATGGGGACATCTGTAGGTGGACATACGTACTACCATTCCCTCCATCCATAGCTGCAGTAAGGTCCTTTGAACACTCACGGAGAACCTCTCCAGAGCACAGCTACTCAGAGAGCCCAGGATCTCTGAGGGAACCTCTAGAGTTCAGCTTGTGTGAGTGACCTCTGTTTAATCTCTGGTACCACCTCTGGCTGTGGGAACTTGGACACATCACTTAAGCTTTCTGAGCCTCGGCTACTCGGGTAGTGACTATAGGGGCAAGTACAGGAGGTGCATGGAGGCTGGGGACAGCATCAACCAGTAGGCATGGCTGTCACTCACGCAGCCTCTGGACTTTCTCTAGGTTCTGATTCCTTTTGCTTTCCTTTCCCACCACGTGGTGAGGGTGCCTGCCTGCCTTACCCTGACCTCTAGTGGAGGCTGGCGGAGCAGCACCCCATCTCTGGGGTTAGGCAGGACTGGGCTCAAGGTGCTGGACAAGTGGGCAGAGGGCACCACCTACTGGTCATAAGCAGGTTGACACCAAAGTCCTGAAGGAATCGGGCAGAGGACAGTCCCTGCAGCTGGCAGGGACTCAGGGATTCCACTACCACACTGAAGTAACAGAATCAGCCTTTGGAGCGAGACTTATCAGCCCTCTTATAGACAAAGAGATGGAAACTCAGAGAAGTTGAGCTACTCACTCCATGTCTCACAGCATCTGGCAAGAAGCAGAAACGACAGCCAAGTCTGAGAGACTAAGTCTCTTCCTCACTCTTAGCAAGCTATTTGGCTATGGAATTAAAGAGTCCAATCTAATGTGATAATGGGATAAAGAACCAGTGTGCTTCTTCAACGTAAGCAAGTGCAGTTCTATTAGCCCTTGTGTCTTGAGTTAGGATAGAACAGCTCCTTCTCATTCCATTTTTGTTTTTTGCATGTATATGTGGTGGTGGTGTGTGAACATGTGCACACAATGTGTATGTGTGAGTGAGTGAGTGTGTGTGTGTGTGTGTGTGTGTGTGTGTGTATGTAGAGGCCAGAAAATGTTGGGGGTCCTCTCTTATTGCTAATCGGTGTGTTTCCTTGAGGCAGAGTCTCACTGAACCTGGAGCTGCCATTTGGGTCAGACTGGCTGACCAGTGAGCCCCAGAAATTCTCTACTCCTCATAGGACTGGGGTAACAGGCACACATGGTGATGCCCAGCTGTTTATGTGGATGCTGGGGGATCCAACTCAGGTTGAATCAGGTCCTATGAGGTCCTTGTGCTTGAGCAGCAACAATTCTTGCCTGCTGAGCCATCTCCCCAGTTCCACAGCACCTTTTAAACATGTACACGAAGGCCTGACCTGACTGAGGCTTGGACCAAGGAAGGGAACTTCAACCATCATTTAAATAGGAAAACATTGGGGCTGGGAGCTGGCTCAGTGGTAGAGTGCTTACCTAGCACGTGTGAGGTCTGGGTTCAATTTCTAGCATCAAAAAAATAAACCAAAGCAAAACAAAAAACCAAAAACAAAATTAAACACCCTCAGTTAATTCAGAGTATGATGAGGTGGGACCCTGGACTTGACCTGCTGGCCTCATCAGTGGGAGAGTATTCAGGAGCCACCCAAACAAGCTACTTTTCCTGCAAGGTGACCGGTGACCTGAAGTTGACACATGGGTGAACATGACTTATTTCAATGCTTCTAAGTAATAAGTAGAAGACACACAAAATCTATCTTATCACAGACATTGTTCAGGACAAGGCTGATTCTTAAAACATTTAAAATAAAAAATGCAGAACTGGGGAGATGGCTCAGTGTTTGCTTGCAAAGCCTGACAGCCCAGGTTTAATTCTTCAGTACTATATAAGGCCAGACACAAAAGGTGGTTCACGCTTCTTCTGGAGTTCACTTGCTATGGCAAGAGGCCCTGGTATGCCTAGTACTGTATAAATAATAAATAAGTAAATAAAGAAAATATTTAAAAAAATTCAAGGGTGCCTATGAAGGTGGAATACCACAGACTGTCTAAGTGAATGTACTCGGAAGGGTTGATCTGCTGGGAGGAAAAGGGCCAGGATGATCCTACTCTGTGAGGGCATTGGCAGGAGGCAGAGTGTTCCTGGATGAATTTGTAGGCTCAGCCCATGGGAGGAGAGACCTGGTGCTGAGGTTAGACAAGCTCCTGGCAGTGAAGTGGCTAGCAGCTTGCTCCCTGGAGCCTGTGCACACCTGTATGCTCATGGTGAAGAGCACGCCAAAGCTTGGAATTACCTGTTTGTGTGTGTTGGGGGGCGGGGGGGACTGGCAAAGAAAGAGGCTACAAACAATTGCTTCTGAGATAGCTGGACCTTCTTTTTTTTTTTTTTTTTAAAGGTTAGCCTTCCTTTACTTTGACCTAGGTTATAAATAATACTTTTAAAAACTATGTATTTTATTTTCATTTATTTGAGAGAGAGAGGAGAAAGAAAGGAAGAGAGAGGGAGAAAGGAAGATAGATAGATAGATAGATAGATAGAGAGAGAGAGAGAGAATATGGGTACACTAGGGCCTCTAGCCACTACAAATGAACTCCAGAGGCCTACACCACCTTGTGCAGCTGGCTTACATGGGTCCTGAGGAATCAAACCTGGGTCCTTTGTCTTTGCAGGCAAGCACATTAACCACTAAGCCAACTCCCCAGCCCCAAACTATTATTAAAAGCCAGACAGGGTGGCACATGCCTTAGTCCCAGCACTCAGAAGGCTGAGGTTGGAGGATTACCTTAAGTTCAAGAAGAGTCTGGGGCGACATAATGAGTGCCAGATCAGCCTGGCTAGAGTGAGACCTTGTCTCAACTTCCTCCCCAACACCTACCAAAGCTATCTTAAATTCCAAACAGGTCAGAATATGTAGATAGGCTAAGACTATTATGTTTTTATGTAGTTGGTTTTGTCTTCTTTTGAGACAGTGTTCTTTCTGTGTAGTCTATACTAGCCTGGAACTTGTCATGTGGCCCAGGCTAGCTTCAAACTCATAATCCTATTACCTCAGCCTCCCAAGTGCTGGGATTACAAATTGGGATTATATCATCACACCTGGCTGATATTAATATACATGTTTCATATTATTAAACTTTGCTCTTTACTTAAAATCTGACTTTGTACCTCCATGGCATACTAAGATGCATTGAGAAAAGGATCAGCAAGCAGTGTTTTGCAGCTGTCATTAACCACCTTCCCCATTTGCTTATAGGAAGGGATCCATGCTCCTGTCTCATCCCGTCCCTCACTCTGCTATCACAGCCTCTGTGGGGCTGGCAGCATAGGGGCCGGAGAGGAGGTCTGGGGAGGTGGCATCCACCTTGCAATTTGGCACTGAAGCACTCCCCCCCACACACTACAAGAGCAAGCAGTTCCAGTCCCCATAGCCCCCCGCCCCATGCATCCTGAGTATCACCAAGTTGAGCCCAAGAGCTGGAAGGAAGAAGAGAGACCATTCAAAGGGAGCAGAGAAGAAAAAGCTTTCGGTGAAGCCGGTGCATGGGGCCTCTTCCCGCCGGCATTCCTCGTCAGAGGAGTCTTCAGAGAGGAAGACAGCATAGTGTCGCAAGGGCTTTACCAGGCTGGACAGAGGAAGACAAGAGAGAAGTAGCAGTTAGGGCTCCATCAGAGTGCATGGGGTGGGAAGGAGAAGGCCTGAGGGCGCTTAACAGCAGAAAAGAAACTGGGGTTGTCAAGCGTGTTAAGAGCTTGAACTTGTCACCCAGTCATGCCCAACCTTGCAATCCCGCTTCTAGTAGCATAACCCCAACTTAAGAAAGACTCGTCCAAAGATGCTCACTGCAGCTCTGGTTATAACATCAAGACATGAAAGCTCTCAGCTTCCAGTACAGGAACGGGGCACAGCTTACTGAATGCTATCCTCTCATTAAGTGTAATGCTTATGGAGAAAATTTTACACCTGGAGACAGATTTGTAATTTTTAGTTGCCCTTCCCAATTTGTAGGCTCCATAACTACATAATCAATTGTGGGTTGAAGATATCTGGAGAAAAAAAAAAAACTGCATCTGTACTGAATATGTATAGATCTTTCCCCCATCTTATTATTCCCCAAATACAGTTTGAGAGCAATTTACATAGCACTTACACTAGATTAACCATAAGTAATCTGGAGATAATTTAAAGTAAAAAGTCCCATAAGGGACTTGAGCATCCCGGATTTGGCATCTGGAACCAATTCTCCAAGGATATTGTATTTTCTCTCATCTACCTGTGGAAAATTGCATAGGAAAAAGAATGGAAAAGCACTGCCTAAATGTCAGTAATAGCTGGTGGGATTATGGGAAATCCCCTCCCCCACACTTTTATTTTTCTACAGTGAGCATATCTATTTCAATAATCAGGGAAAAATTTAAAAATGAAAAAGTTAAGGAAAGAAGTGAGCCACATGGAAGAGCTCTCTCGAGAATGTTCTGATTAGCAGCACTCTCTAGAGTCTCCCTCGGATGCTTCTTCAGAGAGACTTTTTCATCTGTGATGTGGAAATTAAATATTCATTGTTATAAAAAATACATCTCCCTTGTCAGCCACCTGTGAGCTCTACCTCTATAAACAAACACACCAAGCCTCCAGAATCCACACCCGGGTCCTATGAATTATATACTGGCCAGGGCCTTGGGCTTGGGTGAGAAGAGTGAGACCTGTAGACAATGGTTCAAATCCATGCCCCACCATATATGCTGCTCTGGTTGTATTTAGAGGAACAGGTCCTATGGCTCTATCCCACCCAGTGGCTTAGCTTGCTATAAGGAGCCTTGGGAGACAATAACGAAGTGTGGGGATGAGAGTAAGGACGAGATGTGGGGTGCTCAGTAGGGCTATCTGCTTTCTCTCAAGTCAGCCCAAGTGACCTCTTTCCTGAACTTTCCATATTGATTTCTTTCAGGTTTTATTCAGGGAAGGACAACATATTTAAAATGAGCACAAGGTGAGGGATAGCAGCTGTTCCTGAGGATTGGGATGGGACCCTGAACAGACAGCGCTACGATTCCTGCTGCTGGTGCTAACCCATTGCCACTCAAAGCTGGCTGCCAGAGCCCCCGAGGGTCTGAGCATTTCCATCCCTGTGCCCGCATTTCTTTGTCTATCTTCGTAGATCGGGTAGGTGGAATTTTGTCCTTAAACTGTGGTTGAGGATTCCCAGGGAGACCATAAGCTAGCCTCAGGCCACCTCGGTGCTTAGGAAGAGGACACACTTCAATATTTAGTTGCCTGCCCCCAACATGTAGTCTCTACAGACACATAGTCAATCAATTGTGGGTTGAAGACATACGCAGAAAAAAAACTGCATCTGGGGCTGGAGAGATGGCTTAGTGGTTAAGCACTTGCCTATGAAGCCTAAGGACCATGGTTCGAGGCTTGATTCTCCAGGATCCACGTTAGCCAGATGCACAAGGGGGCGCATGCATCTGGAGTTTGTTTGCAGTGGCTGGAGGCCCTGGCGTGCCCATTCCCTCTCTCGATCTGCCTCTTTCTCTCTGTCTGTCACTCTCAAATAAGTAAATAAAAATGAACAAAAATAAAAAAATAAAAAAAATGCATCTGTACTGAATATGTACAGACCTTTCCTCCTGTCTTATTACTTGTCAAATACTGTTCTGGAGGAAAGAGGGGATTGGGTCAGAGGATGCTGAGGGCAGGAGGCTCTGACTTGCAGAAATGTCCTGGCACAAGACTTAATTCCTGCTGCTTCCACAGTAAATAAGGGTGAGCAGAAAGACTTTCTCCACACAGCCACAAATCTTGATTTCAATCACAAATCCAAACCTGCAACTCTTCTGCCTAAACCTAGCAAATGTGCCACTCTGAACTGGAATACCACTCCCTTCAGATATGGGTGGAATAAATGTACTGTGTAAAGAATGAGGAGGAAGAATGTTGAGATATCGGGGCTCCATGCCTGTCTGGAAGTCAGGGGACCCACTTGCATCCCTAGCTCAGGGCTGATCCTTACCATGTATGTGGTGGGGAATGGGGATAGCAGGCTCACAGTAGCAGTTACCTTCTCTTTGCGAGGACAAAACACCTGCTTAGAGGCAGCTGATGGGAGGAAAGGTTTTATTTTGGCTTACAGTCTCAAGGGGGAAGTTCTGTCATGACAGGCAAAGCATGGCAGAGCAGAGGCTGGGCATCATATCTTGTCACACCAGCTGGGAGGCAGAAGCAAGAGTGAAATAGATATGAACACCCAGTGGAGATGGACTAGTAACCCTCAAGGGTCACCCCTAGTAGCCCACCTTCTCCAGCAAGGCTCTGCCAGCTGGAGATTGAGTATGGGGCTTAATCCCAAGCACATGAGGCTATGGGGGACACTGCACAAACTACCACATCCACTCCACTCTGAGCAGTTCAAAGAACATGCTGCAGGTAGGTGAGGTATTGCCCAGTGCCATGCACAAATAGGGCAGGGCAGGATGGGTGTTGCCTACTTCTGTGGCCTCCTCCCACCATCCCCCTACATTTTAGCCAGCTTACCATCCCTAATACACCAGCCTTATATAATCTTGCCTACTGTACTGCCTGCCCTTTATCTTGAAGATTTGACCCAAATGTCATCTGTAGGAAGTACTCTGGGGTGCCTGCCTCTCCTTGTCTGTGTATCTTGGTGCCTTCTATATCTCATTAATCCTATACTCCTGTGTCTGAGTTGAGCTTCTCAAGGGCAGGGACCTGGCTTGCTCTTTTCTTCCATCTGGAGCCCATATAGCATGATGAAGGTTTGTGGTTGAATGAGTGAGAGCTGGCACTCATGTGGATCCTTCCACCAATTTGTGACTGTGGTAGATGTGTTCCCTTTCCTGGTCTCCTACTTGTCCTCTGAGATGCTCAGGCATGGAGGTTGTTGGGACCAAGAGCTGGCAGAAGCCCAAGGAAAGTGTTCAGATGGACATTCACAAGCAGGAGCTGTGCACAGCAGTCTAGCAGGAAGGAATCACTACACCAACCTACAGAGTACAACTGTCCACCTGTCCACCCATTTGTGCATTAACCATGGGGTACTTCTGACTGCTTGTGAGCAGATCAAGTGTTAGCTGACCACCAGGGGCCACTGTTGAAGGAGACAGAAGTGACAGAGGGACCTGCCTAGGAAGCAATCAGCAGATTCCAGACCAGGATGTCAGTCATGAGAGCCTTTATTTTCCTGTCACAATGCTAATGGCAGATGGATACAAGCTCTTGTTTGGTCACATGAAGGGAGGCTTTCTGATCTGTGAATACCTTTCTAATGCCCACCCAAGCTTAGCCTTTGGCATGTGGTACAGAGAGCCCAGAGTTTTCACGATGGATGAGCCCTTGGCAGGTATGAGCATACAGGGATGGGTTAAGGAAGGAAAGAAAACCTCATTTTCAAGCCTAATTTCTTCTTCTGTTGCTACTCCTGGCCAGGAAGGATGTCTACAACACACCACTGCTTGCTCTTTCCCTTCCTTTCTTTTCTTCCTTCCTTCTTTCTTTCCTTTTAAATATTTTTATTTATTTGAGAGAAAGAGAGAGAAACAGGCAGAGAGAATGGGAGCACCAAGGTCTCCTGCCTCTGCAAACTACAAGAGCATGCACCACTTTGTGCATCTGGCTTTATGTGGATACTGGGGAATCGAACCCAGGTTGTTAAGCTTTGCTTAAATGCTGAGCCATTTCTCCAGCCCTCTTTCCCCTCCCCTCTCCTCCCCTTTCTTTCCTTTCTTCCTTCCTCATTTTTTTTTTTTTTTTTGAGATAGGGTCTTACTCTAGACTGACCTGGAACTCAACTCTGCAGTCCTAGGCTGGTCTCAAACTCCTATGTGCGCCTCCCCAGTGCTGAGATTAAAGGTGTGTCCCACCACAACTGGCTCACAGCATTGTTTCTTAAAAGTGATGGGTACCAGGGTGAAACTTGCTATGTGATATGGTCAGATCAGAACTTTGTCATATCCAGGCCACATGGAAGACCATGATACCGCTAGCAGAACTCATACATTCCGGACTAAATAATGCCCAAGTAATTTCTCACTAATTCCTCATGACAGACTAAGAAGCTAAGGCTAAAAGAGGAAGAGGCCCTTGCTTGGGGTCACATAGCAGTTGAAGGAGGAGCCAGAGTGGAATCTGGATTCACCTTTTCTAAACCGTGGTGGGGTCCTGCTTATTTCCTAGATGTGAAATAATGAAAGGTAGAGTGTGGCCCCTCCTACTTTTCATTAAAAGTAGGGTTTCAAAATAAACTTATTTAAATTCAGCTGCTCATGTTCTCCCATAAAATGTATAGCCAGGTATTTGTCAGAGATAAAGGATAAACCATCCAAAACGTCCAGGTTTAAATTTTTTATTAGCTTAAGGCAGGAAATGGGAGAGAATGTACCTCTTTCCTCATTAACCCAATTCAGCTACTATCCTGCAGTCTGCCCCCCACCACTTGCCTGGATTTTATTACACACAAAGGGTTGTCTGGGAAAAGGCATGTCGTGGTGAACTTGGCTACCCAGTGAGAGCTGCAATGTCTCTGTATGTGAGAGAAAAGCTCTCTGTCTATCACACTCAGACTCCATCATCCCCACTTCGAGATGCCCCTGGCTTGCCCACTGAGCTGTGGAGTTCCCATGCAGATGACTCCAAAGCCCTTTCTAATGTTTGGTTTAACGTGTCGCCGGTTAGCACGCGCATGTGACAGTGGTGACAGGCGAGGCTGTTCCTTTTTAAATACCATGTCATAGACACAGCATCAGGTAGCGGGGACGTGCTCTGTGCTCTCTGCTGTGCCGGGATCGGGCCGGCTTATTTTTTAATGAGGAAGATCTGCATCTTGAGAGTTTTTTCATGTGTCACATCGCTTGGACAAATCAGCAGCACGTCACACTGGCCCAAAATGAAATGCTGACAAATGTAGATATTTCAAATTTAATTGACATTTAAATGTACTTGAGATAAAGATGGGAAGAAATCAGCTAGGACTCGGCCTCTCGAGGTAACGAAGGGGAGCCAGTGATCATCTTAGAAGGATCATTTCACTGGGCACAAAGGGCTTGGCTACTCTGCATCCCTCAGCACATGAACCTGGTGGAGTGATGAGTATGCACAGGCCCCAGGAGAAGGTCAGGTTGTCCATCTTCTTCTTTCCCCTTCCTTTCTGGGGACCTTGGCAATGTCACTTTGCCTCCCCAAGACCTTGACTTCTTTCCTGTAGGTAGAGATTGTACAGCCCTTCTGAAGGTCTGATCAGAAAAATGAAACTCACTGAGGGCACTGCATAGCACCTGGCATGTATTGAACATTCAGCTGCCATCCACATGCCCCATTTGCCGGCCAGAGAAGAGATGCTTGGCACCTGTATGCTGCTCAAGGTCTTCCTCCAGTGGTCAGGGCTAAAAAGGTGGTAGCTGCCTTTCAGGTGCATAGTTCTCCACTGGCCATATCTCCATGCATGGCAATGCCATTTTGCCTGGAGCTCCCACTTCTCCCTACCTCCATGACACAGGGCAGTTTCCCCAAGCACAAGCCTCATAGAGGACAAGAAATCTGAAAAGGCTCTGAAGCAAGCGGAGGGTCTCTGGGGTGCCAATATAGCTGGGGACCTTTGAGAAAGCTCAGAGCTGGCCTGAATCTGCTCCTGAGTGGCACCGAGTAGAAGCTGCTGTCCTGAGCAGGGAACTGTTGACCACAGCGGGAACTGGCTGCACATGGACCTTTGCACCAGGGCATGTAAGAATCCACTGAAGAATAAGGCCTACTGGTTTTCACCAGTCACCATGGCAATAAGAGAGTGTTCACTGGTGATGGTGAGAAACCAGGTCCTTTAACTCCCTTAGAAACTAGCTCTGCCAGGAGATAGTGGGGTAGGGAACGTCACTCACTTAGAGCCTCCTGGATGAGGTTCTCCTGGGAGGTACTGTGGAGGCCACATTTTCATCATGAGCACAGTGAAAGTGACCTGGTGCCCAGAGGTACTCCTGTGGAGCAGCAAGACATAGGCAAGGAAGACCAGCAGAGGCTGGGCCTGGTGATGGAGGCCTGGGGCCAGCACAAGAACTGAAGGCTCAGGGGACCATGACCATAGTTGATAGGTGAGACAGCGGTGTCCATGGCAGTCCTGATGTGTGGCCTGGCCCCAAGCAAGTCCTTCTACACACTAGAAGCCTACATGTATGGCTTAAAATAATCCTGGCTGTGAAGATTCTGGGCATGCTGGGAAGTTAATCAAGACCACACATGTGAGAGGCCTAGGCAAGCTACAGGCTTTTGATCCAGGGCAGTGTGGAATGTGGAAGTGACTTGGGAAGGGTGGCAAAGCCTTTCAGCACTGACCAAAATGGTGACTTTTCAGGGCTGAGCCCCTTTGTCCAAAGTACCCTAAAGGAACAAATTTCTGCTGTGGTGATGAAACACTAGTCAGTCTTCCCTCTGAGTGTGGGGAGAGGAGGCTGCAGGCATGTGGCTCTTGCTCTTCAGCAGCTGTGGATCATCTGGGCTCCTTGGAGTGGGGACAGGCTCCTGCAGATCCCTGCTTTTCTAGTCTGGGCTCTGGGTCAATGTCCAACTTCAGGATTATCTTTGTCTCTACTGTCCGGAATCCACTGGGTTAGGGGTGAGTCAGGTCAGAAGGCTCTTGCTCTGCTAATTGGGTCTGTGACCTTCTGCTTGGATGTTTGGGCTCTGGATGCTCAGGCAGTAGGTTCTGGCAGCCTGCCAGAGGGTAGCACCAAGACAGCTGTCCTCACTCCCTGGAGCTGAGGGCTCAGCTGGCATCTTGGAAGCTTGCTTTCGGGGCTGGTGGCATCTCGTAACTGTTTCATGATGGGGCAGGAGAGATACTGGCAGCTTTACAGCTGCTTTGAATATACTCCATCCTGAATACATGTGACACACAGTAGGTGCTCATGACCTGCTGGCGGTTGTTAACTGGACCTGCCCCCTCTCCAAAGTGCCAGGCTATGAGCACATAATTCCTGTGTTCACTCAATCAGGAAGCATCTTTGAGCAGAGGTCTGGAATAAGCTCTGGTTTGACAGTCAGAGCTAAAGGACATAGAGCTGTGTGTGTGTATGTGCACGTGCAAGCACATGTAAGTGTGGATGAGACATCAGAAGGATCTACAACAGTGTAGGTCTGAGCTACATCCAGGAAGACTGGGGACTGGGGTTCAGGAAGGGAGGTAGGTGGGTTTCAGTGAGCTGAGGCTGCTGCAGATGCCATTGGGTGGGGGGAGGGAGGCCATGTCCTGCTAATTTAGGATGACAGTATGCTCTTGTGTGCAATCTTCCAAACCATGATCCTCAATGCCCTCAGGTGTGTTAAAAGGAGCTGGGCGTGGTGGCGCACACCTTTAATCCCAGCACTCAGGAGACAGAGGTAGGAGGATTGCTGTTAGTTCAAGGCCACCCTGAGATTACATAGTGAATTCCAGGTCAGTCTGGGAAACAGTGAAATACTATCTCCAAAAAACAAAAACAAAGAAAAATAATTTTAAAAAAAGGGGGAGAGAGAGAGAGAGAAAGAGAGAGAGAAAGAGGGGGGGTGGAGAGAGGAAGAAGAAGAAGAAGAAGAAGCAGCAGCAGCAGCAGCAGCAGCATCTGAGTTTCACACTGGTGGGCTGGGATGCCAACTGAGCATGTTGGGTGCTGAAGTCCTGACCATGCACTGGGCTACTGTCCAAGTGACTGACCCCATCCCCAGGTTGGCTCTGGGCTGTGCAGGAGGGAAAGGGGTTTGGCCCCATTGTGATCTTGTGTTGAGGAGCACGAGATATGTCTGTAGTGATGAGGCAGTTAATTTTGTGACAATGAGACTACTGGCCGTGAGAGGCAACTATAGAGCATTTTGAGACCTAGGCTTTGGGCAGAGTTCTCACCAAATGCTTCTGGAGGCTTCTTCTGATCTGATTTGAATCTTTGGGGCCTCAGTGCTGGCTGGGGTCATGCTGCACTATTGATATTTTCACACACAGTTCCTCATCAGCGTGGGCTGGCCATGTGGTAACTAGACTGTCTGTTCAACCAGCACACCTGCCTGCACATTCCCCATCCAGAGGATTCTAATGCCAGCTCCCCAGACTCCTGGGGAGTGCAGTTCTGGAGGAAGAACAAGGATACTCTGTTCTAGAAGTTACTGAGCTCCACAGAGCAGACATCTTCCTGTAGGACAGGTGGGTGTACAGGCTTGGAAATCAAGATGCAGAGTTGAAAGTCAGCTCTGCTATTAACTAGCTGTGTAGCCAAGGGCAGGGACAACCTCTTGGACTCTCAGTCATGCCTGTAAAATAGAACTCATAACACCTCTCATGATTTCTCATGAGGATCAAATGAAATGGTGTATGTAAAGTGCTTAGCACATAGTTCTCAGCTAATGGTAGCTGTTAATTCCATTTCTTATAATGATAGAAAATGAGAGAAAGTGAGGAGGACAGGGATATTTCTCTGGCATTTTCATATGAATGAAAACTTGGGAAACATGTAAAGATCTTCTATGGAAGCTTAAGTAGAGTCTAAACATACACACAATAGGATCTTCTGTGGTCACAAATGACAGGGGTTATCAAGAAATATGACAAGTCCACTCAATTGGACACAGCAAACATGGTGGTGCTCCAAAAAGCACAGACAGGAAAAAGCCTGGAGGGGAATGTGCAGAGGCTTACATGTAGCTGAATGGGGGAGTGGGATTCAGAATGAACTTGTTTCTTTACCCTGACTTCCAGGCTATCTTTAAGGCTATTGGATTATTCTGATACACAAAATTCCTTGAAAAGAGCAATTTTATACAGCTCTAGTGGCAGAGGTGAGGAGGGCAATGACTCATGGTTTCCTGAGGGCTGAATCTGGACTCTTCTTGTTTGTGTTTGAGACAGGGTGTCATGGAGGCCTGGTTGGCCTCAGTTCACTATGAAGTCTTGGATGACTTCCTGCCTCTACTTTTTAAGTATTGGGATTACAAGTGTGCTCCACCACCCAGGTTGGGGCTTTTCCTATGCAGAAAGACCAATGAAACTTAAATAATTAATATGCCACCAGCTGAGCCCTTAAGTGACAGAGTGTATGTCTCACCTATTTGGAGATAAGGTATACAGTCAAGAGAGTTCAGCAGGGCATGGCCCCTCAAGTTGCCCACCACCTTCAAGCCCTAACCTCAGGCCTTGCAAGATGGTCCTACAGAGGGACTAGGGACTGGATGCTTTCCCTCCATACTCTCAGCCACTTGGTTAGAGCCACTTCCTTGGCCCCATTGCTATCTCTTAGCTGGGAACAGTGAGAGGCTGCCTGGCAGAGGGAACAACTGGGGATCAGCGTGGTCATCAGAATCTTGGCTCAGTGTCATTCAGTGTGGTATCCTGAGAGGGCAGGTGGTACTGTCTCAGTGCTGTCTTTCTGAGCTGGCCATGGGCTCTGTTGTACAGGGAATTCCTTAACACCTGGCAAACTTGATAGAAATCCCTGGGGCACCTGGCAGCCAGGCATACTCTGGCTGGAAACCAAGGCCCACCTCTAATGGGGTGAAGTGTGAGCTTCCTTGTACCCAGTGCAGCGGAACTTCAGGGGCTCAAGTTCCTGACTCAAGGCTCCAGGGAATCTGGAGGCAGCTGGTGAACTGGGCATGTCATCTAAGACTTGGAGCTGTGTCTCTGGCAAAGCTAGACTGTAAATAGACCCCATAGGCCCCATGCCAAGGAGGGCAGCAATGGTGAGAACTACAGGCAGAACTCAATTCTAGCACTACCACTTTCCAACTGGGAGCTCTGGAAATTCAAGTCAAATACAGACTCTGTAGAAGGGGAACCTGCTTGTCCTAGAGCGCCCAGCCCTGATGCTTGGGTCCTGACTAAGCTTCCTGCTCACTGGCATCTTAGCTGTGCTTCTTGCTCTGAATAATAATGGCAGGGACTGATTTTCCTTGGAGGGAAAGAGTAACCAATTTTATGCTAGTCAGTGACTAGTGACTAAAAAATAGGGAATGTTAGGGAAATCTTCTTGAAGCATCCTTTCAAATGCCAAGGTAGGAAGGAAACTTACCCTTGATTCATAAAGAAAATTTCCTTTTGGACAAATGCAAGTTGAGAGAAGAGTAGCCATGGGAACTCCCTCTGCAGGCTTCCTAGCATGCACCTAGCAGGTTTTCAAAGATGTCTGCTAACAAACGGACACATGGACACACAGATGGAGCAACAGATGAGTGCAGGCCAGCTGGGAAGGAAGGAAGGAAGGAAGGAAGGAAGGAAGGAAGGAAGGAAGGAAGGAAGGAAGGAAGGAAGGAAGGAAGGAACTTCAGTGACTGACTTGCCAGAGCTGAGCAGCTGCTGGGTGTGAAGAATCCCAGAGTGCTCGGTGCTGCAGGGGGCGCTCTCGTCCTTAATCAGCCTTGGGGCCCAGAGTCAACTAGTGAATGTGCTATTAGAAGTGAGGGCTGTGGCTAGAAGTCAGGAGGACTGAGCCACCCCTTCCACTTCAAAGATCTTGCACCCCCTTCTGCCCAAATCATCGAAGTTTCAAAGATGCCCTTTGATATGCCCAGCAGAGACAAAGACCCAGGATTCAAGCAAAGCTAGGGTAGATGAAAGAGCCAGGGCCGGGAGTCCCTGTATGCCACCCAGAACTTCACCCTACAAAGCCCCATTAGGCACTGGCTCCTGCCTGTAGGCCTCATCTTCTTAACTCTCTAACACAATGCTGACAGATTGGTGGCGCTGGTTTCCTCTCCCCACCCCAGAACAATATTTTATGAGGAGTCTGTTTTATTAAAATATTTTCCGCTGGATGCTTCCTGTGTTTCAAGAAGTTGGTCTTGCCAGCTGGAGCTGATGACAGTTGAGAAAAACACATGCAAGGGCTGTTGTGACATGGCATTTGGAATTGGAGGGGACTTGCGGGGGGGAGTATGGAGGAGAAGCAGGAAAACACCCGGGTGGCACCAGAAATGTCACTGGCATGATGGGAGCACAGCCTCCCCTCCTCCTCATTAAGAAAATGTGAAAAGAAGCCCTTGCAGTGACGTCCCCAAATGTACCTCCTTGTGGGCATGAACGGCTGTGAGGTGTGGTCACAGAAGACCTGTCATTTGTTTTCTATCACTGTTATTTGCCAGTCTCCCCAGCTACCCTATCCCAGAAACCAGTCCCATGCTCCTGCTGGCTCATCTCAACCCCCCTAATGCTTCCAGAAAAGAAATCTAAGACGGGCACATTACAAGAGAAAACTAGAAGTGATACTGACACGGCTCAGGCAATTACCAGGAAAACAGCATTGTCGGCAACTGCTCTTTGCACACAGTCACCTCTGCCACTGAACAGGAACAGCAGAAATAAATGTGGTTAGTGAGTCTAGTCTTTAATCAGGTGCCTGGCCACCAAGTGGGTAATGTATTTCCCTAGGATATGGGCTGCTGTTAGTCTGGGGTGTTTCATGCAACGCAAGGATGACCTGGTTTACAGCTCAGTCAGGTCCATGTTCTCTGTCCCAGGCCACTGGTAAAAGGGTTAGGTCAGTTGTAAAGAGGTGGCTTTAAAGAAACATGGCTAATTTCACTCCCCTCAGGAGAAATCGTTAGGGCCTGAGGCAGTCTGGTGCTCTTCAGCATTATATCCACAAGGGGGCAGTCATAACCCACAGCCAGAGAACACTACTTCAGTATTCCCACCACCCTACTGTGCATAACACAAATTAACCCTGCACCCAACTCCAGAATTCCTCTGTTCCAAATCTAATCTCCAGAAACTCCCCCACTCCCATCTTTTCTTTCTCCCTGGGTTCTGTGGGTAAAGGCCATCCTAGAAGGCTGGTTCTAGACAGACTCGGGTGTCTCAAGAGGTTCCTGATTGTGAATCAAAGAATCCTGGAGGGACTGAAGTGCACCTGACTTAGGCTACAGTTTGACCTTTCCAAGTAGATTCTGGCTCCAGTTCTGGCTAGGAGCTACCATCTCCCTTCTTACCCAGAAAATTTTCAGAAAGGAGGCTATACATGGGGAAGCATTCCCCTTCCCACTCAAAGGACTAATTTTTCTCATTTCTCCAGTCACCCCAGGCAAAGAAGAATTCATGAAATTTCTAAAGACATCCTAGGAAGCTGATGTCAAGTTGTCTGGGTGGAGCCCAGGAGGTATGCTCCTTGGGGACAAAGGGAAGCTGTGTTGCCTTCTTCAGGTGGCTCTGGAGTGCAGGCTGTCTGCAGTTTTTGCCCATCGTCACTCAGGTACCAAGCCTCTGGCCATGGCTTTTATCCATTTGGTCACCTTGTCTGGTCAATAGCTATTCAGCATGTGACCAGAGCTAGTTCTAAGTTAGGTCCTGGGTATCCCAGAGCTACCCCTGAGGAGCTGCAGGGGCCGGGGAGGTGCAGAGGCAAAGTCCTGACAGCACAGACACTGTGGTACAGGAGAGCAGAGGCCAGTGAGGGTGAGGATGTCTTGTGTACAAACCCAAGTCCTAGGCTAGGGGCATGACAAGGTCTAGGAGGGACTGACCTGTTAAACAGGTAGTCTCTTTGACCTAGTGGCTAACCTTTACCTTTGAGTCTAATCTTCAGCATGAGAGGCCTGGGACCTTCTTTGAAGCATGACCTAGTACCGTTTGGGCCTCACCACTCCAAGTACAGCACAGGTACATGTGGCCTTTGGAGTCTGCTGATGTGACAACTAGATAAGTCAGCAGTGAGGATCAAGGTCTGTTCCTTGATTGACCTCTTTGTGAAACACCTTCTCAGGGCTTCAGGAGAGCCTTCAGAAGAGAGGTGAGGGTTGCACATTTGGCCACCACAGAGCACTTGACAGCTAGGTTCTTGGAATGAAAGGGAGACGGCAACTGGTACTCACTGTTCAGGGCTCGAGATGGATGTCCTCCGGCCTTCCATGGTGATGTTGCTCTTTGGTCTCTTGACAACATGTGGACGGGGTGGGCGCACCTAGAATGGGCATGGGGAAATCCCCAAGAAGGAATCAGTTGAAAAGCCACATGGGGCCATTGTGAAGATTTGGGTAGTGGTCCCAGAACGACATGGCTAGCGGGTTTCCAGGTAAAAGCTGCAAAGACCACACTAATCACAGACACAGCATCATTTAATGTGTGGTGGATAGTATGCTATCTGAAATTTGAGTCTGAAATGCTCTGAAGGGTGGGAACAGTATCCCTGGCCTCCTCAGAAGGCTTAGTGAGATGAGGCCTCTGTGGAACCTGGAATGGAGACATGAAACTCAGAAACCAGTGTGTGGAGCAAAGAGGTTCTGTTTAGACTTGTTTTGGGGACACACAGGCTTATTTTGCTCATTTTAAAAAGTGAATTCCAAGGTGCTTATTTCCATTTCTAAATTGGAGGGCAAGCAAATGAAAGTATCACAGTGTGCACCAAAACCATCCTTTCACTTCCCAGGGCACCCTACATCTGTCTTCCAGTAAGGGCTTAGCCGGATGCTGCACACTTCCCTGCATCCACTCTGTCAGTGCTGATCTGGCCCAAGGGTGGTGTTGGGTGCTCTAGGAAGTGGACAGCTTCCCACTCCCACTGCTCCCCTGTGCCGACAAGATGGATTGGTTATTCTGAGTTGCCGCCTCTGAAAGCCAACAAGGAGGCTCAGAGAAAAAAGATGCTTCCCTTCCTCATCAGAGCCGGTTTCTGGTGTTAGGCAAGATTTTCTAGGTGCTTTTAGAAGCATCTCATTTGGTCCAATCAGCATTACATGGCTTTACATTTGGTACTGTCATCTGTGACCATTTCCAATGTCTGAAAGGTACAGGGAGAGAGCTCAGCTAGAAGGCCCCTCTTTGATGCTCCTTGCCAATGGCCCTTGTTTTCCTGCAGCTGCGATGCCACACTGGCTGCTTGGCAGACAAGACAGGGAAGGAGAGCGTGCACATTGTTTCCTGCTGCCCTTTTCCTGAACACCCCCGCTCCCAGCAATTTATAGGCGACACAGCACAATGGCTTAGGAACAAGATTACAGAAGTTGGCTGCATACAAGACAAGTCTTGATAGAGTCTCATCAAGCCCTCAGGTCTGCACACGTCTGATTTAACCAAAGTTTTTCCTCTGGAGCAGCCAATCTGAGCTCAGCCTTGTTTGGCAAGTCAGAGATGTGGTAAAGGCCAAGTGCATTCCACCAAACATGCTGTCTTCTTCCATGGAGCTACTGTGAAGACTTGGGCACAGGGCACAGGGGGCATCTCAGTGTGGGCCCAGTACAGAATGGGTGGCTCCAGCAATGCTCACTCTGCTTCTCTGTGACCTGCACACCCCTTGTCAAGAACAAAAGGGGTTGTTTCTGAGTTAGAAGATAGATTCCAGATGATCTTATCCTTTTGGACATCCTGTGTGGTGCTTGGAAGATAGTAGAATCTCAACAAAATCTGTAGGCTTGTGAATGCTGTTTCCCAGAATCTAAGAGGTATATCATGCTGCCACTGTTATTATTGCTGTTATTAGAATGGTGCCTGCCACCTAACAGACATTCGGTCAACATCTGCTAGATGAATGAATGGCTGTAAACTGCCGCCCATTCTCACTCTGAGGGGGTTTCCCCAACCTCAGCCAGGCCCCTTGCATCCCCAAGACTCTGCCTGCAAAGGCGGGAGTGCAGCTGGGTGGAGGAGCTGCTTGGCCCCTGCTGGTGACCTGGAGATTGTGCTGGGGAGGCGGGGGGGGGGGGGGGGAGCGGGGGGGGAGCGGCGGCGGGGGGAGAGGGGGGGAAGGTCAGACATTAAGGCCTGTTGGCTGTCCTGCACAGGGCTGCTCCTCGCTACAATAAAGGCGGGTTAAGAATGTGAACTTGTGGCTGAAATGGGGGGATTAAGTTTGTGGCAACTTCAACTGAACTTGCAACGTGGTGAAACATGGGGAAAAAGAACAACAGAGCTAATTAGACGAGCTGAGCTGTCAGAGTGCCGCTGAATGGCTCAGCGCCAACAAACAAAAGGAATGGGTTGGCAATCAGCAGGATCGATGGAGGAGACTGCTTCATTAGGGATGATAAAACAGACAGAGGAGGGAGAGGGAGGGGGAGGGGTGGGTGAGGGAGGAAAAGACACAGCGGACCAGAGCCAGTCACTCTGGCAGTTACAGACCCGCCTGGAGTCACACACACCTCACTGGTGTGGCATTATCCTCACAGAACACCATCCAGATGCACCCAGGATGGAGCCTGCAACATACACACAGTCTCACAAACAGATCCCCACAAAGGCATGCACAAGAGGTGACGGTACACACACACACACACACACACACACACACACACAGAGAGAGAGAGAGAGAGAGAGAGAGAGAGAGAGAGAGAGAGAGAGAGGGGGGAAGGCAAATCAAATCACAACCAGGCCCAGACACACACAGGCAAAATGGTTTAATTAAGGCTGCATCACAAGATGATGCAGACAGCTCTCGTCATATCTAGGCAGTCACATCCTTCTTTGGGGGTGCTTAGGAAGGGTAGGGACTGGGCACAGGGAAAAACCACCCTCTTGCACAACAGGGGCTGGCTCACCACTGCTAGGATGCCAGCAGCACCAGGGGAGAGAATGCTAAACAGGGATTTGCAGCTCTGTTAAGGGACTGGAGGGGAAAGTTGGGAAGCCAGCCAATTCCCCACTGGATTTAAAACCTGAGAAATCTAAGTCGGCAGGGTTAAATGTGTATTGAATACAAAAGCACCAAGTACATTTGATTTTAATGGTGAGTAAGAAATAATAAATACAGAGCTTATAAAGCACCTCACATGCAAACCAACTGCAGCCTGCCTCTCCCAGGTGGAATCCAGCCACTGCCCTTCATCTGGGAGATACTAGCATGGTTTTCTTCTACTCTTTCCTTTTTGAGAAAGGCACTTCAAATCCTCTGGTCACAGCTGAACCTTAGCCACAGGTGCTGGACTAAAAAATTCCTGTTAAGAATGAATGCCTAGCTGCCTCCCTCTCACCGCCACCCCACCCAGGCCAGCAGCTGCACGACCACCCTGGATGTTTGCAGCCAGTGACCTGGCAAAGCCTGGCTGGGCCAATGGCCTTTGACGAGGGAGTGTGTCAAACTGCCCTCTTTGCAGCCCTCAAGGGTTCTGTGCTCCAGGTCTCCCCATATTTCTCCCAGTGTCTGCTGGTGACCTCTGGAAATGCTGGCATAAATGAATAGTTCCTAGGACCTAGGGATTCAGTCCCTAAAAACACAAATCTAGAGCTCCTAAACTGGATCTCAGTGGCTCAGCATGCAGAGGTGTTCGGGAGGTGTAGGTGGCTTTTTTTGTGCCAGGCATTGTGTGATGTATTCTATATACATGACCTTGTTACTCTCACCAGGTAAGTATTGCTAAACTCTTCAAGATGATGAAAACTCTTCAAGATGATGAAGCTGGAGCTAAAGCAGGTAAACTTCTTGCCTAAGGTCACACATCAGGAAGTGGTCAAACTACCATTCAGATGGGGGCAGGCTTCTTCCCACTTCAAGCTCTGAGCAGCTGACCATCCTCCACACCTGCCTGCTTAGCATGCTAAGAACTGAGAGGGAGGGGCAGCCCCCAGGAACATGACCAGTCACCTCCTGCTCAGGCCAGGGGCAGAGGCAGCTGCTGCCCAGGCTTCTCTCCAGCAACATCTGCCTCCACAAGTCCTCAGGTGCCCAGGCATGCTCTGATCCACATGAGCCATCACGCTGGTGAGACCAGAGTCCACTCCAGCTGTCTCCAGTACTTGAGTTTTCTATGGGGAACAACAATACCCTGAATCATGCCAACTCCTGGCTTTCCCAATGTTCAGGCCTCTAAGGCTGACAGGATCTGTCTGTTGGGAACAAGAGAGGCAGGCCTGGCCTCAAAGGCCAGCACTGCCTATTAATGTCTCTGTGACTGGCTACAAACCAGGGAAACAACACCTGCTTCCTGTGTACACGAGCAAGGAAAGATAAGGAAGTAACTACATAGGTGCCTGGCATGGTCCTAGGCATATTGAAGGTGTTCATAAACAGTCCACCTCACCTCTGTACCCCTGCTGTGACTTACTACTGCTCTGGGGATTTCAGGCAAAGCTCAGTTGCCCAATAATCAACTATGTTTTTCTCAATCGAAGTTTCTGTCCTATTATTGTATGCTGAGCTTATCTGTAATTCCAGGAGATGGAGGGTCCTGGGGAGCTGGGGTACTGAAAGGACGATGGGTTCTATAGTTTGGTGATCCCTACTGAGGGAGTTGGGTAAGAACTATTTATTGTGAGGCTCAGCTGGGTTGAGTTCCCTAAAAATTATTTGCTGGCTGTAAAACTATACAAATGATGGTCTTTATAATTTTTATTATTTATCTATTTAAGAGCAACAGGCAGAGAAAGAGGCAGAGCAAGAGAGAGAATGGGCATACCAGGGCTTCCAGCCACTGCAAATAAATTCCAAATGCATGTGCCACCTTGTGAATCTGGGTTACGTGGGTACTGGGGAATGGAGCCTCAAACCGGTGTCCTTAGGCTTCACAGGCAAGCGCTTAACCATCAAGCCATCTCTCTAGCCCCCAAATGATGGTCTTTAATAAATGGGGCCATTCCTTAGAAACTATAAGGTGTAAAAGCTTGTTAGGAAGAGTAAGAACAATTACTTTATGCCAGGCCCTGTGCTAGGTGCTATCCAAGTTTAACTTCACAGAAGGCCTCTGTGAACAGACAGCCTGGTACACAGAGAGAAACGTGGTTCAGTGACCTTCAATCCCTGCCTCAAGGCACACAGCCTCAGCTTTCAAGCCTAGCTCTGCTGGCTTCCCATATCCATGTTGCTAGCAGTTGCACCAAAATGCTTGATAATGCATGCAAGGTTCGATCCAGGAAGGCTTTCTGTCCCCCAAAGTTGGTTTTCTTGTTGCTTATGCCTTCCTTCCAATGACAGTGAACAGGAACATTCCAGTCCCTTGATAGCTGTGCTGACTGGGGTTTGGGCTAATCACAGATTGATAGGGGTACAGGATGGATCCACTGTCTCATGTGGATGGAATGGCAGACTCCTGACTGCCACAGAGGAAGCTATCTAAATTCTTCACCTCTACTCTAAACTTCTAACTCCACACACAGTGGGAGGGGGAGAAAAGAGAGCCACAGAACACCTGACATCCACTGGGAGAGCAGCTGCTCTACAGATGTGAACACCAAGTATTCAAACCACACATCGGGTCTACCTAGTCACTGCACAGCCTCTGTTCCTTCAGAAGATGGAACTGGAGGGGTGCTCTGGGGAGGGTGTGGGGGTGGGACAGTAGTTTGGGAAGTGCTCTGATTGTAGCAGATCAATGCTTGACCACAGCTGCCTTGTTTGATAGAATGGGAAACCATTCCCTTGGTAAGTATCCCTCACCAAACTGTCCTGACAAATGTCCCACTCTAAGACACCTATGTTATGTCTCAGCATGGCCAACATCTGTGACCATGGGAAAACAAAGTCCATCTATTCACCCTCGCCCATCTTCCCTCCATTTTGTGGTGCTAGGGATTAAACCCAGGGCCTTGCTCATGCTAGGAAAGCACTCTACCACTGAGCCACATTCCCAGCCTTGGCATTTCCCATCAAAACACATGTATGGGTCTTTCTCCTTGCCCCACTCTGTTCTCAGGTGTTTCTGGGTTAATCATACTATGTCCTGTTTCTTACACCCTTCTTTGGCAGTTTTCATGGGCAGGTGGCCTTCATTGTGAAGTTTAGCAGGGGACAGGACCTGACTCCATCTGAGGGGTCTCCATATTCTCTACCCTAAGGAGGAAGCATTTCTTAATCAAGAGCAGGTAGGGCCAGGTGTTGTGGCACACACCTTTAATCCCAGCACTAGGGAGGCAGAGGTAGGAGGATCACCATGAGTTCGAGGCCACCCTGAGACTACATAGTTAATTCCAGGTCAGCCTGGACCAGAGTGAGACCCTATCTTGAAAAACCAAAAAGAAAAAGAAAAAAAAAGAAAAACAGCAGGTGGGAATGAAGCCCTTGCTGCCAGACTCTGGCTTCATATATGAGGACAAAGCATTTGGAGCAAGTCTTTGGAATTTATTGGCTAGAAATGAAGCCTGCTCTGGAGATTTACTCCAATAGCGTACAAGATGCAAACGGCAGACTCTCCAGCTACCTCCAGCTCTGATCTGTGAAACACTGGCTGCTTCAGAAAAGGGAGAGAAGCCCGGGAAAGGCAAGTTCAAGTTCATGCTACACAGCGAGGGAAGCTGAAAAACCCACTTCCCAATTTTGTGCCAGGCGGGAAAGTCCACACTTCCGAGGTTTAGTGAGGCCGGGGAAGAGGGATCAGGCAGTGTTAGATGGGGAGGGCACACCACCGGCTACTCACGGGCCTCGAGCGCTGGATCTTGGGAGGCGGCAGCCGAGTGGGATGGAGTCTTTGTAGCTGCATTAAAGTGGAAACTTAAAACATCAGTATACACCGAGATAGTTCTATGTATAGCCATACATGGCCTAGTAGAAAGCCTTCAGGAACCCAGGTCAGAAGCCAGGGGGCCAACCTGGATATCTCCTAATCCCTCACCCACGTTATCTGTTTTCCCTCTGCTAATTCTCTGGTTCTGGATTCATCTCTAGCCTGATCAGTAGAATCATGTCCTGGCAGGACTCCCTGCTCCAGTCTCTATTCTCCCTATAGGTCAAGGCAGCCTTCTGAGGTGCAGTATGACCAGGCCATACCCACCTTCAAAACATCCAATGCCCCTTCCTTTCCTCAGGTTACAGCTTATCTTTGCTAGTATTCCTGGACCCTGCTGGGACCAGGCAAACCTTTCCCCTTCAGGTGGCACTGGGTTCTCATGCCTTGTCTACTAGTCCTCCTTTTGAGGAGGAATGAGCCACCCCTTTCCAATTGGTCTGGCAAATGTGGGTTTCTCATTTAAGGTTAGATACTACCTCCATGCCTCTGAATCCCTGGGGCATTCCACAGTGAGGGACTTAGGGTATGGTATTTGGCCCTCATGCTCCTATTTGTTAAATAGCTTGTTTTCTTGAAAGAGTTACCACTGTGCCTGTAGAAGGTTGAATGGGACTTAGGAAAAACAACAACAACAACTGCTGCTGCTCAGTAAATGCCTGATGAACAAATCCAATTACACAACATGCTGGGCTTTTAGAAAGTTAGGATGTGAGCCTAAACTCACAGACTTCTCAGCTCTCCTCTCAAAACTTGTGTGCGTATGGGGGTAGGCATGTCATGGCACATATGTGGCAGTCAGCAGACAACCTCGGGGTGTTGGTCCTCTCCTTCCTCCTTGTCTGAGAAGGAGCCCCTCTTCTTGTTGTCAATGGGAAGGCTAATGTAGTTGACCCATGAGCTTTGGGATTCTCCTGTCACCACCTCCCATTGCTGTAGGCACCCTGGAACTATAGACATATGTGCCTTTTTGTGTGTCTGGCTTTATGTGGGTGCTGAGAATCTGAACTTCTGCTGGCAGCTTGCAGAGCAAATGCCTTTAACAGCTGAGCATACTCCCAGCAGCCCCTTCTTATAGAACTTTTAACTCAAAAGCCAAGCTTTATCCTCTCGACAAGGACTAGATGTCCAAACACATGTGGGAATTGGGCAGACAGAGTAAGGACAGTAAAAATCTATACAAGTACAAGATCACAGGCTCCCAACAAGCCTTGCAGACTTCCAGTTGGTTCTTGCCCATTCTTCACAAAGCTACTTCACCATTTGACAAAGACTAGGCCTGTAATGGCCAACACAGGAGCCAATGGCCATATGTACTGGGTCCAAATTAAGATGTGCTGAAAGCATACCATACGTACCAGATTTGAGAGACTTAGAGAAGAATGTAAAACATCTCATTAATAACTTTTATACTGATTACATGTTGAAATGATAATATTTTGGAATTTGGGGTTCAATATGTTATTAAAATCAACTCCACCTGTTTCTTTTACTATTTGAATGCCTTACTAAAACACTTACAATCCCCCATGTGACTCACATGTGTGGCTCGCGTTACATTTTTCTTAACCAGTGCTGACTCTCGGGCTTTCATTGGTGGGAGTGGTGCTGAGGATTGAAAACCTGACCTAGAACTTTTCTAAATCTGACTCTTACAGGGCAGGGCCTGTGCCACAAGGCATCCCTGGGCTTGATGCCTAGAAAGCTGAGCAAGCAGCCTGAGGGGAAGATGGACATTTCCTTCATAGCTCTTACAGAGAGGTTGATGGAAATGACCTGTAGTTTCCCCAATCCTTCATTGTTAGCTAGGTGTGAGGGTGGACCTTCGTGCTAAACTTTCTTCAGTTGGCAGCTATTTGGGAGTTAAGTTGCTGCCAAGAGAGATGGGTATGCTGTACCACGTTTGTTCCCTTTCAGGGCTTACAGGGGGTGTGTCGGGACAGAGCTCCTAAGTCTCATTACTCAAGAGCAAGAAGAGTTGGCACTGGTTCCTACAGGTCAGGTGTCCTGACCAAACTGCCACCACCCCTACTTCTCTCATGCTTGGAGTTCCACTTCAGGGTGATCATCTTTCTAGTTTCATTGTCCTCACTGCTTGTCAACTTTGGCCTGATCTACTTTCATCCCCAAGACATCAGCAGTTACCTCCATTAGTAGGTTCCCTGACCTGAGCCTCTTCCCCTCCCTTCCCCTCCCAGTCCATCTTCTCACTGGTTTTCAGAGCAGACTTAAAAAAAAAAAGACCAATCATGCCCCTTGCCAGAGGAAGGTAGGTATTTCTCCAAGTGTCTCCTGAGAAACATAACCGTGGGAATTGCACTGTATGAAGGGCAAACAGGGTTTGCCAGCCAGATGAGTCGGAGGAACACTGTGTGCTGTCTGGCTCCTGTGGAGATTCACCCATGCCTGAGCATTGCATTTTGCAATCACTCAACTCCACCCAACCAGGCCAAAGCCTAGGAATTCATTTTAAAAAGTTCTGCATCCCAAACTTATTTGAACAGACTTGCTGTCTCTGAGACACTCATGACTATCTCTGGGAAGCACAGCCATGCCAGGACACAGGCAGTCATTGCCAGCTAGGCTCTCTATGTGTCCTGTGGCTAGCATAGAAGTGGACACTTCATGGGTGCTCTTTCAGCGATTTTTGGCTTCAAACTTCCAGGCACATGTAGAAACTCAAGGAATGCTTGTTTTGCAGATTCCTTAGGTAACTTATTTTTCTGTGACCACCATGGGGACTTGCTAGATCTTTTGCAAATAAACTTGTAATGGAGCAGGAAAGAGGCTCTGGTATCCACATTGAACCCAGAAGCTGACATGATTGTGTGAGGGTGGTGGGGGTTTAAGCAGGTTAAGAAGAGGTAATGTGGTACATATGTCCTGGTATGACAAGTTAGGCAGAAACCAAAATCCAACCCAAACAACCAAGGCGATAAGCCCATGCTACCTTTCCTGACATCAGTTTTCCCTGCAGGCTGCCAGCCCCCAGGCTCCGGCACCAGGGAAACACATGGAAGTGGCAGCTGTGCTTGCTCACTGTGAGTTCACTGTGTGGTGGGGAAACACTTGGCCAGGGTGGACACTAAGAGGAGAAAGGGACCTTCCCAGCGTTGGGCACTGAAAACATCCTGGGACTGCAGGGAGGAGGAAGAGAATAGTCATACCAAATATCAGAGCACCCTGCCATGGAGTGGTCCCTGGGGGTGGGGGTGGGGGTGCTGAGGACAAGCAGATACTTGGAGGACTGCCAGAAGACCTCATAGCTTTCACATGCAAGGAGGCAGTCTTCCTAGTCTTCCTTAAGTTTTGGATGCTGGAGTATTAGATCTGTGGGGAGCCCTCTGGCTCTCCCACACAGAGGTCAGGCTCCAGACTGTCTCACTGCTTTGTGATGAGCCCTGGGTCTCAGGGCCCTCATATGTAAGGCAACCATGAAGGGCCAGGAGGAAGCTTCCGCCTCCTGGGGAAGGGAGCAGTGGGCTGAGCAGTTTCCCAAATATGCCAGGACGGATGCCAGTTGGGGAAAAAGATGGGCGTGGAGGAAGAGCCGAGCACTCTGGGGAGAATTAGAACAGGCTGGAGGGATGAATGGTTGTAATTGAGCTGGTGAAGAGAGGAACAAGGGAAAGACCAAACCAGAAAAGCACACACCCTTTTCCAGAAAGCTGTTCCAGTGGGAAGCTGTAGTGGGACTAAGTAGTTTCAGTCTCCATTCTCCTCAGAATGACAGCACATTACAGCAGAGTGAAGTTTGGGGGTGGGTAGAACTGGCCAGGACGCAGTGAGAGTTATTATTGTGAGCCTGGGGTCCCCCTCACACACCTCACCTGTAAGCATCTCACTGCCCAGGAACACTGGGGCTTGCCACTGAGAACCAGAGAACTGCTAAGTGCCCCCTGCTGGTATGATATGTGGTGCTGGAGGCAGAGTGGGACTCAGGCCGCTTTGTTGAGAATTCATGTTTGGTGGGAGCAGGGAAAGGTAGGTACACAGGAATGGTCTGGGCTGTGGTGGGGAGGACTGGAGCTGGAGGTCCAGAGGGTCAAAATATAGCACCTGCTTTCCTGAAGGTCACACTGAAGGACTCCTTCCCTGGACGCTGATGGAACTATGTAGGGTCAAGGCCCAGAGAGTCCCATAACAAGCACTCCTTGCCCTTCAGCAATGAAAAGTCTAGCGGGATTTGACCTTCATCAGGAAAAATGTCTAACTCCTACCCCCAATAGCCTTTGAGTTAGAAAGAGATGGCCTTACATCTCCATGGTTTTCTCTGCTTCTGGCAAGTTCTGAACTGGCCCCGCCATGTGGGTGACTGATTTAACCCACCAATCAGCTGACCCTTCTGGAGCAGGAAGTAACCCCCTGTCAGAGCACTGCTGTGGTTTTTCCAGGAGTTCAACTATAGCAGTTAGAAGCTCAGGATGGAGTCCTGAGGACGACACAGGACCACTCAATCATGTGCTTCTGTTAGTCTTCTGGAAAAATCCTGGGGACAGGAGGATTCTGTGGAAAGGTATATCTAGAAATAATCTTGTCTACTATATATTTTTGTTTCAAAGCATTTCTAATATTTTCTTTTTGAGAGTCACATTTCCAGGTAACGCAAGTCACAGAGATAGGAAACAGGAGGCCTAAAGTGATTAAGGAATTAGTTTATGATCACATGGTGAATAGCAAGAACTAATGTGGATATATTCTTAGTCCATTGTGTTCTTTTTTTGAGGTAGAGTTTCACTCTAGCTCAGGCTGACCTGGAATTCACTATATAGTCTCAGAGTGGCCTCAAACTCATGGTGATCCTCCTGCCTCTGCCTCCGAGTGCTGGAATTAAAGGTGTGCACCACCATGCCCAGCTGTGTTCTTTCTTTTTCTTTCTTTCTTTTTTCTTTTTGGTTTTTGGAGGTATGGTTTCACTTTAGTTCAGGCTGACCTGGGATTTACCCTGTAGTCTCAGGGTGGCCTCAAACTCCATGGTGATTCTCCTACCTCTGCCTCCTGAGTGCTGGGATTAAAGGCATGCGCCACCACGCCTCACTTGTGTTCTTTCTTTTTAAAAAATATTTTTTGTTTAGTTATAAGCAGAGACAGATAGAGAGGAGACAAAGAGAGAATGGGTGCCCCAGGACCTCAGCCACTGCAAATGAACTCCAGATGCATGGGTCACCTTATGCATCTGGCTTTACGTGGGTTACTGGGGAATCAAACCTAGGTTGTTAAGCTTTGCAGTCAAATACTTTAACTGCTGAGCCATCTCTCCACCCTTCCTGTGTTCTTTTTGTCAAATTAAGTTTCCAAAGTCATCAGAATCCTTTCTGGCATGGTTTTCCTACCCTTGTCCCTTCTGTTAGGAATGCATACCTTAGAAACCAGATCAGCAATGGAGTGACTAATACCTTCCTTCTCCCTCCTTCCTTTCCATGTGATTCACTGGTTCACTCAACAGTGGTGCCCATGCTGTACCAGGCTCAGGGGGTCCATAAGTGAACAAGATTAGAACAGAGGGGACATAAGGGAGGGTGATTAAGGGATGCTAAAGTCTGTGCAGGTAAGCACAAGTGCAGAGGCTGGCTTAGGAGAGAGTTCAGGTGTATGGTGCAGAGGAGCCACGGTGCTTCGGAAAGAGTAGAACAAGGCCCAATGTAAAGGTACGGCAAGCTTGTACTTGGGAGGGCCTGGGATAGGGTCAGATACAAGATGGCCTTGAACATTTAGATCACAAACTATACACACAAGATCCAAGGTCCCTTTTAGGACCAGCCCTGCTAGACATAACACAGGGAGACATAGCTTCCTGTGTCCTTTGTATATAAAATGGACAGGAGGCTGGGTAGGTGAATTCCTCTCTAGCCATGGGAACCTACCCAGGCCTCCATATTGTTAACTTCCACCCACAGGAATGCTGGGAGATGTGAACACTGACAGGGAGGAAACCCAAATGTGTGATTGACAAAGAGGTCTCAGAAAAAAACAGGAACTCTGTGGCCTTTGCTGGTTTGGGCCTGGCCCTGGGTGTATCTGTCAATAATGTGGGCCAGGTGAGTATGCTCATTGGATATGAAACCCACATTTATGAGGACAGTATCTGATTTGCAGTTAATTTGTTGATGCAGCAAAACACATTGTTACCAAAAGGTCAGGAAGGGAAACCACACTGGAATATCAACTTAATTACCTGGGTGGCATGGATGACTGGATGCCCTGCACATGGCTGTGGGGTGGTGAACGCTCAACTGCCAGGCACCAACTTGGGGGCAGTGTGTGGTGTACATGGGAGGAGAGGGGACGTCCCAGTCTGCCACCTGGCACATTTGCTAGCTCAGAGTCCTCTGTAAGGAATCAAGGCTGCTGCCCCAGTTACAGATGAAGGGAGGCGAGGGTGAGGATTTACCCAGGGAACCATGCAGAAAGTTGATGACAGACCTACAGAAGAGGGCCAACAAGTTCATTTCAACTTAATTACTGGCTAGTGGTGGTGGTGGGGAATGTTTTTATATCTTTGCATAGGAAAGGACACTGGTAGTTATTTAGGAATGGACACAGATCTTCTCTACGGCTAACGGAAAGCCACTCTAGAACTAGTCATTCCACAACCCTGGGTTACACTTCACCGCTTAAAGCAGGGCCACAGAGGAAATGATACATTAATTACCGGGGACAAACCAGAGCCTGGTCGAGGTGAGGTGGGTGACAGGTCAGCGAGGGCAGATGTTGGAGGCCACAGGGCTGTTTAGTTGAAGGCTGAGGGCTTTGCATGCCAATCTTGGGGTGAGCTAGGGGCAGGAGAGAGGGGAGGCAACCTCCTCAAGGTAGGAAGCTGTGTCTCCCTGGGGTATGTCTAGCGGGGCTGGTCCCTAAAGGGACCTTGGATCTTTTGTGTGTAATTTGTGATCTAAATTGTTCCTTCCCATCAGACTCCACCTGGCCCCAAAGAAGGAAGCCCTGCACGTCCTGGAGGGGATGCTGGGTAAGGCCTTGGGTTTTCAGTTCATCTTGGGGATGTACTGGGAACAGAGTGGGTGAGAGAATTCACAATTACACTTTGCTGCTGTTTAATGAGGGAAGAGTTCACCTGGTTAATTTTCCTGGCTAGTATTAACATCAATACCCTGACCTGTGCGTGAAGCAGACCCGGTTGGGAGGGGAAGACAAAGCTTTCTGTGGCTTTACAAAAGGCCTCTGGGCCAGGAGCAAGGCTTAGCTACTCTTTGGGACTGGAAATCTGCTATTATGCAAGGTATGGAAATAAAAGAGGGCTGCTTTTGATATGCCTCCGAAAGGGAGTGTATTGAAGTGATATTTTTATGGAGTGTTTCCTTTGAAATGCCCAACCTGCTCTCTCAGGCACGGCTCTTGCCTGTCCCCCAACTCCTGTCATTATTTCCAGTTCGTTTTGCCCAGCCTCAGCTGAGCTGATTCTGCTTGTTGGGGAGGATCAAATGCTTGCCTCTGCTTCAGTTTCAGCAAGGACAGCTGGCGCAGAGTGAGCTCTGGTGTCCTACGGCATGCGCTTTGGGCCCGGGCCACTCAGTGGGGCATTTTGAGGAAGTAGGGAGACTCTTGGTCTTAAAGCATTTTCAGGGGTAACAAGCCATTGCCCAGTGGGTGCTCCTGCAAAAATGTTCCATAGGAGACACTTTGACCTCACAGCTGATGCTCACTCTCACAGAGCAACAGGAAGGTGCTCTTCCTGTAGTAAGAGTTGGGGTGGGGGAGGGGGAGAGGCACTGCACTCTGGAGCATCCTTGAGGGGCTTGACCAGTCTGGGATCCCGTGCCAGATAGGAAAACAGGCAGCCTCTTAGCCCCCATCACAACATGCAGGAGGATGCCTGAGAAAGGCTTCTGCCTCTTCTCTTGCTTTTACCTCTAGAGGGTGGTTTCTGTGTGCCCCACAACTTGCTGTCCAGAGCCACCACCTGTGTGTGGCTGGGGTGGTGAGAGAGTACGGAGGACTGAAGACAGTCCTGAAGGACAAGCGCAGCACCTGCCCTGGGGTCTGGGTAAGTTGTCTCTGGAGAGGCTGGGCTTGGGATCTGGGGCTTGCCCTGCCTCAAGAGGCCCAGTGAGCCTATTCTCCCCAACTGGGTGTGCACCCTCTGCCTTCCATGCGTGCGTGTGTGCGTGCTGAGCTGAAAGCCTCTCAGGCTGCCCTGAAGAGCCGTGCATTCCTTCCGATGTTGACAGGAGTAGTATTTTGTAGTGGTGCTGGTTAATTTGTAGTGGCATTTGTGGTTTGAAGCCTTGTCAAGATCCCTGATTACTTCCCGTGCAAGGAGCTCGGCTGACAGGGAAGTTCACACGCTGAACAAAAGCAGCGAGGCAGCTGGGAGGGAAAGCTGCATGGAGGCTGGGTGACCCGGACCACTTGGGGACAGCAGTGGGGGAGGGAGGAGGGCCAAACATGGGCGGGGGTGGAGGGAAGCCTTTTGTTTTACTGGGTGCAGGTGCAAGGGTCTGAATAGGTGGCATCCCATTGGCCAAAGGAGGTCGGGTACCAGATGTGACTGGTGGCTGGGCAGGGGGCTCTGCTGACGTGCGTCATTCTTTGCACAGATAAGCAGGAGGCAGACACCTTACTGCTCCCCATGTGGATGGCCATTTGGGATACCATCAAGGGTGCCTGGACAATATTCTCTGGAGGTCTGGACTGATGGTGAGGTGAGAGGTGGGGCGCTTCCAGATGTTTTCTGATATAAGGTCTGCTGTTACCAGGCTCCTTTATGTTAGGAGCTCAGCAGGTAATGTTTATAATGATCTCAACGCCCCTGCAAAGAAGGCAGTATCACCATTTGAAAGATGAGAAAACCCAGGCCATGTGGCTCAGTGACTCATGAAGATCAAGCCTCACAGCTAACAGGTGGCATAGCCATAAGCCAAGCTCATGTGTGCCCGTGAGCACACATGCCTTCCATGATACCCAACATACACACAGCAGTGGAAGGCAGATGGTGACGCATGCCCCTTGTGCAACCCAGCACGTCTCTCTCTCCAGGGTGCCGAACCCTCTGACATCTTGGAGTTTTCCATTCTATGAAGTCTGCTCTGACCTCCCAGGAAGGTTTGTCTGCATAGCCACCTGGGTTTCTCCAGGCTCGTGCCCTGCTTGGTGAGGGTTTGCTCAGTACATTAAGGGCCAGGGCCAGCTCAGCAAAATCAAGCCTCATTTATCATTTCTGGAATGATATCCACCCCAGACAGTACACCACTAGGAAATCTCCTGATTTTTGTAGCAGCACAGATAGGAATCCTCCATAGCCCTCAATCTTCTGGTCAGCCTGTACATTGCTATCTTTGCCACTAGTAGCTCAGGAGAGCTGGACACATCCCCGTATGTCCAGCAGGGTGTCAAGACCCAGGCCTTACACCCATTGCCCCATCTCCCAGCCTGTCACAATCAGCCCCATCTTTCCGTGCCTGTCCTGTCTTTCATGTATCTCTCCTTCACAACACGTGCTAACCCAGCTGATGGAGCCTGCTATGTGTCAAGACTGCTTTTCTGTTTTTCCGAGAGGGCTCCCAGCTCTTCCAGCTCCAAGAAGTGGGACATCCTTCCTCCTCCCTGCCTTCACAGAGGCAATCCTGGAAGGTCCCATTGGCACTTCTGGCACCTAGAACAGGCCTGGCATGTAGGAAGTACAAAGTAAACACTTGCTCACCAGTGAGCAACCAGCATCAAATTATCACCTGGCTTCACCAACCAGGCCAACACATTGCTGACCCCATCATTCTGGTCCCTTTGCCCTCAATACTGGTGGCATTCCTGGCTTTCTTCTGAACAGGAACCACTTTCTACCTGGAGGTCCCCTAACCTGCCAGGCTGAGCCCTAGGGCTGTCGCCCAAAGCAAGAGACTTTCTGAGTGGAATGCAGGCTTTAAAGTGTTAGGAAGCTTAGATGTAAAATATCCCAAAATTTCCCTAGTGTGTCTGTTAGAGAAAGACAGTCAGGTTTTCTAGACAGATGGGTAGGTCTTTTCCTTCCCTAGGAACAAATGGATGGAGAACCTGGTTTAAAATTCCTGGACCCTGGAATACATTTCTATCTGTGTCAAAGTCTACCATCCAGAGCCTCAGCAGAGTTTAAAATCCTAGCTAATAGGTTAACAACTGTTTTTCTTCAGCTTCAAATGAAGAATATCAGAAGGCTGGGGGAATATGCAGCTCTCCAATTTGTACGGACTGCACACAGCTCCCTGCAATGTGTGTTTGACAGGACTGACATTTTGTACCGCTGTGAGATGGGAAAACGTGTGACATTTTTATTCATGGTGGCGTACGCCCTTGTAATGATCAGCTCTGGTCGATGTGCTTACCGCAGCAGCCCCTGAGCCCTCGGAGAACAAACAGGAACCCAAGGTGCCAGCAGTTCGACTGCCTTATTAAACACCGCCAGGATCCTAACGAAGACCAACTGCTGGAAAATCTCACTGTCAAATCCTCAAGGACATTGTCAGCGCACAGCTAACTGCATATATTTTTCATTTAAAATACTGAAATCCAGCATTGTGCCATTACAACCAAGGGGAGGGGCACCCACTCCAGCGGCCATTCTGTCAGCTGCTTCTTCAGAGCTCCAGATGTTGGAGCCAGATGCCCAGTGGGGTTCAGAGCTCAAAAAGGGGTGGCAAAGATGGAAACGGACTTTGCAAAAACCCAGCCCTCCCTTCACATTGAGCTGCTGAAAGTTACAAGGCTCTGCAAAGAGTTACTTAGGAAGTCAACTCACTGGCTCCCTTTGCAAGCCAAAGTGAAACTGCATAATTAGAAAATTCTCCCGCCCCAGCCAGACATCTTCCTGAAGGTGCAACCCATTACATCCTGCAACTTGGTGCTAATCCGCCTCCTGCTTGGCGACAGACCTTAAGACATCTGCAGGAACACACGGTCAGGGTAGGCGTCACACCTGGGCAGAAAGGCTGTGTGTCAGGGTGCCCACCTGTGATCTGTGACCTTAATCCAAAGGCCTTAAGGTCAGGGCCAGGAAGACCTCCTCCCTTCAGTGGTCATTTCTAATGCTGATGCACACTGATGATGGCAGTCAGTCACTCAGCAGATGCTGGCAGCCTCTGCAACCATCAAACTAGGTGATTTGGTTATAGCTGTACACTAATGTTATCAGTATATTTTGTAAATATGTATTATTTATACAGGGCTTCTATTTCCATACCCCAGCCCTGATGCACCAAGACATACTGCTGTTTATTTATGGGATCCTTGGCGTAAAAGGCCTAACAAGCTGCCCGTGCATGGCTCCTGTGGGTCTGCGGGTGGCAGGCTAAGCAACTGATGTCCTCCACCCATCATGGCACGCACTTGCATTTTAAGTTGGTTTAGCATAACAGTGTACATCAGCCTTGGCTGAAAGGTCCTGGGGTGGTGAAGAACTGACCATCACAACCATCTGGGACCAGTGCAGAAGCTGGAGCAAGCATGGGAAGCCTTATGAGAAGGCAGGCAATTGAGAAAAAATGCAGGACATGAGGGTGGGTAAGCTGTACCCCATTTCCTCTAAGTAGGCCACTGTGTCCTTCAACAGGGCCTCTTGCCCTGGGCTGAAGAGGGTGGTGCCTACTGACTGCACAGCCCAGGGGACACTCGCTCTTGCATTAAGACATGTAGTGAAGCAGACTGACAAAACTACTAGGCCAAAAATGGGCACCAGCAGGGCATGGTGGTGAATATCTATAATTCCTTTACCTGGGAGGATGAGGCAGGAAGATCATGTATTTGATATCAGCCTGGGCTACCAAGTGAGGTTCTGTCAAAAAAACAAAACAAAGCAAAACAAACACCCTGCAAAAGTGTGCAGGTGGCTGGCATGCAGCCTTGGCTGCCAGTTCACTTCCTACTGGCTGCCCTAGGTCTGGCTAGTAGGGCAGGGTGGCAAGAGAAAAGGGCTCTGAGCCTAATGCCTCCTGCTAGCCAGGGACTTTGCTTCTGCTGAGCAGGAGACCACAGTGGTCCTTACTGCTTCTGCCTGGGGAAGAAGGTGTGAGTCTCTGCTGAGCATGTTGCCAGGCACCTGGTGGGCATTTAGAGGGGCAGTGTCATTGTTCTAACCACTGTGCTAAGGAAGCTGGAGTCAGTTTAGGTCTTTCTGGGATAAAGCATGATAATAACCTTGAATTTGACTCAAACAAATGCCCTAGGAAGCAGGGAGCTGATGGGGGTTTGATAAGAGGTGGGGAGCCTGGGAACAGGTAGGTCTGATTTTGTGTTCTTTCTCCGACACTTTTGGAACAATCCTGGGTAGACTACTTGATCTCTCTGAGCATCAGCTTTCTGAGGATAGTAACGGCATCCATCACGCAGGGTTGTTAGAAGGCTAAATAGAAACTTGGAGACAGGTCTGGCTCAAACAAAGCATATCTGCACCATCATGAAATCCTCAGTGCCTCTGACCCCTTATCACTCCATCTCTTAGGTGGTCCTTTTCATCCCTTCTCCAGGGCACAGACAGGTTGATACAGTGCCTAGTTCTTCTGGGTGAGGGTGGGAAGAGGGATATGCCAGGAAGCTCCTGGCATACAGTGTGGCCATGGGGCAGGACTTCCTGCCCCGCCAAGGACACGGAGCTGATTCTCTTAGAGGATCTTGCTTGTTGGATATCATTTACTTTCAATATTTTATGTTTTATTTTCTCTTCCTTACTGGTAGAATCTCCCCAACCTGTAACACTGAGAAAATGCTTCCTCTGGTCTTGCTGAATCACGTTTCCTGCTCTAGTCCTACTGGGCTCTCTATCTCCCTTGTGGGGAGCTGGACACAGAGCAGCTCCAACAGAGACCTTTAAAGAAATGCTGCTTCAGGCTCTGGTCCATGTACTGCCAAAGGAATTCCGCTGTTAGACCACCAAATGAAGACAGGTTCAGGGACTCAGATTGCCTGTCATACAGGCACTGTGGAACAGATGTCTTCCTTTTCTCAGCTTCTCTTACCCTGTTGAATGGATGGGCTGCTCAAGGCACCAAGTGAGCAGACCTGCCACTCCTATTTCTCACTTTCATGCACTCATGCAATCATCCCTTCATCCTTCTCCAAACTCTCACTGGGAGCCTGACTGCTTGAGGCCCCGTGGGATGCCAAGGATAGTCTTGAGGCCAACAGTGTCTGTGACTGGGATACTACCAGCAAGCAGTCAGCGGGGGTAGAGCTCTAGCCCAGGGCAGTGAGGAAGCACCAAGTTTGGGGAAGGACTTGGTAGAGGCAGGGGAGCTTGGGCAGGGCTGCTGGGATTCTGTGGGATGGCAGAGATGGAGGGGTGCCGATTCATCTTAGGGTTCCCTGGGGTCTGGTCTGGAGCACAGCTAATAAAGAGCTGCTAAGTAAATGGTGTCTGGGGCTTCAGAAAAGGAAGGGACTCATCCCAGTGTAGGGGCACTTGACAGTCTTGCAAGGTGAGCAGGAACTGTCCAAGGAGAGGAGGAAGGCAGGGCCCTGAAGGCTGGTGTGCTCTGATCATACAGGGAGAGAGTCTTCAGAGGGGAGACACATGCTGAAGGCCCTACTTATGTCAATACTTCCAGTGTTTTCTGATATTCCCTGGGATATTTGGGTGTGCTGGATTGACATCTCAGTGGAACTGGGCAGGGGTAGGTTTCAGATGTCCAAGGGCAGAGCAAGATACCCTAGCAGCTAAAGCTCGTGGGATAGGGAAGGCTTAGACGTGGACACTAGGAGATTCCAGAACAAACTGTTATAGAAGCTGTAGGTAAAGTAAACCTAGGACTTTCCATAGACTGTAGCCAGAAGGTCAGAGCCTACAGAGTGTCATCTAAGGATGGACAGGAGAAAATGCAGCCCCTAGGCACAAAGCTCACTCAGACCTCTCTCCGGGCTGGACCCTGAACTTCACAGTTAGTCATGCTTGCCTAAATTCCATTCCTCTTTGTTTATTTTATTTGGATCTTTCTGGAGATCATATGTTGGACTAAAGAAATGGTGAGAATTTAGATGGTGAGAATTCTCCACTGTAACCACTGGAGAAAAGCAAGTGAGGACTGCCTAGGCTGGGGGATAGGCAACGTAGAACTTCATATGAAGCCAGCCACTCATCCTAAAATGGTGTAGAACAGCACCCATGAGTATTTTCTGGGCCTTGGAAGCTTCTTCATGGATCTAAGACATAGCCTGAAAAAGCAGCTCCCACCAGTCTTAGGAAAAAGAGTCCTCTGTCTAGCCCTTGAAAAAAGTTAAGAGTGAGGTGTTATTAAATACTATACTCATGATACAGTGATATGCCAAAGTTGACAGTGAGGAAGTGATGGGTCCTGGGGAGTAGACCTGCTTGCTTTTATGAACTCACTCCATTAGACCAAAATAGTCGGAGTTCACAACACCAAGGGAAAACGCGGTCTTGGGGGATGCCCAGTGGCTCAGTCACACAGCACAGATCTCAGACTTGCCAACCTACCAGATGGATTCAGCTGGACCACTGGCTATAGCACTGTGGGCTCTGAAGCTGGGGATGGAGTCATTGGCATCCATATTCGCACACACATGACAAAGAACCATTAGCGATGACTTGCACACATGACCTAGGTTCTTGGCTTCTCTTTTTCCACTTCTGGCTCTAGACTAGCTGGACCTGCTGCTCTCCACACTGAGATGCCTCCACAGTCAGCAGTGGACAGGCCTGCTCCTTTCATCTGTTTCCTGCCTCTTTGACCAGCAAGCACTGACCTGCCCTCTCTATCTGGTACCTTGGTTATCATCTGGCCTTGACTCAGCTCTGTACAATTGTGTGACTGCAGCATCACCACAGCTTTGGGTGTGTTCCTTTCTCTGCTATCAGACCATAGAACAATAGGTTGGGACAATGTTTCCTTTTGGGTCTCTGCCTGATCTAGTCTCTCTTCTTTTGATAACAGTCACCCTCCACCCAGTGTCCTTTGTAGGAATTACCCCTTCTTCATCTCTGAGGTTCTATCTGTATAGAAGACCATGGCCATAGTGACTGGTGAGGAGATGGCCATTGAATCCAGTTAATTCAGTGTAAAGTCCATGCCTTGTGTGGAAGTTACTAGGAAGGGATACTCCCTTATTTCCTTTTGGGCTTGTCTTGCATCTAGAAGGGCATGGCCTGTAGCTACTATACTCGTCTCTGCACTAGAGAGGAGACCTATTTATACTGACACTTGCAAAAGAAAAAAAGTCTGACAAACTTGATTTGATACCAGGATCAAACCATACTTGAAGCTGAAATGAGGCAACAATTTCTCTTTTTTTATGTCTTATGAGCCCACACACCTAATTAATGTAGGTTTCCAATATAAACCCTGCCCTGGTCTTCAGGGCTGAGCTGGCATGTGACATGGCCAATATCAACTCTTGCACATGCCCAGTCTTTCTCCTGTGTCTTCCTCTCCCATATCCCAGGAAGGCACCCAGCTAACAGTGGGTTTGGCATAGAGTCTCCACCAGGTGCAGGGTACCAGTGTGCTTGTCATGGTGCCAACTGAGGCCCAGAAACATCAAGAAAAGCCTGAGGTTTGGAAGGCAACCAGTAACAAAGCCTTACTTATGGTCCAGCATCCTGGGATCCTGGGCACTGGCCCAGGCTGCTGTACTGTCTTAGCAGTATAAGCCCAGCAGGAAATTGCCATGTTCGAAGCAAAGCTAGGTGAGATCTGAACTTCAGATCTATAACATGGCTCTAAAGGGATTCTGACTTCTGCTTCTGAGCAGTATATCCTTAGCCAAGTACCTATCATCTCTATGCCTGTCCTTTTCTCTGTGAGAGGGATAAATGTCAAGATCCAGGGTGCCCAGGTGGATTACACAGGTTGGCCTAGTGGTGTGGCTCACTGGCACCTGAAATTGGATATAGACCTTTCCTTTGAATCTCAGTGGGGCATCTGGTAGGTGATGAGCAGCTCAGTACTACACCTCTTTCTCAGCTGCTTAGATCAGCCTGATGCCCAGCATGCAGGAGGGGCTCAACATGATACCCTAGAACCTTGTTCCAGGTAGACGTGGTCTGGCGGGGGAGGGAGAGGGACCTTGGCCCCTGTCTTTCTGCAGCTGTCCTTCACTTGGCTGAATGGAGCTGGCGTAGTTTGGTAGGTGCTATTCTTAAGGAAGTTTTACTGGCTGCTTCCGTGGCACAGAAGGTACTCTGCCCATACCACTGAGCTCCTCTGAATTAACTGGAGTGCTTCAAAGGAGCCCACCAAATTTACACCTCAGCCCCAGAATTTCCACAATTTGAACTCTCTGTCTCTTTCTAAAATTTATCTATTTGCATGTGTGCAGCATGGTCTCACTGCTGCAAATGAATACCTGAGGCCCATCCAGCGTAATGTGAGTGGCTGGGGCTACAGGCTTTGCGAGCAAGTGCCTTTAAGTGCAGAATCTTTCCCCTAGCCCTGAGCTCTCTTTTATGATGGTCAGGAATTTCCTCCTAAAATTGAACAAATCTGTTCAGAGAAGCAAAGCCAACCTTGTCAAGTTTTATCAGAAAGCTGCCTGTAGACCAGCCTGGCTGTGAGAGGGTGCACGTGTATGGGAAAGCAGGCGGGAACAGCCACCCTGCACAAAAGCGTGCTGCCAGACAAGTATCACACTGTTGTTTTTTTTTTTTTTTTTTCTTTCTTTTTTCTCACTCTAGCCCAGGCTGACCTGGAATTCACTATGTAATCTCAGGGTGGCCTCAAACTCACAGCGATCCTCCTACCTCCACCTCCCCAGTGCTGGGATTAAAGGTGGGCACCACCATGCCTGGCTTATCATACTATTTTTGCTAACTGCGGGGACTAAGTCAAAATATTTTGGATAGTACCCTCAACCAGGAAGGAGATGGGGATGCTATCATAGCCACCTTGCAGCTGGCCCAAGAGACTGGACCAGAGGAAGGAGAGATGTAAGAAATGAGGCAGGGAGCCTACCATGGTGGCTGTGCTTCTCTGCACAAAGACTGGCTGGAAAGAGCAGAGCTGGGTCAATGGGAAGGGGTCATAATGTGCGAAGGAAGAGTGATGAGGAACTGAGGGCAAGGCTGATGACCTGCTGAGAAAATGACTTTGGGACTACAGACCTCTATGTTTGGTAGCCTGCTCACACCTGACTGCAGTTTTTATAGTCCTTGTATCTCGAGGATGAAGGGCTTTCCCTCTCTGGCACAGGTCTATTTAATTTTGGGGTATAAAGGAAGGGAGTCTCAGTCCTCTACCTTGTTCCTCTCCCTTCCCTTCCTGGGACATTTATGAGAGACCTTGGGACCTTGTAAAAAAACAGAAAGTAAAATATGACAGGATCTAACTTCCTATAATTCAAAGAAGTTTCTACCTGGAAACTAATCCTTTGTTATAGAAGCAAATTTGCAAATAGTTGTTGACCACTAATGGAATATTCATTTTGCTTCTTCAAATGAACAGAATCATAAGCATAGCAACTGAAATGAAAACAAATAACTTGGACACACAGTGAGAAGTTAAATAATCAATTAATCATGACCTAATTTAAACATCCACATCAATAATAAAACCCCAGCACGTTATGGACTGCCAGCTCTGTTCCAGGCCCTGTTGCAGATTGGGCTTCTGAGAGGTTCACATTCTCATGGGGAGATGAGCATTACAGAAATAATTACAAGGTTGTGTGTGAGTCTGGCAGGCACAGATCTCTGGGATAGCACAAAGGTAAGAGCCACCTCCTTTTCTTACAGGAACTAGGAGATGTGAGAGGATTTGTTTTGGTGTTCACAGAGGTAAGGGACCTCCTGGGTTAGGTCAAGGGAGAAGATGGAATACGTGTGTTTTTATCTGTCTGTCTGTACATGTGCACATAAGTGTAGGCGCCAGAGGACAACCTTGGATGTCATCCTAAGGAATGCCATCTACCCCTTTTTGAGACAGGGTCTCTTTGCTCTGAAGCTCAACAATTAGTCTAGAGTGGCTTTCCAGCAAGCTCCAGGGATCCTCCTGTCTCTGCCCCTCAAGTGCTGGGATTACAGGTATGTGTCACCATGCCCTGCATTTACGTGAGTACTAGGGAGCAAAATCAGATCTTCATGCTTATGAGGCAAGTACTTTCCCCCTTGAGCAACCTCCCAGGCCCCAAAAGATGAAGCTTTAGGGAAAGGCTTGGAGCAAGGCCATGTGGGGCTGCAGTGAGACTGTTCATTAGGAGACTGGCACAATGTACTTGAGTGATTTCATGGCCTGCACCAAGGCCATGGGAGAAGAAATGAGGAGGAGGGCTGGGCAGTGTTTTGAGTGGGATGTGGGTCAGGTTCTGGATGAACAGCAATGCCATTTGCTGAGGTGGGAGATAAGAACTGGTTGTTAGTGTATGACAGGGAGTGTATGTTCACCCTGTGCTCTAGGTGTCTGGAGAACACAGGATACCTGCTAGAGGTAATTTGGGAGGAATGGCTGAATTGTGGGGCTCAAAGGGGCTTAAGGAACTTCTCAGGGCACTCAAAGCCAAGGGTGCTGAGGGTATTTGCTGGCTGGGAAGCTTCTCTAGTCCAGCATGAATTGGCATTAAATGACTATCTTATGCCTATAAAGCCAGCACTCTGCAAATGTAGACATATGGGTAACCATATTCCCAGAGCTGGTCCTAGAGTGATGTCCAAACCTCTCTGTTATAGCTCACTATAAGCCATCATGGGACTTGACTGGGAATCTGGTTTAAACAGCTTTGCAGGCTTTGTATTAAATAAGTTCATACATATTTGCACAAGTGGAAGGAAAACAAAGGTAGCTTTTAAGACTGGAAAGCAAGTAATTATATACTGTGTGCAGATCAATCACTTAAAGGAAAACTGAAGTGGGCCCTGAAGTTCTGAAACCCATGTCTCAGTGGAGAGCACTTGAGAAGGCCTGGTCTGGATTTGGTTCATAGCATTGGCAGCTTAGATCCAGGGTTAGTAGCCAGCAGCTCTGGATTCTAGCACTAGTCCAGTTACCCAGCTAGAAGGGAGAGCTGCCTATAGCCAGAAGCCAAGGTGTGGCTGCTGGTTTTGGAGTAGGCATGAGCTACCCTTTCCAGCACAGCCAAGCTGGTTTCCTTGTCAGCTGATGGTTATGATTCAATTCACTGAACACAGATTTGTACACATCTAGTGATTAGATGCATGGACCAGTTCTACGAGTGTGTGTGTGTGTGTGTAAGTGTGTTGTCGTCGTCATGTCTGGAGACTCCTCCCAAGGAAGAAGTCATGACACTGTGCTGTAGCTACAGGTGCCCAGGCCCTTCTGAGGAGGACCCTACTTCCTCACCCTTTCTATAGTCATGGAATTCCATTCCCAGCCCCCAAGGAGAGAAACAAGAATCCTTAGCTTGTTTGCCTAGTCTTCTCATACTTGCTGGGGGAGGAGGGGCCTTTTGGGAGACCTGGGAGGGGAAAGGAGTGGGCATGCCCTGTCCTCCCTTCCAGCCTCTTCCCAGACCCATGGCTCCTCCTTGTTATGCTTTGGAACACTCTGCCCCAGGCTGTGGGAGTAACTCAGCCCTTTACATTTTTTTTAAAATTTTTTTGTTTATTTTTATTTATTTATTTGAGAGGGACAGACACACACAAAGAGTGAAAGAGGCAGAGAGACAGAGAGAATGGGTGCGCCAGGGCCTCCAGCCACTGCAAACAAACTCCAGACACGTGTGCCCCCTTGTGCATCTGGCTAGCGTGGGTCCTGGGGAATCAAGCCTCGAACCGGGGTCCTTAGGCTTCACAGGCAAGTGCTTAACTGCTAAGCCATCTCTCTAGCCCACTCCTTTACATTTTGAAGCAATGTTTTAGAAACCATTTGGCCTCAGGTCTCTTCCTTTCTTTCCAGCCCTCCCTCCTTTTTTCCCTTCTTCCTTCTCTTCTTTCTCTCCCTTCTTTCCTTACATCCATTCATCCATCTATCTATCCATCTTCCTTTGCTCCCTCCCTTTTGTAAAAAGTCTCCTTTTAGCTTAGCTTTTCCCTTGCCTTCCCTTCTTTTCCCTTCTTTTTTTATTTATTTATTTATTTATTTATTTATTTATTTGAGAGCGACAGACACAGAGAGAAAGACAGATGGAGGAAGAGAGAGAGAATGGGCGCGCCAGGGCTTCCAGCCTCTGCAAACGAACTCCAGATGCGTGCGCCCCCTTGTGCATCTGGCTAACGTGGGTCCTGGGGAACCGAGCCTCGAACCGGGGTCCTTAGGCTTCACAGGCAAGCGCTTAACCGCTAAGCCATCTCTCCAGCCCTCCCTTCTTATTTTTATGTATATATTTTATTTGAGATAGGATCTCATGTTCCCCAGACTGGCCTCAAATTAGCCTGTAGTAGAGGATGACCTTGAGCTCTCGATCATCCTGCCTCTACCTCCCAAGTGCTGAGATTACAGGCATGTAACACCATGCCTAGCTTTAGTCTTTAAAAGCTGGCATTTTTCCTCTGACCACTTGGGAACTTCCAGCTGTGGGTGAGCCAGGGGAGGTCCCCCTAGCCCTTATTCTCCACATGGGTTCTTTATCCCCTCCAGCTCCCCACATGACAGGGGCTCCTTGAACTTTCTTTTCTCTCTTTTCTTTATGAGATTTTTTTCCAGGCCCTCCATGTAGATCTCAAGCCACGTGGGTGCCTTTCCTTGGCTCTGTACTTCCCTCAATAAGTATAATAATTTAATTAAAAAGCTGGCATTTTAATTGCATTTGACAGTCTCTTTGACCATATTTGTCACTTGATTTTAAAGTTGAGAGAGGAGAAAAATACTTAAAAACTTCTCTAAACCTAAATATTTTCTCTATCTAAAGGTAGGCTAGGCATTCTTAAGCTGTTTGATACTGTATTTAAACTCTTCAAAGAAACACAATACAGACACCAAGGCCAACTGAAAATCTACTTATTTTGTTTATCTCAAGCTTTTGATGGCAGGACACATGCCTGTTTTAGCAAACAAAGGATTATGTAGGATGGTCTTGAGCCATGAAAAGTTGGACTGTTTGGGCTCCTCATAACACTTTGGGTTCACCTCTCTCATGGGCTGTCCATCTGTGGGTGTGTCTCCATCATCAGTCCTACAAGGGTGGAGACTGGCTGCTTACTGATTTTACATATGACATGTAGAAGAGGTACAGACTCAAATGGAGGCAGGGTCTCAACCTTAAGGGGAAACTCTCCTGAGGTAGAGGGCAAGACGGTACCTTTTCTCCTGAGCAGTGAACAAACACTCTTACCTTGACATTAAGCTCCGTTCTTGCCAGTCTCTCCCACTCCCACTGCAGAATTATCTGGGGGCTCTGCTGAGACCTTCCTGCTGTCACCTTGTAGAATGTCCCCTGGCTATGCATGGGTATCAGTGTTGCAAGGTGAAGAGGTTAATGTAACCATCTCAGTAGTTCTCATCTCCACTGGCTAGCTAACTGAACTTTTTGTTTGTTTTGCTTTGTTTTACTTACTTTTGAGACAGGGTCTCACTGTGTAGCCCAGATTGGCCTCAAACTTGCTATATAGCCCAGGCTGCTTTTGAACTTATGATTCTCTTGTTTCAGTTCCATGAGTACTAGGATTATAGGAGGCTCCACTGAGTCCAACTTCAGCTGTCTTCTTACAGAATGAAATCCACATATAAAGCTGTGGTAAGGATTTTTATAGGATTAGTGTGCATGATCTAGTTAGGTGGATTAATTCAAACTGCTGAAGTGAGTCAGGTTGTCTTGTGTTCTCAGGTTTATAACATGGACCTGAGCAGGTCTTTGAGCTCCAACTTTGGGGTTATAAAAGGGTAATGGCAGAGATGACACAAGATATTTTGGGGTTTGTTTTTGTTTTCCAAGAAGAGAATTTATATCACTAGGGCTACATGAGCAGCCTTGGTAAACCATAGATGAAAAGTTAAAATTTGTTATATATCTAGACAAAAAATCTTACTAGTATGTTATTTTATTTTATTATTACTGATATTTTCAGGGGGAGAGGGGATGACAAAGTTGTATATATCCCAGGCTAGCCTCAAACTTAGTATATAGCCTCAGATGACCTTGAACTTCTCAGCTGCCTGCCTGTACAACACAGGGTTTATGTAGTGCTGAGGGTTCAACACAAGTCCTCCTGCATGCTAGGCAAACACCCTAACTGAACTACATACTGTGTTAAATTTAGGACTTTACTAATCCCTTAAAATGGGGCTAAAGGTGGTATGCATGTCAGGTTCAAATTATTTAAGGAACAATAACAAGTAACCAACAATACAGTCAAGAGTATGGCAAACATTTTCAAACTGGAACTCAAAGGTCTTTAGAAAGAAGAAGCAATCCCTCATGCTTGCCAGTAGTAGGAGCTCTACATATGGTGGGCCAATGGCCCATCAAAGCAGGCTGTGTGGAAGGCCCAGGGACAACCAACTTACCATGTGGGGCAAAGCTAGAAAGAGTTAATAGAAAGGAGTCTGAGGCTTTCTGGCCCATTCACCCCCTTCCCACCCCCCCCACCCCCCCCGCCACAGCTAATCTGTCACCTAATGAAGAAGAGGCCGGCACAAGTGAGCTAGCTGGCAGTTCACTTACAGCAAACTGATTAAGAATGTTCAACCAACAGCAGACTGTAGACCTTTCCAGAGAAAATAAATAGAGTGTAGACTGTATGCAAATGTGTTTGTCACTTTGACAGCACGTCTCAATTAAGGCATCTCGCGGCTGTGGGTAGGCTCTGTGGCTGCAGCTGGAAGGGAGAGCCCGCTGCTGCATGGCTGATACTAGGGGCTTGACCTTAATCCGCATGCATGCATTAAAAACCCTGCCTTCCTGCACACTTGCATAATGCTGGCAGCCACGTGAGGGAAGTGACAAACGGGGGAAAAAAGCCACTTTCATCCTCTCCAGTTTGCAGACCTGTGAAGGCACAGACAGCTCTTATTTCAACAGAGTTTGGGGTGGCTTTTTAATTGTTTATCCCCTACCCGTGTGTGCGCACATACTCTCATTCTGCATTTAGCTGGGGACGACATGAAAGCATCTCTCTATTTCTTGCTGGAACGGAAAGAAGGTCTTTCTCCATTTCAAATAGGGCCTCCTTTTTTTGTGTTTTGAAAATGGAATGTTTAACACCATGAAATCCCTCTCCCCCACCCCCTCTTTCTCTGTAATGGGCTCCAAACTCCAGCTATGGGCTCCTTTCATGGGCAGGTTTGCATGTGCAGGAATGAGGACAAAGGAAAGCAGGAAGCTGACTCTGGAATGCCATGCTGACGACAACCAGGGCTGTGCTTTCAGCAACACAGCCAGGAACTGGGGTGCAGACTGCTCCAGAGGGGCCTGAGCAGTGGAGGAGGCAGCTCTATAGGAGTGAGGACAACAGTGCATTTTGAAGAGAATTATTAACCAAATGAGCACCGCCCCATTCATGTTTCTTTCTTGTACTATGTTTCAATTCCTAGGATGTCCCTTTTAAGTGTAAAATCAGAAAAAGGTGATTTCCCCAATTAAAGATGTATGAACATATCTGAAAAGACAGATTTTTATGTTTTGACCAATTCATACCTTAAAATAATTATCCACAGCAACAGCTGCATTACTCCTTTTTATTTCTAATAGCTTGATGCCTAATACATGCTGGACACTGGATCCATGTCTCAGAAAACAAGGAATGTTTTCAGTGTAGGACTCAGGGTCCTTTATGTGGCAAAACAGTAATCACATTTAAGTACTGTAAAGACTAGTTTAGTCATGCTTCATCTAATAAATGGATAAAGAATCAGGTAATTTAAGCTCGGTGGTAGAGTGCTTACCTAACTTGTGTTAGACCCTTAGTTAGACCTCAGCACTAGGAAAAAAAAGATTTAACCTTGCAAATTCTTGTTAACAGAGCTATTTCTCATAAACCAAAAAAAAAAAAAACTAAAAAAAACCCTAAAAACAAAACAAACAAAAAACCCTCAACACCCCCAAACCCAAGGCAATAGAAATATGCACCCACGCATTCATGCACACACACACACAGACGTACTTTTATATAATCAAAGGAGTTGATTAAAGAGGAAGGAAGGGCATACAGGCTTTTTAACAAAAAAGATAACCACAGGTAGAGAACTGATAAAAATTTTAGTTTCTATGCAGACTGCAATGTGTTACTTAAGGGAAAAAATAAAGTGAATAGACAATTTTTCAAAGGTTCAGGCCCTTGCAAGGAGTTGGCTAAAGAATCGGAATTCTAGAACCACAGCAAAGGTGTTCACTCTGAGAAGCACAACTCCCAATATTGATTTTCAGGAAGTACATTAATAAAATATTCCTAATTATTTTTTTTTGTAAGACTTCCCTTGTTGCCTTTTATTTGAAGGTGCAAAGAGGGGCCTGCGATGCTAAAGTGTTCTAATGAGATGCTTAGCTAACAGGCAACTTAAGCGCAGTGCCTGGGAGTGGGGGAGGAGGCAGCTGCATTTAATGACACCATTCAGTAGTGGAGCTACTGATGACCAACACCATGCTGCCTCCCCTAAATTTCTAAAATTTCACCTTCAAAACACGTTTTCATCAAATAAACACTTGACGAGGTGAAAACCATGGAGTTGCTTTTTCAAGGAGAGCTAGAATGAAAAACAGTTGGCTGCAGCCTCTGCTGCAACAAAACCAAACCGCCAAAGCAAGAAAAATCAAACAGGCACATACCTGCCCAAAGTGGACCGTGATGGGCCTCCGGTCTTCTCGCAGTCTGGGGTCCTTGGCCTCCACCACTGGGGATGGCACAGCCTTTGGCAGGGGCTCTTCTGCAGAGGGGGCACAGCCATTCTCGGAGATGTCCTGCAGGGAGGAAGATGAACTGGGGTTGGCTCTGGGACCCTGGTCCAATGCCCTCTAACCCCCACCCCTCCAGCCAAGAGGCTTGCTAAGGAACTTCCTCCAGGCTATTCCAATCATCTCTTCCTTGGAGAGGTAGAAAAAAATGGAAGCTAACTTGGCTTTGATTTTGAAGGACTAGAGAAACCAAAATCACCCACATTAAATGGAAAGCATAGCATACTTCAGAGTGATGAAAAAAATCTTCATCCTACAGTCTTCCATGACTTTTTCATTTTTACATATTTTTAGTGCAGACATTTAAAAATTACTTGCAATCACAGCTCTTGCATAATTTTATATCTTGTTTTTTAAGCATCACCATGGTGCTACCTCATCATTATAATAATAATTTTAATGGATGCATAATATTTCATTGAGCAGACATCTAATGATTTAATAAATCATTCTACTACTATTAGGGATTTATTTCTATGCTTTTCCTTTCTAAATACCATAATAAATATCACAGTTTTCCTTTCTTTTGTATTATTGCTTCTACTGAAGTCCCTAGGAATGAAATTACTAGTTAAAAGACATAAACATTCTTAAGGCTTTTTATTCATTGTACCAAATTGCTTTCCAATTTACACCAACTACCCACTGTGGATGTGTTATCAGTTTCACAGTACTCGTTAGCCTTATCATTTTAAAAATGTATTGCTAGTTTAATAGGTGAAAAATTAGACCTCATTGTTGTTCTAATTTGCATTACTTTGGATATTTGTGAATATGGACATTTTTTTCCTGCATTTTCTTACTAATGTTGTTCCCAAATGTGAACATGATGTGTTCATGTCTCCCTTAGTCTCTTAGTCTTTCTGGAAGGGAGTAAGGGAATCCAATTCTGTGTTAGGACTCCCTAACATTTAGAAAACCAAATATATGTATGTTTAAAAAAATTATTTATGTGTGTGAGAGAGACAGAGAAAGAGAAAGAGAGAGGGAGAGAATAAATGAGAAAAATGGTGTGCCACGGCCTCTTGACTGCTGCATATAAACTCCAGATGCATGTACAATTCTGTGCACTTCGCTTTACATGGGTACTGGGGAATTGAACCCAGGCTGTAGGATTTGCAAGCAAGTGCTTTTAAGTGCTTCTCCATCTCCTCAGCCCCAAATAAATATCTCTAAAATTAGAAATTTACATTTCATTTGTACTTCTGATGTATGAAGTCAAATTATAAGGGAAAGAAAAACTCACATGTGCACTGACAGCTGAGCATAGCACGTGGGTTATTTGGAACATGGATGCAGCCCACTTGGGCAATAAGCATCATGTGTTTTATTTATGTCAAGTAAGTGCTTAAATCTTCACTAGAAATATGCAGAGGATAAATATGTTAACAAGTGACAATGAAATTATCATTTATTTTACCAATTCCAATAGATGGAATTAAATAATACTTCAAATTCTTTTCATTGTTAAAATAAATGTACATTCTGTATACTCATTACATTCTCACAGAAAGTCTTGATTATTGGCCACTGTTTTTATTATTTTGTTATTTTTAGTTATTTATTTGAGAGCAACGAAGAAAGGCAGAGAGAGAGAGAGAGAGAGAGAGAGAGAGAGAGAGAGAGAGAGAGGGAAAGAAAGAAAGAGAGAGAGAGAGAGAGAGAGAGAGAATGGGTGTGCCAGGGCCTCCAGCCTCTGCAAACGAACTCCAGACACGTGCATCCCCATGTGCATGTGGGTCTTGGGGAAATCGAGCCTCGAACCATGGTTCTTAGGCTTCACAGGCAAGTGCTTAACCACTAAGCCATCTCTCCAGCCCTGGCCACACTTTTTAATATTTCAATTTTATTTATTTATTTGAGAGAGGGGGGGACAGAAATAGGCAGGTAGAGTGACAGAGAAAGAATGGGCATGCCAGGGCCTCCAGCCACTGCAAATGAACTCCAGATGCATGTAGCCCCCTTATGCATCTGGCTTACGTGGGTCCTGGGGAGTCAAACCTGGGTCCTTTGGCTTTATAGGCAAGTGCCTTAACTGCTAAGCCATCTTTCCAGCCCTGGATACTCTTCTAAAAATATTTTTTTAATTATTTTTGTGTGTGAGAGAGAAGATGTAGACAGAAAGAGTGAATATGGATGTGCCAGGCCTTCCTGTCACTGCAAATGAGTTCCGGATACATGTACCACTCAGTGCATCTGGCTTTATGTGAGTACTGGGAAATCAAATCTGGACTATCAGGCTCTGTAAACAAGTACCTTTAACAGCTAAGCCATCTCCCCAGGCCTTGGCCACTCTTTCTCAAATGAACAGCAAGAATGGTGGGATATGGGGCAAGTGGCTGCTTATTGAATAATTGTGTATTGAGTAAGACACAGATATAACATCTTGGCACCTCAGTTTCCCCATCTGTAAAACACAGATATGGAAACTATGAGGATTAAAGGAAAACAGGTAATGTAACATAAGTGACTAGGACATTATTAGTTACTCAAATTATTAAAATGACACAGATATCCTACAGATATGTATGCATATGTGTATATCACATCCAACTGCCTTGTCTCCTAGCCTCCTTTCCTAAGCCATCAGCTGCCTAGAGGCCAGCCCTGAGGAGTCTCTCTGTTTGGGTAGTGACAGAGGGAGGTGATGACCTCTTGGATTTACAGAGAGGGCTTGGATCACGTGGTACACGTTGGATAGGCCAGTCTCATCCAGGCTAAGGCTGGGTGATGAAAGGGGCTGCCGACAGCCAATTAGAAATGGCTTGTTTGGAAAGGGGTTGCCCTAAGGTGCTTGGGTCAAGTGGAACAAAGCAGGGGAGGGGCTTCTTCTGGGCCAGAAAGCAATGAAAGGGCAAAAGGGGCATTTTGGATCCAGGTGGGGGTACCTGAGGGATTAACACAGAGGTTGAGTAAGGCTAACCAGTAACAAATTCACTTTTGGTTCTGGAAAACTGTGCACATGTATATGTTTGGCTGAAAAACAGAAATGTGAGGTAGTATGGCTAAGAAATTATAGTAACTGAAAAACTATGATTAAAGCTATGTGACAGTTTGGGAGGAATGTATTTAAGCTTTATGTAAAAAAATGATTTCTTCTAGTTTTGTGTTTACTATTAACTAGCTACCTAATCATTCTAATTCACTTAACCTCTATAACTGTTTCTTCATTTCTATAATGGGAAGATTCCCAGCTGCTTGGTACATTTCAAAGGTATAGGGAGGGTGGGTTAAATGAGATGAGATATGAGAAGGCTTTGAAAAGTGTACCAGCAACATGCAAACTAAAGAGAGAATCCTTGACCACTGCAAAGGACAGATAATTCCCTATGTGGAGTACTTGCCTTTGGTGGGCACTTTTCCAGATTCTGGAAATCATCCTCATACTCAGGTCCCACAATGATCACAAGGTACATAGGATTATCCCCTTTTTTAGGTCAGGACACAGGATTGACAGAGGGCCCACCCAAGGCCACAAAGCTAGGAAGGGAGGAAGCTACAGCTATGGACTCCAGATAGTTGAGCCATAATAACCCTTAATAATAGGCCAAGTGAGGCTATCTTAAATGCCACATCCTCAGAAGTCACCTCTTCCTCCTCAGCAGCCTCTCCTGTTAGACTGGCCACAGGCCACCCTGCCCTATACCATCTAGATGTGCAGCCCTCAAGACTGGGAGTTCCTTGGGGCCTGAGTTCTCGAATCTAGCACAGGTTCTCCAGAATTATCGGTAAAGCTTAATTGAACATCTGGAAGGTAAATGTACCTAGGGGTCAAAAAGCCGCATTTTTTTTTTTTAAATCAAATATATTTAATGCTTTAGCATGTGGCCACTTTTACCAAGATATCAAGACAATCTGTATGACATTCAAATTTTTATCAAAACAGGATATTAAAATCTATCCACATGTACAGAGGTATAAATCTGTTCTTTTCAACATTAAGCACAATGATCCTATATAAGATGTTTGTTTATACCCAGAATAGCATATTAAAAATTCAAATGCATTGCCCTCTGTATAATTCCATTCAAATGACATATAAATTGCTGCTCATGAGGTTCTCCATTTTACTTACTTAGAATAATACTATTAAAAATTTTGATACTGTCATACATTTCACCTTTTTTCCCCAGTTGTATTTTTTGGTTTTATGTACAACAAAGTTATCTTACTTTTTGATGCCTACACTTAAAGGGTAGAAAACCAAAATAATCGTGTTTTATAAATGCAGTAAAAATTTCATGCATTCTCATAATGTCATGTCAGTAACTGACTATATACTAAGCCAACCATAACAATGTAGTACATGAAAAAGCCACATTTTATTTACTCAGGAGATCCAGAGATGCAAAAGACTTTTGTAAAAGTCTCATGGCTCACCTCCCCACCAGTTTTAGCTTCTTCACTAGTTCCTCCACCTGGGGAAGAACAACTGCTTCTGCCCAGGATATCACAGGGGCAGAGGAGGAGGAGATAAGACTAAGAAAGAAAAAGTTCACATTCTCTGCTATATCTACTAGCAGAGCTCTTGCATGTAGATGAACATCAATACTAGCAACTTTGGATTCTCTGATTAAAGGAACGGATGTTGCTGTCAGCCAATGACTTGGCATATGGTACCTTAACCCTTCTGATGGGAGCGAAAACAGGAAATTTACATGGAAAAAACCGAAAGGGGCACATACACTTTGGCCCACTAATTCCATTTCTAGAAAATTTTCCTAATGAAAGAGTAAGAATTGTTGCAATGTCTTCCCTATAAGGATATTTTCCTGGAAAAACCTGGAACTAACTGAGGTATCCACCAGCAGGAGTGGTTAAATAATTTATATTTGCCCATTAGATAAAATTTATGTAGCCACTTAAAATGATGACATATAGAGATTAACATTTAGTGGCATGAGACACATTCATGGATATTATGAGAAAATGCGGGCAACAAAATGAGATTATTTTCCTTTTGCTTCTCTGATTTGTTGAATTTTCCCCAATGAACATGCATTTTGTTTGCAAACAGGGAAAAAAAAAATTGACCTTCTAAATATTATTCTTAAAAAGCATAACAAGGGGCTGCTGGGAGGGGTGAGCCAACTCTTCCTGAAGGAGGACGACACTGGAAAGAGCTGCAGATCAGAGGCCCCTGCAGGGAGGCAAATTCTTCCCAGGAGCCTCCAGGCTCACAGTGTGTGTGGGGGTGGGGGCTCCACCAGGTCCCATCTAAAGGAGGCAGAAGAGAATTCTATACATGTCACCTTCCTAGTGCCTTTCCTGGAATCAAAAATCCTGACAGTTAACCTGTACCTCTCTATGGAGAAGATGAGTTCAGAATACCATACATCTTCCTTGGGGGAGGAGAGTCTGAGCACAGGCAGGGACAGGAAGCCAGGGACTGGAGACAAAGAAGACCATGCATGCTCCTCTCTGGAGGAGCAGGCTCCTTGAGAGGTGCCAAGCAAAGCTAAACATTCTGGCCTGGAGTGAAGAGCACGGCTTGAGAAGTGAAGAAGGGCTAGCACATCAGCTCTCCCTACTAGGCAAGGAGTCTGAGGCCTACAAAGTTGGAAAGGTCTCAACCAAGGGAGTAGTTCAACCAGAGCTGTGCTGTACAGAGGCTCTTTTGGAGGTCAGGGGTGATTTAAAGGGACAGTAAGTCCATGCCAGCCATGTCTTCCAGCATGTACACATGGCTGATTGGGCAGATTGGATATTTTTGGTGTGGGGCATAAGCAAATGGACAGAACGTAAACTCTCACTCATGGCGTGGCTACTAAGCAATGTTATGAGGACATATCTTTAATCCTTATGACAATCCCCTAGTTTATGGAGAAGAAAACCCAGAGAGGTTTCCTCACTGAGGGTCACATAGTTAATATCTTACATAATCAGCTCATTGTCCCAAAGCCCAAATACTACACTGCCACAAAGGGGAGGTTAAAGGTCCCAGGGGGTCTGAGGCCAAGGGCTTCCCATCTCTAGTGAGAGAACTATTCGTACTGTGTCTTTTTTGTAGCCTACTTCCTACAACAGCAAATGTAAATTAAAATATGAATATTAGTATCAAACTAGTAGCCAAAATTGGAGTCTCTGTGATGGAGGCTTTAGCCTGTTTTAATGTGTCTGAAGACAGGGAGCTGACAGTTGTGTGATAAGGTGTGAAAATGTCTGTTCTGTAAGAGTCTACCTGCTCTCCCTGCCCCTCATGTGCGTGCTCACTCCCTTCAATGCATTGGGAGCGTTTGGCTAGAAACTCAAGCCAACTGTGAATTTGCTCCTTTCAATCATAGAGACTTTTCTAAAGAAGCTTGATTTGTCTTTTAAAGATCAAAGATTTAGAAACTTTCCAAACAGCTACTAAACAGGCCCATTTGGTTAAAGCATTATGATACCAAAGAAATAAAAATTTCAGGGACTCCTTAAAGGGACAAAATGACATCCTTATGTGGATATCATAATGTTCCCTGCAGGAAAACAATGAAGTGTGGGTGGCCACCTGTCGAAAAACAGGGTGTTCTTACACCAGCCTGGCCTAAAGCAGCATTGGCAGAATGCGTTGACTAACATCTGCAGGTCAAGCTGGTGGGGACATGCTCCCAGGAAAGCACTACTGCCTCCCCTAGAAAGCAAGTGCTGGATGGCATCCTTGCCATTTCTTCTTCTTACTAATTCTAAGCAAGTCAGACTTCAAAGGAGGCCAGGTTATAGCAGAATGTGGCCACCTTGCTCCATTTATCCAGAGAAATACATTTTCAATTTTTTTTTTTTTTTTTTGGTTCCCAGGCTGAGGCAGAGCAGGTGTGGAATAAAGCTACACTATAGGCTCCATGAACAATTACTTGCCAATGGTCACACAGATCTCCTGAAAGCTCCTCTTTCAGAGGCTTTGAAAATTGGCAGCACAAATGAACAAGGGATGGAGAAGGGGCCCTGCTCAGTCATATTAGAGATGGACCCTCCACACACAGTGCCGACCTCTCCACAGGTCGCCCCCACATTTTCTATTTGCAATTCAAACCCAAGGCAAGAGCAAAGAGGGCAGGATTGGGTTCTTGATTATATGTATGAGGTCACTATTGCTATGCACAGTTAGAGGAGGCCAGGTGGCAACCCAGTGCATTTGAAAATTGGGTCTTTGTTGGGAATTGCCTCCATTTCATAGCAGAAGCCAAATTTGCAATGTCTGTATTAGTCATATCGGGGAAGCCACATAGATTCCATATAAAGGGGAGGGGGCAGATGATGGAAGGGTTGGGGAAAAAAAGCTAAGGAAATATTTTCCACTGCAGTGGAGAGAGGTCAGGGGAAGCCAAATCCTAAATTAGCTCAAGAAAAAGAGCTGGATAGTGCCTGAGACCTAGGGTCTGCATGTACTGAACAAGGCTAGAGTTTCAATTACAAAACAGCTCTTCCAAGAACAACTGCAAAATATCAAGTCTGTGGAAACCTGTAAGACTGAAGGGGGGAAAAGTGAAAATTGAAAAGGGTGCACTAATAGATCTGTCAACAGTCCAATGGTGACAAGACACATTTCTATAAAATGCCTTCACCGGTTGTGTCACCTGAAATGTACTGACACCCTCTATAGAACATTATCTCCTGAAGCTATTCTTGAAAAGCCTGGCAGGGGAAGAGAAGAGGAGGGGAAAATAATCAGCTATAGGTTCTATCAAGGGAGTGAAGGAGATGGCGTGGAAGGAACGCCATCCAGGGTGTTTACAGGAGCCTTTGGGTAAACACGTTAAAAAGCTAGACTTTGCTGGCTGTGGCAGAAAGAATGTGTGTCATGGAGAGGGCCTCTCTGAAGGACAGAGATGCTTGCTCATCTGAGAAGGAAAGTAAAGTGATGTCTCTGGCTTCATGGTCAGCAGAGGAGCAATGTGACCCATGAGGCCATCTGTCTGGCACCTAAGGAGGGACCCTGTCTCTGCTTATTTCAGATGACATTCTAACCAACAACAACCTACCATCTAGACACCAAGGAGGGAAATTTATTTGCCCACTCCTGGCCACTCTGTTTTGGCAATCTAATTTAACTGCATGTGACCAGAACAGGAGATAGAAAAGATAGACTAACAACTCAGAAGCCATCCAAGAATTGCACCTGCAATGTGTGGCAGGGTGCAACACTGCAGGCATAGGCTCTGTGGATTGCGTTACATTGCAAGACAAGAATCTCAGCTGTTAAGAATTCACTGTCAGCTGAAACTAGCAACTTAAATGCTTAGTCAGAGCAAATTATTTTCCAATTAAAAGAAATATATCAATTCCTTCGACCCATTTCAAGTTAATGACAGGTCCTTTCTAAAGACTTCACAAAAGTGAGACTGCTCTTAATTTTTTAAAACAAAACTGCCAAGATAGGTAAAAGCCTATGACTATGGCATGTTTAGGGGTGTGGGAAAAAGGAAGTAAAGGATACCAGGCATCTTTTGCAATATAAAACACTTGCTTTGGGAAGGCAGTGTGAAGTATGGAGTAGTAAGTGCTCTGATGCAGGAAGTCAATAGACCTGGTATCCAATCCTGCCTCTGCCAGGCTTATGCAGTGTGGCCTTGGGCAATTATTTCACCTGTGATCCACAGTCTCTTTTCTCATGAAGTGAGACTAATCCCACAGGGTTGTTGTAAGGATTAAATGTGAACATTCCTAGCCTAAACTATCCTTAAAAATACTCAATAGAGTGGCAGGGATAGTATCAGTAATCATGTTGCAACGGCATCGTGAAGCTGGGCTTGGTAACCTTGCTGTACTCTCTAGGGGCTCAGGTTGGAGGAATCTCAGTCAGGATGATTCATATAGTATTTCTGATAGGCCAGATAAGCAAGCCTCCATTTCCCAGCATAGCATTTCAAACAACTCAAGTGCACATCTTCCTCTTGCTTATCTTTTATAAGCAAATGCTTTAACCACTGAGCAACCGGCTCAGCCTGCCCATCCTTTGTGAGTGTGTGTGCACGGGGACCACGTGAGTGCTGGATCCAGGGTGGCTTTCATAGGGCATACTTCTTAGTTTGGGTTATCATCAGCCCTGGGGCAGAGAGTGGGTGCATAAAGAGGATGGTGCTGAGGTGAAGGTGCTGAGCCCATTTCTTTGGACACCTGTGAACCCCAGGCCTGGTGGGGCGAGGCGAGGATAGACCAACAGTGGCAACTCTGAACTTGCTTGCCTTTGTGGGTTTAAGCCAGAGTCTTAATGTTATTTGAAGACAGTTTTTTGTCTGTGAATATTTATAACAGTGTGAAAACTCCCGGACAGCTGGTAATGCATTTTGAAGTGTGCTAACAACACTGTATCAAACAGCCCTCTATTGATCACATCCTACTTTTTTGTGGCCACGCATTTCATACACGGTGCTTATACATTTTGAATAAGAACTTCAAGTACCTTTTGCTTCAAGCGGTTTTTCACCTCTTTTATTCCCATTTTTGCATGATCTTTTGCCTGCATGAAAAATTAATTTAAGTTAAGATTCTCTTTCTGTTTCCAGCAGGGTCTACGCTTGATTTCAGTCCATTGCGAATCACCTTCTCTGATTACTAGAAAAAGGAAGGAAAAATGGGATCGTCAAGTTGAAAACATAATGGCTATGAAAACAAATACAACAGTAAAAGGTTAAAAAAATCTCTTAAAGGGGCTGCAGAGATTTTTTTCTTTCCCTTTTCCTTCCCAAACCCTTTTTCTGCTGTCTGTAACTATCTCAGCAGTCTGGAGACAGCTATTGGTAAGAGAACAGCAGTGTTCTGGGCCACAAGATTCAGAATATCATTCTGTTTGACCACAGCAGGGCCTTAGGGCAAATTTCCTGGCCAGGTTAAAGATCCAAAAGAGTGACTTCAGATGTCTACTGTCTGTTTTCTATGTCTCAAATTGGTGGGCACCTTGTCTTTTATGTCTGTTTAGACTTGCAAGTCTCTGTTGGCAGCCACCTAGCCTATTACAATAAGAGTTTAAGCACAGGAAGGACTACCAACTACAAATGAAAACCAAATCAAACCAAACCACCCCACTTCAGTGGCTCAGGGTCGAATCATCAATCAAGAGAAATCACAAGAACAAATACTTGAGGCTTGTAAGAGATGGAGCACCGGGAGCTGACAGGATCTTTTACTTTCACTGTGTCGTGGGCACGGATCTCACAAAAACGTACTTCCTATGGCAGTGATGAGAGAGAAGATGAAGAATTTGGGAGAGAAATTCAGGGGTATTCCCAACACTCATACAGACCTGGCTACAAAACGTCAACACTAAGTAATCCTCAGATCATAGAATGGCTAGGAAGAAGCATAGAACCCTGGCAGTTAGGGAACAGCACACTAAAGGGTCAGGGTGTGTTAAGGGATAATGTTTGGATCCTGAGACCAGAATGGGTACTTACAAACTTGTAGACCGTCTTCATGGCTGGGTTAGCTTTTGTTTTTACAGTATTGAGAATTGCTCCACTTCCTTTCTGTAATAAAAATGTCAATCAGCAATGTGGGCTGAAGAAGAGTAGTCCAGCAATGCCAACAAAGAGTGCTTCTCTTGCATCAAGTCAGGCAACTTTTCCAGGGAGTGTGATGTGAAGACAGAATGAGGCCCAGGTGTTACTGGTCCAGGCCGGTTAGGGTTATGGAAGAACTGCACTAGGTGTGTGCATGCATGTGTGTATGTACATGAGGGGACCAGGGAATGAGCTATGTGATAAGTAGCTGAGGGGAGCTCAAGTGTTCTGTTCAGTACCTGGCCTTGTCTAAGGCAGTCTGAAGCAAGGGTTTCCAGATGATTTTTAGTGATTTAAGAAAAGTCTATTTACCATAGGCAGTGTTAAGTTTTGTAACTGTGGATTCCCCAGCTGGTCACCAGTTGGGCCAAAAGTAGAGTCCTGATTAATCAGGACCTTCTAGAAATATGCTTTCCTTGCCTACGCAGTTTCCTTTCCCTACCTGACTTTTCTAGGCAATTTTTTAAAAAAAAATCTCTCTTGGAGGTTGCCTCCCTTAACAACTAAGTCTTAAGAAAGAAAAAGAGGGCTTGAGAGATGGCTTGGTTAAGGCACTTGCCTGCAAAGCCTAAGGACCCATGTTCAATTCCCTAGTACCCACATAAGTCAGAAGCACATAGTGGCACACATCTCTCTCTCTCTAATAAGTAAATATTTTTTTAAAAAGAATGAATGGCCATAAAAGTCAGCCATTGTTGCAATGGAGATCTAGTATACCATGCTTGTTCATGCTTCTCACACAGCATGGGAAGAAGGAGTGGAAGAAGGCTTTCTACTGCTTATGGGGCAGTGAAGTGAGCTGAACAGCACAGACTGCATTTCCAGAGCTGTCTGTGAATCTCACTCCAAATGTGCATGAGGCTCTGGGGGCCCTGAGCCAAGAGAGACCTGGTCTCTGTCTTCAAAGACCCCTAGGTGGCACATCTATGAGCATGTGTAGGGGAGGGATGCCAGGGTAAATCACCACACACAACATGGTGAGAGCTGGAAAGTCTGCACATGGGAAGACAAGAGGATCAGGGAGGGTCTGGCTGGGTGGGGGGGACACAAAACAAAACAAAACAAAATTTGACTTTGGCCATGAAGGACGAGCAGGGGTTGATGTGGGACATAGCAGGATAAGAATATTCTTGGGGCTGGAAACACACATTAAAAAAATGCAAAAGTTAAGAAGCTATGGTGTGCTCTGTGCTCTGGGAGGGGTAAGAGGTTCCTGTTTCATGCACAGGGTATCACAAGGGTGGGAAGACAGGCCAAGAGGCCTGTGCTCTGGAAGGCTTTAATGGGATGCGTCACATGATCTGATTTGTGGTGGCTTGGAAAGTTCATCCAACCCATTTGGATGGAGAATAACCGGAAGTGGTGGGCATATAGCCAAAGAAGAGATAGTAATTATTGGCTTTAACCTTTTGCACAAATTTTGGTAAGTGCTTGAAGTAAAAATTTTAAGCCAGGTGTGGTGGTGCACAGGAGCCAGAGGTAGGAGGATCACCATGAGCTCAAGGCCACTCTGAGACACACAGTGAATTCCAGGTCAGCCTGGGCTAGAGTGAGACCTTACTTTGAAATAAAAGTTTTCTTTTTTGGACTTTTAGTTAAAAACATTGCAATTTGACCTAGAACACATTCAATGTTGTATGACAATAGGAAATTTGCACTCACTCATTTATTCCATGCTGCCTTCCAAAATTACTCAGTACCCTGTTTAAAGGGTCCTTTGGAGTACTGAAACTTCCTTTATCAATCAATCAACAAGTCCTTATTGCTCGCCTCTGATTTGCCAACTGCTGTGTTTGGCCATCCAAGAAGAACAAAGGAAACCTTTCATGGAGGAGCTGCTTACTCTCGGCCAGCAGCAGCCACTTCCAGGGGACCTGCCTTGGCAGCAGTGCTCTTAGCCCCAAAGCAGGAGAGAACACTTACCACATTATGTTCGAGTTGCCTATTTACATGCCTTCATCTCTAACAAGACGGGGAGCTTCCTCAGGACAGGACCTGTTCCCCTCTATATCCCCAGTACCCCACTGTCCACAGCACATAGTAGGACTTCAGTATGCACTCAATTAGAAAATCATAGAAAAATTAGGCAAATGTTTGAATTCTTTAGAGAGGTTCCTAAAGCCCTAAGCACCTGGCTCTCAATTCAATAAGAAATTGTTTACAACAGCAGTGAGGAGAAGAAAAGAATCTCAGGGATGTGTTTTCTATTATCCCAGAAGCCTTTGCTGTGACAGATACTGCAGAACAGCAGGGAAGACATGCTTTTGGCTTCCTTATGATCAAGACAATTGTACTGGCCTTGGAAGAAAATGTTCTAGAGTGACAATACTTCATGTCATGGGCCTGACTGGCCTGAGGAGAAAGAGGAGACCTTGCCTGCATCCTTTATCCTCAGCAAGTGAGGCCTCAGATAGCCTACTCCTATTCTCTGCCAGAAGGATGGCCCAGCTTTAAGATAAAAGCATGTTAACTGAGAGAATAGAGTGCCAGAAGCCTTGAGGCAGCCTTGTGGGTGGCCTGGGAGCAGAGGGCTGCCAGGAGGCCATTGTGTGGGCCAGGTGGCTCTGAATGAGGCACACTTACCCGAACTGTGGAGAGCCACTGATGGTACAGTCTATCGCTGCCTAGGGAAAGAAAATCAGAGAGGCGGTGATTTCAGAGCTCTTTAAACTGCCTTCTGCATGCAGGTTTGGAGTTTGCATTCTACAGAATGGCCAGGAAGCTCCTGTGTCCTACTCCTTGAAGGAGGAGGCAGAAGTTAGGCCAGAGGTTTCTTTTTAGGAAGCTTTTTGTATCAGCATCCAGAGTATAAATATCCAGTGTCTATCTTCCAGGCTGGTCTCCCTCCCCCTTCTTCCCTCCACTTCTCTGTTCAAAGCCTCTTTCTGCTAGGCCTTATGCTCTGCTCCAACCACAAGGAACTAACTAGGATTCCCAAGCAAGCACTCTGTCCATCCTGCCAAGCATTCTCCCGCTGACTTTATCTATTGAGTGAACTCAACAGACAGCTGGAGTCAATTCTTTGGGAGCTTCTTTCTCCTCTGTGCTCTGAATAAGCTCTCCAGCAACAAGTCACGTGCATGTTCTTGGATACGCTATAAGCCACTAGAGCTGTGTGTCCCAGCGCAAGGACATGCTGGACATACTCTACCTCGGGTGCCCCTGCCTGATGACAGAGCAAGAAGGAGGCTCTGTGGGTGAGCGGTGTTCATTTCATCCTGTGTAGCAAGGATGTCTCAGCAGGGGACAGCTCTTTTAGAAGCTCCAAACAACTGAGCTGTCTACTCCCAGAAGTCTTCTCCTGTGGTTAGAACCTAACTCCAAGCCTTCATGATAGTTAACAGTGTGCAAACCAACCCAGTTTTCTATTTGGCCTACCCTGGGTTAACTTTCATTTGCTAGTTCATTTCTTTCCTACTTGATAGCTTCCTAAGGACAAAGCCCATTGCTCCACTGTTTTTGTAACGCTGGACATAGCATTCAGGAAATTCCAGTCAATAACCTGCCATGACCATCTCGAGATTCTGCACTGGTTTTATTAACTGAGTGTGTTTTTCCGCAGCCTGTGCCAGTAGGGCCTGTGATATATATACACAGATGCGGGGGTCATGCTACCTCTGTGGGCTTGTGCATTGCGGGTCCCAGCTTCAGAATAGCCCAGACCAGACATGTTCAACAGTAAGAGAGCTGGTAGCCTAAGTATTTTACTATTTTGCCTCCAAAAACTAAACATATGAGTATTATTATCTTTGTTATCAAAGGTCAAACTTAAGACACTTGAAAAGAAGTCAGATTGGGATTCAGGAGGGGGGCTCAGTCTCTGACATCTTTTTACACCTTAGGTGCCTCCTGTAAAAAAAAAAAAAAAGGCAGGATGATCCCCAGGTCTGCTGAGGCTGGGTACCCAGCAACGATAGTCATATTTTATTTATTTGTTTGTTGTTTAAGAAGGGGTCTAACTATGTTGCCAAGCCTGGTAATCCAACTCCTGGGCTCAAGTGACCCTCTTGCCTTAGTCTCACAAGGACTCAGGCTGCAGGTGTACTTCACAGCGCCCGGCCCAATGGCCACCATGCGTAGAGGTGTGTGGTGAGCACTGACTCTGTGCCAGGGACCGTCTTGGGTACTGTGCAAAGTTTTCTAACAATTCTGACTTTATTTCTGTACTTCTGTGAGGCAGAGAGTGGAACTCTCAGGACATAAGCAGGAAACCTTCAGCTGAAAAGAGGAAATGACTTGGCCCAGTTCTCATAGCTGGCAAGGAGGCAGGGAATTTTCTTACATCATGGAACTTTAACTAAACTTATCTATCCAGGAGAAGTAACAGCCCTGGGGTCAGAGGTTTCACATGGGCCAAACTAGGTGAATCCTGTCACAAAATGAAGAGGAATTCCTCAACCATTTAAAGGCCAAGGCTAAAGTCTGTCATCCTTCCCACCCTCATGAAAAAGGAAAAAGAAAAAAAAAAAAAACAAAACCTGATGCACTGTGACAAGCATGCCCCAGTCTACAGCAGCCCCCAGCCTGAGAGGGCCATGGGAAGCTTCTCACCGGCATATTCTCCCATGTTGATCTCCTCCTCAAAGACATCACTGAAGCCTTCGCCCGAATTGAGAAGGTCTAGTCGGCCGTCAATGAACTGGAGATAAAGAGCAAAAGCACCATAGCTTTCCCACAGAGTAGCTTACTTCCCAAGTCAAGAAAGGTCCTTTGAAACCATAAGTTTCCTAAAGAACTAGGTTTGTGTTTATAGCTAGAAACCCACAAGCCTAGGGCCCATCTGGTGGTGGATACTCATTTTACTCAAATCCTCTCCCCTGGGCCTCTCCAGCCCCAGTCTCCTCCCTGCTTACAGCCTTAATGCCCTCGGTGGAAACAGCTGAAGAAATCCCCACTGGGGGCCACACAGGCCCTGAGGGAGCTGGGCACCTGTTTGAAGAGCTGCAGCTGTATGGCATTCTGCAGAAACTGCCTCATGGCTCCGGAGCGGTAGTGGGACACAAAGGCTTCCTCACAGAAGGTGATGGGCTCCTCCTGGTAAATGAAGAAGGAACAGGAGGATCAGAGGCAGGAAGGAAGGGTGGGCAGTCCTAAACTCCTTTCTGTAAGGGCCCATCTCTGCCTATGCACCTACTTCTCACTAGGGAGTCATGATTACTGTCAGAGGTATTCTAGTCTAGTCAGAGAGGGTAGGAGGCAGAGCAGATAGCTAAGGTCAGATACTCAGTCCCCAATTCCTGTTCTCTGCTAGTGACAGTCCACCTAATAACAAGTTAGTGCTGTGTCTGTCAATATGATGATTTCCAACCTTTTCTTTCAACCTTTGGAAGTAGAACCCTGAACTCAGCCAGAATCTCATGTGGAAGGAGCTCTCATACATAAGGCAGAGCTGAGCTGCTCTGTCAGGACTTGGAACAGGAGCTAATGCTGGGCTATTCCTGGTTGGTGGCCTTCTCCAGGCACCTTTACCATCTCTAGGGCGCCAACTGGAAACTCCTTTACAAATTAATTAATTTATTATTTTTGGTATTCTGAGATAGGGTCTGTGTAGTCTATGTTGGGCTCAAACTTGTGATCCTCCTGCCTCAGCCTTCTAAATGCTGGGATTATAGGTATGTACCACTATGCCTGCTCACAGTGATCTTGGACTATAGTAAATCATAATTTTAAAATAATTATTGGGAACTTGGGAGAGAGTAAAATGCCTGTTGCATAAAGTTCAGACCCCAGCACCCATGTAAAAGCCTGGCATGGTAGCCCACATATATAGTCCCAGTGCTGGGGAGTCAGAGAAAGGAGGATCTCTAGGGCTTATTGGCTAGTCTAGACAAATGAGTGAGCTCCAGGTTCAGAGAGAGACCCTTTTTCAAAACCAAAGGGAGGATGATTGAAGAAGACATCTGACAACAATCTCTGGGTTCTATACATGTGCCTACATACGTGGAAATCTTTTTTTTTTTTTTTTTTGAGGAAGGATCTCACTCTAGCCCAGGCTGACTTGGAATTCACTTTGTAGTGTCAGGGTGGCCTTGCACTCATGGTGACCTTCCTACCTCTGCCACCCAAGGGCTGTGATTAAAGACCTATGCTACCATGCCTGGCAGAAATCATTTTTGACTGATCAAAACTAAAATTTACTACCTATCCAAGTGTGTGTTTAAACTGTTTGATAAGGAGGTTTGCTTCCACAAACCCTAAGCTTAAAAAAACAAAACAAAAAGACATCCCCGCCTTGTATAGTCAACACCTCACACTTCCTTTGAACACCTTTTGAGTCCTTATCTACACAGAGTCTTTAATTTTGGTGGCGTATTCTCAATTCTGAAAGATCCGACTTTTATATCTTGAGCTGAATTAAGGGCACCCCTCCTTCACAGACTTGGTGGCAAGCACAAAGATGTTTGAAGCTCTACTTTTATCCTGTTTTAATGAGTTACGTGTTAAATTTACTGTCTAGCTCCTGTAAGTTCCGAGTGTTCCTCTCATTTCAATCTCGCCAATATTAGCTCAGCAACTGGGCAGCCTTACTGCACAGGCTTTAAGGAAGACCTAAAATGTGAGGGGAGGGGGAATTTTATTTTTATTCAGTTAAGCCCTACCTAATTTTACAAAGGTTCTGAGGCACTTTATGCAAATTCCTAAGATAACAAAGAAAAAAAGATTGCTGGGACATAAATACGTAGCATATATTTGGGAACACAGTATCTGGATATGCTGGTTCTATATAGTTTCTAAAATTAAGTTATAAAATTCTCTCTGAGCTTCCTAGCTGCTGAAGCAAGAAGGAAAACAAGGCAAAGTTTGTGCAGTGTGAGGGACGTGCACTAGTTCCACAGGAGGAAGGCAGAGTGTCCATGACACGATTACTTCGGCTTGAACTTCCACCTTCTTTGCCAGACAGCTGAGAGATCAGCTACTGGCAGACAACTACAATCCCATTCCTATGGCTTCAGTTTTAAGTTTTACTTAAGTTTTGCTTTTCTCTCTTGGGCCAATGGCAGGGCAACTAATTCTCTCTCGTTGACCCAAGTGTCACACAAAGTGATGACTTAATACATATTGACAGCTCAGAATCTTTCCAGATCTTTAAGCCCACGTCTTGATTTTCACCTGGATGGTCTACCGTACCAAATTATGGCCCCAGTCACTATTGCTCCTCAAATCTAAACCTTTATTTCTTAGTTGTCAGGGCCCTTAGGAAACCATCATCAACCTGTCAAGACTTCCTATACTCTTCCTACTCCACCTGCAAGGTATCTCACACACTTACTTCCTGCTCCCTGCCCATGACTTTGGCAGAGGCCAAGATTGCCAAGGTGGAGTTCTCCTCCATATCCCTGTCCTGCTTTATTCATTTCAGCCCACCCCAATTCTGCCAGAGTCATTTATAAAATGCAAATAGGAGACTAGGGTGACAGCTTAGTGAGTCTAAGCGCTTGTCATTATGAGGATCTGAGAGGGCCTGATTCACTCTAAGTTGGATTTCCCAGACCCTATATAAGCAGCTAGGTATGGCAACACATGATTGTGATCCCAGTCCTGTGAAGAGTAGAGACCAGAAAATTACTGGGGCTCATTGGTCAGGCCAGTCTGACCAAAAATAAAAAAATAAAAAAAGGAGCCTCCAGGTAGGTTCAGTGTTGAAGAAAACACACAGATGAATAGATGAGTGATACCTGATGTCCTCCTCTGGCCTTGGCATGTGCATGCACAGGGCGTACACATCTGCACACACTATACCATGTCACATACATACATGTATGCACATGCAAAAAGGAAAAATTTAAAAATGCAAATCAGGGCTGGAGAGATGCTTAGCAGTTAAGGCATTTGTCTGCAAAACCAAAAGATCCCGGTTCAACTCTCCAGGACCCATGTAAGCCAGATGCACAAGGGGGCACATGCATCTGGAGTTTGTTTGCAGTGGCTGGAGGCCCTGGCACACCCATTCTATCAAATAAAATACATTAAAAAAATAAAAATGTGAATCAAAGACAGGTGTGGTAGTGCATGCCTTTAATCCCAGCACTCAAGAGGCAGGGGCAGAGGCAGGAGGATCACCATGAGTTTGAGGCCACCCTGAGACTACATAGTGAATTCCAGATCAGCCTGGGCTAGAGTGAGACCCTACCTCAAAAGAAAAAAAAAAAGCAACACCATTCCCTCTCAAGAATTCTGGTCACACATGTGCTACGTTTGTGTGATGACTATATTTGTATGTTTTTTCCACTACAGCAGATGCTCCCAGTGGATGAAAATGGTACCTGTTTTTCCTAACACTGACACCTCACAATGTACATGGCACACACAGAAGGTTCTGTGTGAATAGGAAAGGAAAAAGTGCTCATCCAGGTAAGCAGCCCTTTCCAAGAGGTCTTCTATGTCCTTTTGTGTCTGTTTCTCCACACCTGATGTTCCAAGTGTGTCTTCTGATAGCATACCACATCTATCCCACATTCCTCCTTGCATATTCTAGTGCTCTTCCTTCTACCGAGACTCAGGTCTGGGTGTGGCAGTTATACTTCCCTACTGGGTACTCCCAGACCTCATGTACTTCTGAGTGCTAGGATGGTTTTTCCCCATGTCTCCAGGAGCTTGCAGGGCAAGATCCTGCTGCACTAATTTCTATACTTGCTAGGGACAGTGCAGGCTTCTAACCCTTGTTAGAAGCTCAGGAATATAGATTAAAGAATCACAGAATGAGGGCTGAAGAGATTGCCTAGTGGTTAAGGCACTTGCCTGCAAAGCCTAAGGACGCATGTTCGACTCTCCCATGTAATCCAGATGCACAAGGTGATGCAAGTGTACAAGACGGCACATGTGCACAAGGTGGTGCACGTATCTGGAGTTCAATTGTACTGGCTAGAGACCTTGGCACACCAATTCTGTCTCTCTGTCTCTTATATTAAAAAAAGGCCAGGCTGGGTGTGGTGTAGCACATGCCTTTAATCCCAGCACTCGGGAGGCAGAGGTAGGAGGATTGTGGAGACTTCGAGGCCACCCTGAGACTACATAGTTAATTCCATGTCAGCCTGGATCAGAGACCTGAGACCCTACCTCAAAAAAAAAAAAAAATAAAATAAAATAAAAATAAAAAGAATCACAAAATGAGTTTGACCCTGGTGTCTGTCACAGGTGCCCCATAGTCTCAGGGTGGCAGATGTTGCCTGGCCAGATGGTAGCAGTTACCTTATTGTTGCTGCAACAAAACACCCTACTGAAAATAGCTTATGGAAGAAAAGGGCATAGATCAGACTTACAGGTTTTTTTTTTTTTTTTTTTTTTTTTTTTTTTGTTTTTTTGAGGTATGGTCTTGCTATAGCCCAGGCTGACCTAGAATTAACTATGTAGCCTCAGGCTGGCCTCAAACTCACAGAGTTCCTTCTACCTTGACCTCCCTAGTGCTGGGATTAAAGGCATGCACCACCATGCCCAGTTGTGTATCTGGGTAGAAATAGTCTGAGTGAGCTAGTTCTGGCAAGGGAAGTCTGAGCTTTATTACCCTAAAGCCCACCCTCAGCAAGGCTCTACTTCCCAAAATGCCACCATTGGGGACCAAGTATTCAGAACACATGAGGCTATGGGGGGCATCTCATTCAAAGCACCACAAGGTTTCAGAGCTGTTAGGTGAGTGATACTTGTGTCTGGGGAAAAAGGCCAGAAATGCTCAGAGGAAATTCTCATGGAGTCATTAGCATTTGCTCCTGGACCTTTGACCCAGCATTGCTAGGAGGACATCTGGGAAGCAGCAATACATTCAATAGAGTTTGCAACTGGATTTGTGTGTGGGGTAGCCCAAGGCAGGATTTTGCTATGGAGTAGAAAGATGTCATTTTCAAGAGAAAAAGAACATTCTGGGCCTGTTGTCCACTCCCTAGAGGTGATGTCCCCCTGGATCAGATGTCTGGGCCATAAAGACAAACAAAAGGGTATGTGTACGGGGGGTGGGGGGGGGATTGCTCTGGGGACTATGACAAGGGGTTTTCCTGGAAAGACCTTACAGAACAGCCGTGGAGGTGCCAAGCATGAAAACAAACACTACTGTGCAGCTCAGTGTGTGGACTGTGTGTAGGACAGACACTTACTCACAGGACTCAGAAGACATAGGTCTCAGAGGAAGAAGTGAGCAGGTCAGAGAACACATTGGGAAGTGGGCACTTTCCTTCTGGGTTTGCAAGGGTGAACCAGATTTAGGTAAGCAAATCCCTTTCTGGCTGAAAGGCAAATGACAGTGTCATCCAGAGTCTTATAGCAGTCTTGATGGCAGCAGACACGGAGGGCTCATTCCCTGAAGTGACTCCCCACACGAGACAGTGGCAATAATCACACTGTGCTTCATGTATTTTCAGGCTCTGGGGAGGGGAGAGGCACTGTGCTGCATGCTCTCTAAGTAGGCTCCTGCAGACACAATTCTGCTCCAAGGCTTCTATTCCAGCTGTCTGACCTGAGGCACCTGCTAGAGACAGGAGGGCTCCCTTCAAAGGTGACACCTTCAGATTCTCCTGGACACACAGCACACTAGGGGGAAGCAAGGTACTGCGAGGTTCCTTTTCCTACAGGCTCACAGTGAGCACACTTCTGTGTTGTCTATCCCTGCCCTGCAACTGGTAAGCTACCCCCACGCCTCCTTGCAGCAGAGCACAGCACAATGTCTCCTTCATTCCCCCTTGCAAAAACTGCTGATTTCATTCTTCTATTCAACTGATTAAACCTTTTGTCTTCTTAGGTGACACCTAGGAGCTGAGGCAACTGGCTTATGCCAATGTTAATTCCAGAGAGAAAGGCCGTGAGCATTCAAGCTTTCCTAGCATTAGTAGAGGCTCCATCTATGACCCCAAGGGCAGTAAAACACAGCTGCTCAGCCCTATCAAGGTTTCTGGTACAAAAAGACAAGTTTTCCTCTTGGATTATCTTCTTGACATATGGAATCAATCAAAAACTCCAGGATTAATGAGTTGAATCTTTGTTAGCAGGTGAAGCAGTAATTCCAAAAGTTTTTGAGACTTCCAGAAATCAATGACTTTAGCCACCACATCATCAGGTATGGGCTTAAAAAATATACCTTCTGGCCTGGAGAAATGGCTCAGCGGTTAAGGCACTTACCTGTAAAGCCTAATGACCTAGGTTTGATTTCCCAGTACCCACATAAAACCAAATGCATGAAGTGGCGCATGTATCTGGAGTTCATTTGCAGAGGCTAGAGGCCCTGATATGCCCATTCTCTCTCTTGCTCCCTCTTCTGTGTAAATAAATAAATAAACAAACAAAGAACTTTCCTTGATCAACCAACCCTTAAGGTATGCAATTCTTATTTTTTTTAAAAAGAAATTATTTATTTGCAGGCAGAAAGAGAAAGAGATGGACATACAGATATAGAATGGGTGCACCAGGGCCTCTAGCCACTGTAAATGAACTCCAGATGCATATGCCACCTTGTGTGTCTGGCTTTTAAGTGGGTACTGGGGAACTGAACCTGGTACTTAGGCTTTGCAGGCAAATGCCTTAACCATTGAGCAGTCTCTCCAGCCCTAATTCTTATTTTCTTTTATAAATTTAATTATTACTCAAAATTCTTCATGTACCTTTACAATGAGATTCTATCACAAAAAGAGGGGGAGTCTTTTTGGAGATTTTGATTAAAATTTAAAAACCAGTATTTGGGAGGAGGGCTGTGGGCAAAGCATTTGCTCTACAAGCACAAGGACCTGGGTTTATTCAGAACCCACGTAAAATGGTGGGCATGGTGATGTGCACCTGCAACCCCAGTGTGAAGGAGGCACAGCTAGGGAACCTGGGGTTCACTGGTTACCTCGTCTAGCCAAATTGGTGAGCTCTAGGTTCAGTGAGAGACTGTGTCTCAAAGAATAAGGAGGATAATTACTGAGGAAGAATCCTAACATCATCTTCTGGCCTTCACATGCATGCACATGCACACCCACACACACATGAACATGTACACACACATGACACCCCCCCACACAGACACAGCAACAAACAAATCATTAATTTTAGAAGATCCATCAATACACCCAAACATTTCAAAGTCAGCTCCTATGAGCCAGGTTCTGAGTAAGAGGAATAAAACAGTAAAACACAGCAGCTCCTATAGACACTGGATAAAGGGTGCATAGTAGATCACAGTATGGATAAGAAAAGAAAAGCAGGATGTTCTGTCCATGGAAACATTATTCACAACAGCTTAAGGATGAAAGCAACCCAAGGGTACATCTATGGATGAATGGGCACACAATGGAGTATTCTCAGCCATAAAAGGAACCTGACATATGCTATAGCATGGATGTACCTTGGTGATACTATGCTAAGTGAAATAAGCTACTCAGATCAGATTCATAGTCACAGGGAGTAGGATGGTGGCTTCTGGGGGCTGGGGTGAGTGGAGGAGAGATGGGGAGCCATTTAATAGGTACAAAGTTTCATATTTACAAGATGAAAAAGTTCTGGTCGGGCAGGGATATAACTTACTGGTACAGCACTTACCTGGCATGTGTGTGAGGCTCTGAGTTCAACCTAGCACTATATAAAAAAAAAAGTTCTGAAGATGGAGATGGTTGCACACCAACATGAATATACTTAGTATCATGGAACTGTATGTATAAAAATAGGAAATTTTATAGTTAAAATTTCTTAATTATTTGTTTTGCAAAAATCAACAAAACATCAATAGCTGTGGTGGCAGGGTACAAGATCATTTATTTTTGTATAAGCGTAACATTTTCCATAGTTAAAATTTAAAAAGGAAAGCCCCTGCTTTGAAGCAATTCTGTCTAGTTCAGGGAACAAACAACTATAGCGTGGGGTGACACCTGGCACACCAGAAGACTAGCACTGGTCTTAGTAAAGGCACCTTTATAAAATCTTGAACCTTTGCTTGGATTTGATATCTTAAGGCAACACACTATGATGAAGAACGAAAGTGTCTTGCCCTTGGCTGCACCAGTCATGTAACCTTTGGCAACTTGACTTGTCTTTCCTTGTAGGTGACAATCATACCAATGGACATCTTACACCATCACTTTGGAGATTAAAATATTGTCAAAAATGCATGTTTCTACAATAACTTCCAACAAATAGTCATCTTCCTTGAGGGAAAAGCTCGATCTTGCCATAGCTGGCAGGGTGATGTTTAAGGCCTAGTACAAAAGAAACCGACAAGAAAAAGTTTTATGATCTCTTTCTAGACCTGTCATGGTATCTGTTTACTATTTATTGCCATTCTAAGTAAAGAAAAAAAAAGTATTAATAGGAATTTTGCTGTTCAACTTTACATTGTGTGATGCATGGGCTGGAGAGATGGCTTAGTGCTTAAGCGCTTGCCTGTGAAGCCTAAGGACCCTGGTTCGAGGCTCGACTCCCCAGGACCCACAATAACCAGATGCACAAGGGGGCACATGCGTCTGGAGTTCGTATATAGTGGCTGGAGGCCTTGGTGCACCCATTCTCTCTCTTTCTCTGTCACTTTCAAATAAACAAATAAAAATAACAAAAAAAACTTTAAAATATTAACCCAAATATGGCATTGTATTTCATAGCTGGTCATGCATTTGAATTCATTTTTACCAGTCTGTGGAAATGCTGCACAAAATTCAACTGTTTCTCTTTCTTCTTTATTTTTTAAAATGCATGTTTATTTATTTATTTGTAAGCAGGGAGAGATAGAGAGAAGAGAGAGAGAGAGAGAATGGGCACGCTAGGGCTTCCAGCTATTGCAAAAAAAAAAAAAAGCCCTAGCATGCCCATTCTCTCTCTCTCTGTCGCTCTCAAATAAGTAAAAATAGACAAAAAAATAAAAAAAATACCTTTCTATTTATTTATTTGAGAGAGAGACAAAGAGGCAGAGAACATATGGGCACACCAATTCCTCCAGCCGCTACAAACAAACTCCAGCTGCATGGACCACTTTGTGCTTCTGGCTTTATGTGGGTACTGGAGGATCAAACCTAGATGGTCAGACTTTGAAAGCAAGTACCTTTAACCACTGTGTCATCTCTCCAGCCCTCTATCTTTATTTGTTTATTTTAAATAGTTTTAAAATTTTTGTTTATTTCTTTGTCAGCAAAAGAGAAAGAGAGAGAGAGAATGGGCACACCAGGGTCTCCAGCCACTACAAACAACTCCAGATACATCTGTACATCTGGCTAATATGGGTCCTGGGAAATTGAACCTGGGTCCTTTGGCTTTGCAGGCAAACGCCTTAGCCGCTAACCCATCCCTCTAGCCCCAGCTTTATTTTTTTGAGACAGATTTTTGCAATGAACCTAGAGCTCACTAATTTGGTTAGACTAGCTAGCCTAGAAGCCCTAGGGATTTACCTATCTATACCTTCTGAATTCTGAAAACAGAGGTGATCACCATGCCTAACTTTAAGTGGGTGCAGAGAATCTGAACTAAGGTTCTCATGCTTTCAAGGCAAGCACCTTTTTCACTTAGCTAAAGCCCATATACATTATCTGCCTTGCTGATCAGAAAGGGAGAAGGGTCATGATTGTTCTGTCTCATCCTTTCCTTCTAGGTCATTTTCAGAATAAGAACAAGAAACAAGAATAAGAAGTATGGCAGGTTTCTTAGATCACTTGTGTTTCTCAGGACACAGGAGTCTTCCTGCTATGTTTGAAGCAAGCTCTGGTTTGGTTCTAACCAGATTGTGGCTCTGGGGTCAATGGTGCCCCACTTACTCCATTGTAGAAATTAACATGTTGATCTAGTAAGGACTTTGCGTCTTACAAGGGTCCTGTAAGACTATGCCATAGAGCATGGTAGTATTTTGGGATTGGGATGGCCAGGATCCTTGTAAGCCATGCACTATGCATAGCTTCCTGGCTTGTGCTCATCCCCATAAGTTCAAAGGTAAAGTCTTATGAATTTTAAGATGGTGAGGGAAGAACATTAAATCAAGCAGGGGTTCTGTATGACTGTCCGAGTGAGTGTTGCCTGGAGAAGATTTCCCTCATCTTTCTAGGCATTTTTTTTTTTGGTGGGGAGGGTTTCGAGGTAGGGTTTCACTTTAGCCCAGGCTGACCTGGAATTCCCTCTGTAGTCTCAGGGTGGCCTTGAACTCACGGTGATCCTTCTACCTCTGCCTCCCGAGTGCTGGGATTAAAGGTGTGTGCCACCTCGCCCAGCTTTCTAGGCAGTTTTTGGTTTTGGGGTGCCTCCAGGATTGATGTCTGCCACTCTGATTCCATATAGTAAAAGAGTTTCAGGTTAGGCTGTGGAGTTTCTGGCCTCCTGAGCATGACCCTCAAGGCTCTTGTGGCCTTCCCTAGCTGCTGTGGCTTGCTATGACATCCTACATACCTCCTGCATGCTGTTCCCCAATTCCCCCCTCCCCATGCTCTCACTCCTCCTGACGACTTCTTCATATTAACCTCTTTGGCTATCTTTTATTTTATTTATTTGAAAGTGACAGATGGAGAAACAGGCAGATAGAGAGAGAGAGAGAGAGAGAATGGGCGCACCAGGTCCTCCAGCCACTGTAAAGGAACTCCAGATGTGTGCGGCCCCTTGTGCATCTGGCTAACGTGGGTCCTGGGAAATCAAGCCTCAAACCGGGGTCTTTAGGCTTCATAGGCAAGCGCTTAACTGCTAAGCCATCTCTCTAGCCCCATATTGCCTCTTTGGGATAATGTTAATTGAAGGCTCAGGTGAAAAAGGTCCCCATTTCTCCTGATGAGCAAGCATGCTCTCCCAAGTTCTCTGCAAGCTCCCAGAGGGCAGGCTGTGATCCTGGTCCCAGAGGGACAGGCAGGAGAGTGGGACCCAGCTGGCTTCAGCCCCAGCTCTGTTCCTCACTGCCCCATAAAGGACCTGACACAGGATTGTTGTAGAATAGGCAGGGAGGAATGGGATGATGAAGGTCAACAGGCCTCAGCCTTGACTTTGCATTATCATTGCCAGGGATATTTTGAAATCCCCAAAGCCAGGGCCAGATTTAAAAACGGACTCCAATGCTAGCTGAGGCTGCAAATCATTGGTAGAGGTATCAGTATCGAGCACAGACCAGTTACAGTCATTTTGTAAAACAAAAATAATGATGTACAGTGTGTGTGGGAGAGGATGAGGGAGGGCTGGAAAGATGGCTCAGTGGTTAAGAGCATTTCCTGGAGATTTTAAGAGCCAGGGGAAGGGGGTAGAAATTTCCTGAAGCACAGCCTGCCCCCTAGAGCTTGATTAAGGATCTAATTACTCCACACTGATTACCAATAACCCTACCAAGAGCCCTCAGGGAAAGTGGGTTAGGGGAGAGGGGATAAAAGATCATAATCTTTGTTAAAGAGAGAGAGAGAAAGAGCAAGCTCTTCCTGGACAAAAACATGAGGGCCTGAGACCAGAGACCCTGATGGAGTTTGATCCCCAGGACTCACATGAACAGCTGTGTGTGCTGTAACCCCAGTCCTGTAAGTGAGAAGACACCTGAGAATCATGGAAATGTGCATGCATACACACACACACACACACAAGCTGAAGGAGCAGGACATCCTATCTTTTGTTCTACCCACCATAGATAGATGAGTGTAACTTAGTTCACGTGAGTATACAGGGTGCCACATGGGTACACACATGCATACATCACACACACACAAAATAAGAGGAAAATAGAAAGGGGGCTGGGGATATAACCCATTGCTGGGTGCTTGCCTCCATTCAATCTTCAATATTGAAAAAAAGAATAAAGAAATTCAGGGATTTTGGCTCTATTCATCACTAGTAGACCCATGCCTGTTGCATTTTGTTGAGATACTTCTAAATTCCCTTCTGGAGCTCTAACGCCCCTCCCCAGGGCTAGGAGGGTAACAGTATGTTGATCTGAAAGCCTCTTTTCATAGGTCAGCCACATGGCTGCCAAGGAACCAAGGTGATTTCCCTTGTGGTGTCTAGACTAGAGAGCTCAAACCCTTTTTTACTGGGATGCAGCAAGGAAAGCACAGCAGCAGAGCCAGCATTTCTGTGTGGAGAAGGGAGCCAACATCAACTGAGGACTTGTTTCCTGTCAGCCAGCCTGCATCCACCCTCACTGAGTCCAGTATCCTGGGGGGAAGCTGTCTGTCAAGGTCTCAGAGCTCATGGACCTACTCACCCCCAAGTCCAGGCATAACTCTTTCCTGAGGCACAGCTCAACACAGCACACGCCAGGACCAAGTGGATATGGTAAGCAGAGTCACTGTGCAGTTGGCCAGATGACCCTGGTAGATCTGAGCCATGCCACCTTTGGAGCGACAGAACCAAGACAGCTTTTAAAAGCATCTGTGAGGTAGACTCCCAGCCTAGGCCCTGTCACTATAACAAGCCCTAAACAAAGAATCAATGTCTCATTGTGAAGTTGGCTTGGTGTTTGGATGATTTTAGTTAGGGAAAATGTGGGTGCTCGACAAGAACTCCTGCAATGATTTGCAGGCCAGAGACAGCCGGGACGCCAGTATTTGCCCATTCTGGCCACAGCTCCAGTATTGACAGAAGCCCCCGCACACACTCGCTAGATTATAGTAAAGACATTCAAATCACAGGCGCGTCGGCCCACGCCTCAGCTCCTCTGTGCCAGGAGCTCCTTCCTTCCGCATTAACCGAGACAAACAGGGAGAAGTCAGGAAATTCTGATTAGTGCAGGAACGCAGATGAGTGGGGAGGCCCGTGGAAGCCGAGGAGACACAATGAAGATGGTCTTCATGCATACTAGCTCAAGATTTTCCTCCCTTAAGAAATGCAGATGGGAATCAGCTCTTAGAGGAAAGCAGGTGCAGTGATTAAAACCAGCTACCGCTTGCTGAGCACTAGCTGGGTGCTGGGTGGTTTTACATGCATTATCTTGCTTATTTTCCAAAGTAACCTGTGAGGTAGGTATTATGACCACCTCCATTTTACAGATATGGAAATCAAGGTTCAGACAGGTGGGGTTATTTGCCTGAGGTCGTAAGAGCAGGGCAGTGACAGAGCCGGAGTATGAAGCAAAGTCTGCTTGGCCCTGGGACTCATGCAGCATATTACTTCTGTTCATTTTGCATGTGTGTATGCATGTGTGTACATGTTATGTTCATGTGTATGTGTACAAGTGGAGGCCAGAGGCCATCAGGAGTCTTCCCCAGCTGTTCCTCACCATATTCTCTGAGACAGAATCTCTCATTTTTAGAGAGATTTAGAGCTTGCCAGTTTGGCTAATCTGGCTAGCCAGTGAACCTCAGCGATTCCCTGTCTTTGCCTCCCAGTAGTAGGATGACAGCACATACCACAATGACCGGCATCTTATGTGGGAACTGGGGATCCAGACTCAGGTCCTCATGGTTGTACAGCAAGCGTTTTACCCACTGAGTTATCTCCTCAGCCATCATTTCTCTTGCACTGAGAGATGTGACCACAAGACTATATTTGTCACACTAGCTGCAAGCTGGAGGTGCTCTAGAAGCAATTTAGAGATGGACTACAAAATGGCAATACCCAGTGGGGTCTGAACAAAAGTGAGTGGGCTTGGCCCTACCAAATGCCTGCTGTAGCCCCTCACCTTAGGGAGCCTCTGCCTCCCACTACCATGATGCAATCTCTACTTCGTGTCCTAAGAGCAGGGTCATAATGTAAGTCCCCATGCTACAACACAGTAACAGTTCTTCCAGGATGTAAAGTAAGTGAGACACAGATCTCAGATCAAGCACTTGGTGGCTCAGCTAACTATGTGGTATCAGCCACATCATGCCTACAGGAAGCCCAATTCTAGTCTGACCCCATTGATTATATTCCAGTGCTTCTTCAAGCTGGTTAGAGATGAGGGTCTCAGTGTCCTGGGAGCAAGAGCAGTTTGAGAGAATCTTTGAGAGAGGATGGGTTTGGGGGTCTGGTGGGTCCCTGAGAGAGAAGATATCAACCTGAAAAAGCCATCAACAGGACAGCCAATGGGAACTGGCAGCTCACAAATAGAAAGGATATGAAGGAATGCAGATGAGTCTGTAAAGATGAGAAGCCGGATCCTGAATCAAACAATGGAGTCCCTCAGTGACATGGTCCTGTAGAGGGCCCCAACACAGCAGTGTGGAATTACCGGGCTCATTCACTAACCTTCATTTACTATTAACCCTTTCTTGGATGTCTCCAGCATCTGTCACTGGTTTGGTGCCCAGGAGGCTTCAGTAGGAAGCTTCTAGTTGTGAACAAATGGTGGCACTGTGAAGTATAAAGAATGCAAGGACAGGGCTGGAGAGATGGCTTAGCGGTTAAGCGCTTGCCTGTGAAGCCTAAGGACCCCAGTTCGAGGCTTGGTTCCCCAGGTCCCACATTAGCCAGATGCACAAGGGTGCGCACACGTCTGGAGTTCGTTTGCAGAGGCTGGAAGCCCTGGTGCGCCCATTCTCTCTCTCTCCATCTATCTGTCTTTCTCTCTGTGTCTGTCGCTCTCAAATAAATAAATAAATAAAAATATTTTAAGAATGCAAGGACAAACATCTGACCTGGCCATTATTCCTTTCCTTGCCCAGACTTTTCTTCCTCTGTGAAGTTGGACAGCTATAAATTCTAAGTACTTTCTAACACTGATCTGTTGTTTCTACAAGAGAAAAGCATCACCATGCCAGCCATCAACTCAAAAGGGAGTGCAATGGATTGGGGACATGGCTAAGCAGTTAAAGGTACTTGCTTTCAATAATTGTTGATGTGGGTTCAACTCCCCAGCATCCATGTAAAGCTGGATGTGATGGGTTCATTTGCAATGGAAAGAGACCCTGGTGTGCTCCCATCCCAAGATAAATACATATATTTTTATTTTTATTTATTTGATAGAGAGAGGCAAATAGAGGAGAAAAATGGGTGCACCAGGGCTTCTAGCTACTGCAAAAGAACTCCAGACGCATGCACCACCACGTACATCTGGTTTACATGGGTACTGAGGAATTGAACCTGGGTCCTTAGGTTTTGCAGGCAAATGCCTTAACTGGTAAGCCATCTCTCCAGCCCCATAAGTATTTTTTTTTTTGGTTTATTTTTATTTATTTATTTGAAAGCGACAGACAGAGAAAGAGGTAGAGAGAGAGAGAGAGAGACAGAAAGAGAGAGAATGGACGCGCCAGGGCTTCCAGCCACTGCAGACGAATTCCAGATGTGTGCGCCCCCTTGTGCATCTGGCTAACGTGGGTCCTGGGGAATTGAGCCTCGAACCGGGGTCCTTAGGCTTCAAAGGCAAGCGCTTAACCACTAAGCCATCTCTCCAGCCCAGTATTTTTTTTAAGATGGAATACAGGCTTCCCTACCCACTGGATCTGCCACTCAAAGAAGGTCCGTGGACCCTTTGAGATCCATTTCTCACATGTGAGATGAGGGCAAATTCTTGTCTCACAGCTGTATGGCAATCACAGCACACCTGATTCATGCAAAGTGCTTAGCTGAGGGCTTGACTTCCAGCAAAGGCGCTACAACAGACCAGTTTTCCACTCCAAATTTTGAAGGTTCTCTGCCCAATTAGATTCTATTGCAGGCAACTAACTGGAAGGACAACAGAGGCAAGACTATGACTTGGAGCCAGGGGAAATGGAGTCTCCACAAAAGCCACCAGAAGCACATGAGGATGATCCTTTCTCCACAAAGACTTGCCTCCCATGACAGCCCTAAGGACACAGGTTTCTTATTCACACCTTGTAGAGGAAGCAGAAGAGAATTGTCCAAGACCACAGATTTGGAGGAGTCATGGAAGTAGCTGATGTCAGCTGTCTGAGCCTTATCCCTATTTTTTTCCATGATATCCCAGAACATGAAGCATATTCATTTGCCCATTCAGGGTTTTCTTCTGTGTTTTTGGAAAATACAAGAGTCGGGGAATAATCTTCCACACAAAAATGGCTTCTCTGTGTACTATGGCCATAGCCCAATCCAAGGAGTCCAGAATCTCTGGATGGTGGCCAGTCAGATGACACTGCAGCCTCGAGTTCCAGAAAAGGGGAAGCAACTGAGCCTCTCGAAGGATCAGTTTCCTCAGCTATACACTAGATATCCCTTGCTTCATATCTGAGGTCTGAAAGAATAAAATGTTTGTCAAGGTACCACTACCCAGAGGTACAGGACCAAGACTAGTAGAGGTCTGTATAGTCACTTTCTCCTTGCTGGGATACAATACCCAACTAGAAGCAGCTTAGGAAAGGAAAGGGTTTATTTCAGTTTATATTTTCAAGGGGAAATTTCAATCATGGCAGGGAAAGAATGGCATGGAAAGCGTAGCAGGAGCAGACAGTTGGTGTCACACTGATGCATCAGTAGGGAGAAAGTAGAAAAGACCAAGCACTCTGTCAGGCTGGGATTATAACACCCAAGGCCAGCCCCCGGTAACACACTTCCTCTAGCAAGGCTCCACCTCCTAAAGGCTCCACAAGCTTCTCACACAGTGCCATCAACTGGGGGATTAAGTATTCAAACACATGAGTTTATGGTGGGCATTTCACATTCAAACCACCACAAAGTCAATGTCCTTCATAGCTCTTTTTAGATGTCCTTTGACAGCTGGGCATCACATCTTGGGTGGAATCTTCTGTACTCTTCCTTCCACAAATCACTGTGACCAAAATGAGCCTATTTTGAGTGGAGTGGGGGAAAGCCATGTGGGGAGGAAGTGATATAAAAGTCAGGCACCAGAGCGGGAAGGTGTGCACTATGTGGAGGAGGAGGGTGCCTCATACATGGAGTGAGAGGGGAAATGCTGATATGCTCCTTCCTGGCCGGCTCATCTTCTTGAGAGCCAGTGATTCAATGAGTGGCAGACTTCTTCAGCATGTGCTGGCTGCCCTCCCTCCAGTACTCCCAGCCCAGCACTGAGGCAGCAGGAACTTTCCTGAAAGGGCTGCATTTACTTAGGGCTTTGTTTACTTGGAGCCTTAGCCCTCAATAGCCACTGTGTCCCTCCCCTTTTCATGGATTCCAGTGCCCATAGGGCACCAAGCAGACTTCTGAAATGGAGAGGTGTCCTGAAGGTGTGACCCTGCCCACCTGGATAATGACAGTTCCTTGTGTCTCAAACACTCTGTGCCACTATAAACCACAGCCAGAAGAGTTCTTTGTCCCTTCACCTTCCATATGCTATGTCTTCTGCTGGGAAGCCATCCACTTCTGCTTTCTAAAGCTGGGGAGTTCGTCTTGCTCTTTAAGGCCTAACTTAAAGCTCTAGCTGCCTGAGGATGTTCCCATGGCCTCCTGAGTCTGGGTTGGCTATACCCACTGAGGTTGTGAGCATCTAGGCTCTCCATTGCAATAACATTTGTGGCCAGTCACTGCATCACTTGGCTGCCTGTCAGTTCCTGTCCCAGAGGCGTCGTCCTCAAGGTGCAGGCATTGCCTAATTCGCCTCAGTATCTCTAGCTCCTGCATAGTGCCAGGCCAACCAACAGGCAGTAGGGGCTGACAACCAACAGGGATGTTTGAGGAAGAGGAAAACAGGATGGAGAGCCAGCCAGGCAGCCTGAGGATGGGAAGAGGGCTGGAGGGAAAAGAGAGAAGGTAGTGTGTATTGGGAGGGGTTGGAGGCGGAGGGAGGCAGGGAACCCCAGCTAATTAGACCACATGTGCAGAGCAGCATCTGGCTCCAAGCGCAGCAGTTTCCAGCGCTCCTGGAGTTGTCGTGGAGACGACCACATGACCCGCCTGGAGCCGAGGCTCAGGGCAGCAATCCAGATGCACTCCTAACGTATTCTGACAGAGAGCAGATGGGCAGCTATTTGCAGAGCCAAAAAATGCCAGCTCTGCTCCCCTCCAGACCCACGTGCCCTCACTGATCATTTTCATCGTGTAAAGTCACTCTTATCTGCCCCAATCCACCAGTTCTGCTCGCACAGGAAGCCCTGTGAGTGCTGCTACTTGTGTTGTTGCCTATCATCACAACTTCTGGCCTGCTCCTGAGGGTGGAGAAATGTCCTTGATGCCATGCTCCCCCGCTGTAAGACTGCCCCCAATTTCTGTCTCAACTCCAAGTATATAAACTCCCCATTCTGTAGGCCTCACCTAATGAACCAGGCCAAGTGCGGGATGAGCTCCTATTCTGTCTGCACTGGCTTCAGGTATGCTACCAGTTTCTCTAAGCTCAGTTTACTGCTCTGTAAAATGGTTTTGTAACAACTTTCACAGGCTTATTTTAAGGATTCAGTTTGAGAACTACAGAAGAACCCTGAAAAATGACAAAACTGAGTAGATGTAAAGCTATTCCTATAAGGTCATTCTTGACTTGGATGAAAATTCTCTTTAAAAAATATATTTATGTGTACGTGTGCATGGACACATCAAGGTCTCTTGCTGCTAAAAAAAGAAATGAATGCACAGTGCATGCACCACTTTTTGAGTTTGGCTTTATGTGGGTTCTGGGGGATCAGACCTGGGCTGGTAGGCTTTGTAAGTAAGTACTTTTAACTGCTGAACCATCTCTATAGCCACTAAAAATTCCTTTTTTTTGGGGGGGGGGGTTCACTCTAGCCCAGTCTGACCTGGAATTTACTACGTAGTCTCAGGGTGGCCTTTAACTCATGGCAATCCTCCTACCTTTGCCTCCCAACTGCTGGGATTAAAGGCGTGCACCACCATGCCCAGGTAAAAATTATTTTTTAAGCTTCAATAATTTTAAGCAGAAAGCTCACAGGAAATGATAAAATCTTAAGAGTCTGTATAAAACTCTATGGCTGTATGCATTTAAATGCTTCTCACTAATTTCTTTGGTAAGGTGGGAAGATGGTTTGTGTGGAGAATCATGCTGGTGTTTGAATTTGATTCTAGCCTGTAAACCATGTGATCTCTGGCAGATAACTTAAAACTCCAGTGTCTTGGGCTAGAGAGATGGCTTAGCGGTCAAGCGTTTACCTATGAAGCCTAAGGACCCCAGTTCGAGGCTCACTTTCCCAGGACCCATGTTAGCCAGATGCACAAGGGGGCACACGTGTCTGGAGTTTGTTTGCAGTGGTTGGAAGCCCTGGCGCACCCATTCTCTCTCTGTCCCTGTCTCTCTCTGCCTCTTTCTTCTCTCTCTGTCTGTTGCTCTTAAATAAATAAATAGAAATAAAAAAAAAACCGGGCTGAAGAGATGGCTTAGCGGTTAAGTACTTGCCTGTGAAGCCTAAGGATCGCGGTTCAAGGCTCGATTCCCCAGGACCCATGTTAGCCAGATGCACAAGGGGGTGCACGCGTCTGGAGTTCGTTTGCAGTGGCTAGATGCCCTGGAGCACCCATTTTTTCTCTCTCTCTCTGTATCTGCCTCTTTCTCTCTCTGTCGCTCTCAACTAACTAAATAAAAATGAACAAAAAAAATAATAAAAAAAAAACCAAACCTCCAGAGTCTTATTTTCCCTGTCTGTATAATGAGAATACTCATTCTTACCTCCTGTGAGCTTATTTGAGTTGTAAGAAGTAACTGGAAGAGTATACATAAATACACTCAGTACATGTTAGCTCACTTCTCTGTTGATTTAGTGGGACCAAGCGTGACCGAGGTTGGGAAAGAGCAGAGCAGAAAACACAGGTTCAGATGGATGGGAATGGGGTTCTGCTCTATGGCCCTGGGGTAACACTCATCATACCTAAGCCTCAGTTTCTTCCAGAAAAGCAGGGTAGGATGAAGACCTGTACTGCCATATTGTTGCATGGGTTAAAGGAAACAATGGGCATAAGATATTTAGTATTCAATCACAATCATCATCAATCCCCTTTACTGCAGAAACCTTTTATGGTTCAGGAAAAATTGCACCTTTTCTTTGGGTCTAGATGGTCACTGATGCCACAATATCTCAAAGGAGGTGGGTTACGGTTTTGATGTCTAGGAAGGCCAGAGACAGAGGATGCCCCAGCAGTGTGGGCTGCCCAGGTGCATGTCAGGGCTGTACAAGGGCCCTGGCCAGTGCTGTCTGAGTGGCATGCAGGGCGGCTCATCCAGGTGCACAGGCTTATTTATGAAGCACCGCGGGGTTTCCGCTGCCGCACACTCGCCTGCCGTTGCAGGTGTGGGGAAGGCCTGGCTAAAAATACTGCGAACGTGGGTTTAATGTCACCCAGCAGAGACTAATGATTGTTTTAAGTAAATATTAATTATAAGAGTTACCAGACAGTGCTAGAGTGGCGTGAATACTTCTGCATCTATACATGTAGGTAAAAAACTCATTTGGGGAAATGGCTTCTTATAGGGTTCCTCCAGGGAGTCAAGGGTTTCCATCTGTGATCATGTTGGGGTTCCTGGTTAAAATAACTGATGACTATCTCAATATGCAGTGCATAGGGATTTGTTTATGTTGAGAGAACAGCTCCTCAAGATCAAATAGCTGATTTAGTTTTACTGAACCAAACTTTTGGTAAAAACTGGTAATACTGATGTGGAGAACCCAGGTTTAGTTGAAGACCTGGCATTGCTGGCTGGTATCCTCAGGGAAGTGTGGGCCCAAGAGCCTGGATGTGGGGGTTGTCCATCTACAGTGGGGTTCTAGGGATCTGTGTGTCTTGGTCGTGCTTCCTCTCTCCCTCAGATTCTGTTTCTTCACCTGAGAAGCTTTGATCAGCAGCTCCTACATCTGACAGCCTGCAGACACTCACCAGTACCTTTGTGAGTCACCCTCGGCCTTCCCAGAGCCACTCACGTGATCCCAAGGGACTGAGGACCAGGTGGTAAGCAGGTGGGGAGACAGTGGTGGTATGTAGTGTCAAGGGTCACAGGTGCTTGGGGTGCTTCCCATGTGCCAGCTACCTTATTTAATCCTAACAACCTCATGTGCCTGTGTGCAGTGAGCATGGCAATGTAAGGCACCTTCTCCCACTGTACACAGGCACATTTGTTGATTTTAGCTCCTCATGGCTCTGGAAAACAGCAGTTTTTCCAGGGGTCTTTCATGCCCTAGGCTGTAGCCCTTAGGACATGTGGAATGCATCTGTCCTTTCAAGGCCAGATCATATACTGGGCAGCTCCAGATTATAACTTCCTAGAACCTAGTTTATGAACTTGTCAGCTTGTCTTCCTTCACTCACAGTGCCAAAAGAGAAAGGTGACACTTCTTAACTTATAACAGACCAAACCCTGAGACTCTAACCGGACTGTGTATTTCAGAAACTCACTGGGAAAATCCCTACCTCCATATCACAGTCACATTAGTGAGCTTTCAAAAGGTTTTCTAGGCGATGTCAAGGGTTAAGCATGCAGGGAATGGGACTAAGGACCGTGCCAGGGGACCCATGGTGGTAGGACTTCTGGCTGGCTCCCTACTGAGGCTAACCAATGGAACAAAGGCTAGTCTGGACATCAGGAAACAGCAGCTGCTCTTCACAATGTGGCTAGTGGTGCCTCATCTTTGGGCATATCAAATCACAACTGTCCTTTCCTAATAATAATGATGATGGTGATCATGAGGATAGCAGAGACCACTTACTGAGAGTCTGCTATTCACATTCAAATAGTACTTATTCTAGTTATCAGTTGACAAGCTGCATGGTTTAGGGGGAAATTTACCAATGCCTTCCACTTACTCTGAAAAGTGCATAAAAACAAGGTATATTCATACATGCATAATATAGGTGGCTTTTCTTTCTTTTTCTCTTTCATTATTTTTTCTTTTCTTTTCACACGTGTGTGTGTGTGTGTGTGTGTGTGTGTGTGTGTGTGTGTACACTGGGGATTAAGCCCAGGGCTCCATGCACACTAGGCAAATGCTCTACCACTGAGCCACATCTCTAACCAGGTATGCGACAATGCAAGTATTGTAAAATGTTAATGGAGCAATCTAATGGTGAATATGTAGGTTTTTACTGTAGGATTTCTGTGTGTTACAGGAGAGCATTTCATTATAAAATGTTTGGGAAAAAAACCCAAAGGGACATTAAATGACAGAACTTCAGCAGGGGAAGAACTATACCACAATAGGTTATTCTACACACTGTTGGTTTTGAGGGATACCAAACATGACATGTGGTAATCCAATATATTGGTGAGGCAGTGATAGAAGGTATTAAAAGTGAGTTATGAATGAAAAAACAAACTACATATTATCCATCTACTAAGCCAGGCACTGTGTAAGCACTGGAATGGTAGTAACACAGGCAGTCAGGGTCCCTCTGTCCTTGTGAAGGACACACAAGCAAAATGTATATGTGACAGATTTGAGAAAGCACTTACAAATGTGGAAATCAAGTGCTAAAAAGCCAAGTGACTTGCCCGAGTCTCTGTAACATGTAATTGGGGGCGGGTTCACAGGTGGGTGGGTCTGAGTCTAATGTCTGGTTCTTTCCTTTGTCACCTGCCACCCTTCAGTGATAGGAGCAGTAAGGAAAACTGATACTCTAAGATCATTTTCTAAGTCATGACATTCTTTCAACCTTGCCCAGTAGACTAAGACCTAACACACTGCTCCTTTTACTGGTGAAACCTTTCACCTTTTAAGGAGGCTTCCTACTTGCTGCCTCATTTGACCACACACAGCCCTGGAGGAGGATGCTGCAAGTCCTGCAGTTTGTAGCCCACTTGGCTCAGAGGCCTGGAGCTCTGGGGTGGGAGTGAGAGGCAGACTGCACTGCCCTCCCTTCCCTCTGGCCCTGTTTAGTTTGGCAGGAAGAAAAGAGAAGCTGCCCAAAGTGTGCTTGGATGCCAGCATTTGGACTGGGCAGTTCTATACCCTTTACTGCCCACTTGGCCTGTTGGCCCTTCCAGAAGTCTAAAGGTCTTTTGCCAACAAGCACCAATAACAAGGAGCAAACAATTCTCCCGCTGCTCGAATGGAACATGAGGAGCATCGTGCTTCCTTGAAAATATTGCTGGGGAACATGTGGTTCTGTCAGGAGACTGTCAAAAGACCATGGCAAGAAAACCTGGAAAGAACGTTTACTTCGAAATAATGAGTGGAGAAGGCATTTGTGTCAGGTGAACCCATTTTACTGGCAACAGATTCTCTGGCTTCAGAAGTCTCCCAAGACTTCAAGTAAGAGCTGGTAATTTGGGGTATTTAGTCACACAGTTGTTTTAGGAGAAATATAATAATAGATCTACTGGTGGGCTGAGTACCTTACACTTAAGGTTCTTATTCCCTGTTCTCACTTTCAACCTTGCCATGCCCACATTGGCTCCCAGCCTTCTCATTCTCTGCCCCAACAGCAGCAAGTGCCTCCTCTGTGGGATTCTTCACCTGCTCCTGTATCCACTCCTGTGAGGGACCTTCCTGAAGCACCACTTGGATTGTCTGATTACTTTACTTCAGCTTAAGCCCTGTATTGCCTCTGTGAAAAGCAGCAAGATGCTTCTTAGGGTATGACAGCCTGCAAGGCCCCTCCAGCCATCCCCTCTGCAAACTGAAGTCTTAGTTCCCACCAACTGCCTAAAGCTTCTTGTGAGCTGTACTCTATGCTGCTTCAGAGCTCCTGTGTCTTACCATGTACGATTCCCTTTGCCTGGAATGCCTTTCCTCCTTTCTGTATCAGGCCAAGTCCGAATCATGCTACAAGTCAAGTTCATATGTTATGGTCTCTACAAAGCTCTCCTTGTCCCTATATAGGAACAACCCCTGGGCGGCTTCCCCTGAGTACCCATAGGCCCTGCACTCACCTCCATCACACTGCATACCAGGCTCTTGCCTACCTGCTACTTCCCCCTGAGGACATGACCTCTCCAGGGATTGGGAGTGAAATGCCTTGCTGGGGTCAGATCTCCCTTACCCAGTACACAGCCTGGCACACAAGTGGGACTGCATACATGTGTGTTGAATGAATGGTCTATTTTTTTTTTTTTTCCCCTGGGAGTGAGTCTCATGAAATGAAGCAGCTTTCTGAAAAGTAAAATACCAACATAGCTTGAAAGAGACCCACATGGTCCCGGAATTCTTCCTATAGCAGACGGCGTCACAGCAAGGCTGCAATTATAGACATGCGCGCATACACATTGTTTAAAAAAATTCACAGAATGCATTTAATGTGGACTTTTTTTTCTTATTGGAAACCTGTTTACAATCTTGTCCACTGTCAGTCTTAAATGTCACTCTTCAGAAAGATGGCTACTGCCAGGAAGAGTTTATTTTCAAATTGAATCACAGCATGTTCATGCAGAGAAGCGCCTCTTTTGAATCTCCAAATTGGAGGGAGTTCAGGGAAGAGAAAGTGAGGTGATTAGAATCGGCAAAGGCTGATTCAGGAGGAAAAATTATGAGGCTAAAATATGCACAGCTGAGCTAAACAGCGGCTATTAGCGGTGGAGGGGGTGGGGTAGCAAGTACCTAGTAACCTACCAGAATGACAAGCATGTATAGCAAGAGGGGAGGAAGGAAGGGGAACCTGAGAGAGAAACAGTGGGGCAAAGCTCAGGCCACAGGATGCGCATGAACACTTCCAGACTGCCCACCAGGGCCAGTGCTGTGGATGACTCCAACTCTTACCGACCTTTCCCCGGCAGCCATCATTACCTTTATCCTTAAGGTGAAGCAACGGAGATTCTGGGAGACTAGGGAATCCTGACAGGGAGTGGTGGGCCAGGCTCCATCAGCCACTCTGCCACCAGGTAGCCACTAAGGAGAGGTTGACAGTAGGCACTGTTGTCCCTACTATTTAGAGGTGGGATGATCAGGGAAGGTTTCCTGGGGGTGGAGCACTTAAGCTGAATTGACTATACTTTTTTGTACTGGTTTATAAATAGGTTATCAGCTTCTAGGATATTATCTTTATTATTATTATTGTTTTGCATGTGTGGTATGCACAGGTGTGTCTAAGTTCATTCACATGCATGTGGAGGCTAAAGGACAACCTCAGGTGTCACTCTCAGCAGCACTGTCCACCTCTTTTTGAGATACAGTCTCTTACTGAACTGGAGCTCACCAATTAGGTGACTAGCTGGCCAGTGAGCCCCAGGGATCCTCTTGTCTTTACCTCCCGGATCTAGTATTACAGGTGCATGTCACCATGCCTGGTATGAGCTATCTCCTAGTCTCATTATTTTTTTTCAAAACACAAACATAACAGACATTTTCCATGCTGGGCTCCTTACCTATCATTCCTTTGGCCTGGCAAGGTTGCACCCAAGCTCTTCAACCAACCCTAGGATGCTGTCTTTGTGAGGCATTGGAGCTATCCTTGCTTTCATTTCATTCCCTCAGTAAGTAGATGCCTAGAGCCTATGCAGGTCAGCCTGTTCAGCTACACAGGGGAGGCCACCTCACAGACAGATATAGTTACCACCTGCAATATGATGGAAGAGTATGCATGGAGCAGGGTGCCAAGGGAAGGTCTGGAGGTGGCAGCAACATGTGGCTGAGAGAGCAGGATGAAGGATAGAAAGGCTACAAGATAGCCAGAGCATCTGGAATGCAGAGAGCACACAGTGTACAGGTCACATGGGTTGCTGGACCTGCTATTATCCTAAGGCAATGGGGACCCTGACACTTGGGTGGCCAGAGAGGAGGAACGAATTTATATGGCTATACTTTGGAAGGACTGCCAACCCCCTTACCTCTGTTAAGGAGGCAGGGTAGAAGCAGGGTGCCCGCTGAGGCAATGTCCAGGGAAGGAGCTCAGGCAAGCAGGCAGAAACTGGGGTAAGGGAACAATGGAAGGGAAGGAAGGAAGAACATTTAGGAGGGAGGAGTTGGCAGATTGTCTTAGTCTGGATCTAGCGGACTAATCACTTCCTCTCCCAGGTGAGAATCCTGGCGGGGCAGTCTGAGCACTAGGGCTCCAGTGGTGGTCTCAGTCGGGACTGTGCTATGAGCAAAGAACTTCCAACCCCAAGGCAGGGCCACCAGACACTCAGCAGTGCTGCACAGAGGCAGGTATGAGGCTGCCCATTCAGTTTCTTCACCCACTGCCTGAAGATCTTGGCCCCCAAGAATACAGGCAGGCTGTTTCTACCTGGAAAGCATAGGATACCCAGCCTGGATTTAGGGACTCAGCTGCTGACTGACCTCAGGTTTACACACCTGGCTCTGCCAAAGTCTGCCTTGTGAACCACGATGTTCCCAGGAGGGTATGTGTGAGGTGGTGCAGCCTCTGGCATGGGGTAGGCTGAGACTCCTGGCCCTGTCACTCACTTCATGTGTCTATGGGAGAGTTGGGAGCTGCCCAAGCTTCAGTTTGTTGCATGTAAAATGGAATTGATGCAAACACCTCACAGAACTGTGAGGAACAAATGATGGATTTCAGAGCCAGCCATATCACAAAGACCTAGGGATTGGTAGATGCTTTTCCTGCCCATCTTTGAGATACAGTTTTGTTAAAATAAAATTTATCCAGGTGTGGTGGTACATGTGTTTAATCACAACACTCAGGAGGCAGAGGCAGCAGGATCACTGTGAGTTTGAGGTCAGCCGGGACTAGAGTGAGATCCTGTCTTGACAATACTAAATAGATTAAAAAAAAATTCATGCTTCGTCTCCTAGGACTAAGCAGCAAACTGGCTAGTGTCTCCTAGTAATGTGTTATTAAATAATACATTTATTCATTTACAATGTAACTAAATCTGGTCAGAGTGACTTGGTTCTGTCTGAGTTGGCAGCTCTGATCTCTTGGAAGCTTGTGCTCCCATCCTAAAAGTTTCTCATCCAGGATCCAACACACTCATGCCAGGAAACTCCTGTCTTTGTCTTCCATGGCATTTAGTGAGCTTCTATCTCAGGCCATGTGACACAGGGAAGTGAGCATGAGCTTTGCAGATCGATGGATCTGAATTTGAATCCCACCTTCACTGTCTGGTGAACGTATGAACCTGTCAACTGGGGACACAAGGCCAGGCTAAGGACTTTGCCCTTGAATCTCAGTATACTCAAAGCATGTGCAAGGAGACCACCCAGGGGTCCTTCCAAGAAGCTGTTCCTTTGCTACATAGACCCTATTGTCCTACCTTCGGTATGGCTGATCTCCTGCACCAAATGTATGGAGCACATACTGTGTACTGGGTGCCTTGTTATGTCCTAGGGAGGGTACAGTGGACAGAAAGTGCAGTCGTGACCCTACAAGTTCTGATCTCTGCATGCCCTGCCTCACTTGCTAACCCTTGCCCCTCATGTATTTTGGAAGGATGCTCTGGACTCTGCTGGGGAAGCAGGGAGAAAGTACAGTGCCTGCTGAAGGCAGCACACACTCTAGCTACACTAAACACTCACAGGTATGTGGCTGTAGGACAGAGCCTCTGCTCACGTTGCTTCTGTCTGGATTCTTGCCACCCACTTGTCTGACTATGAGTGCCATTTCCCAGTGTCTTGTACTTATCTCACTGTGTCCTGCAGTGTGGCATGACATGGGCTCCAGACCTGGCTCACTATGCCCATCTTCCTCCCCAGACATGGCACCAGAGGCAGGTGATGTCCCCCATGTCCCTCTACCTACTCCTTTAAACCATCGAGATAGTCATGTCTCCCATGGGAAAGTTACATTTTAAGGACCACAAGAGCTCCAAAGCAGGTGTGAGGGAAGTTTCTTGCCTATGATGTTTATTAGAGCTGGAGTTCCCTTGGAGCTGTTCCTCTGCTGTCTTAGCACCCCCAATGTGAGGACAGGGCCTGGCAGGCTTGAGTTGAGCAAGTGTGAAATGTTGGGAAAAATGCCTCTTGAAATCAAAAGTCTTCTTGGTGCTGAAGGAGTTAAGCTGTGCTCATGATTCTAAACAAGCTCTATTCCTGCTCAGCACTATCACTGGGTGTGAGTCACCAGGCTTAGCAGGTGTGGGCAATAATTAAAGGCTTCAGCAATCTACCTGGGCAAGGTATTTTTGCCTCTTATTCCAAAGAGGAAACTCTCTCTATGGAGAGCAGAGGAGCTCATTAATGAGACTAATTAGGTGGAAAGGGGGTAGAGGCTGGCATCAGCTGCAGCTCGGAGGAGCGAATCATTAAGCTCTGTAATCTCCTCTGCGGAGCATAGGCAGCCCGGGCTCAGGACGCACTAGGCTCCCACACCTGAGAACTGAAGCACTGGCTTCAGAGAGCTGAAGGGCTTCACCTAGCCCTGCCGTACTCTGCTGTGAGAGCCTCCTCCCACAAAGACAGACAGACAGACACACGCACGCGCGAGCATACGTGCATGCAGCATGAGGTTAGCTGCCAGAAAGAGAAGCCAGATCATCCATGAAGACTTTCCCTTTAGTGCCCACTCACCTTTGAGGAGCATGTTTGCAGCCAGGCTCTCTTCACATAAGGAATGGGTCAAAGACTCTCCTTCTCAGTCTCTATACATAGAGAATAATCTCTTCTGTCAAGACACCTAGATTTTCTAGCCACCAAGACTGTTAAACCAGCCCAGGAGCAGGTTTCACTTCAGAATCCCCATCCTCCCTGGCTTGGGGATAAGAAATTGACTCCTCCTGAATGTCAGCAGTAGGCACATACCCCAAGTGTCACAGTGTTCTGGATGCACACTGGATGTGTGGGGAAAGAATGGGTAAGAAGGGAGGGGATGGGGAGATTTGGGCTCGGTCTCTTGGACTGAGTGGTACCCTCTCTGAGCTCTAAAGTCTTCATTTGTAAGAGAAACACATGGAGATCACGTGTGCAGGAACATGTTCAAAATAGGAACTGTTTAAGGAAGAGCTCACTTTAACATTCCAGTGTAAGGAAGGAGAGATGAAACATCGGGGAAGTGGGCAACAAAGTCCCCAGAGGGAGCTTCACCAAACCAAAAGGGCCATGTGACCTTGGGCAAGGCCCTTAGACTCTGGGCCTTGTGGCTGCACCACTGGGGGGTATTTGCACCATTTACAGACCATGTCACCTTACCTCTGGGCTCTGCCTAAAGTTCCACTTGAGAGGCTTTAAATCTCAGCTCATGCTGTCTGAGTCTTCTGGGAGGCAGGAAGGAAACAGCTGGCTCCTGACCTTCCTCATGAGACCACTCAAAGCACCTTCTCATCTGTACCCACAGCCACAGCCCCACAGGAGTCCCTCAGTAAGTTGGCACAAACTCACCTCTATGTGTGTACCAACCAGCCCCAAGCATCAGCTGGTAGGTGTCACCCTCTTGAGGGCCTGCTGCTGGCAAGAGCTGCTTGCAGAAGCCTTCTCCACTAGCCAACTCCTCACCCCACCCCACCTATATATGTTAGTCCCTAACCTTTCCTGGACCCTCAATACTCGGGGCACTGCTGGCCATGGCTGTTCATGCCTGGGTCTCTTTCACCCCACTGTGGATGCAATTTGTTGTGTCTGGAATGTGAAATGTCCTCCACTGGCTCATGTGTGCAAACGCTTGGTTCCAAGCTGATGGTACTATTTTGGAACGTTATGGAACCTTTAGGAGGTGGAACCTCACTGAAGGAAGTGGGTGACTGGGGGTGGGCCACACACTGTCTGCTCTATGCTTCCTGACTATGAACTTCATGTGACCAGTCACTTTATGCTCCTGCAGCTATGCTTTTCCCACCATAATGGTCTTTATCACTCTCAAACTGTATGTCAAAATAAACCATTCCTCCCTTAAGTTGCTTTCTGTCAGGTGTTTTGTCACAGCAATGAGAAAAGTAACTAATACACCTATCAGTTAATACTGCTCTCACTTTTGGTTACAGAAGTGTCTCTTTTCAAAAGGCAGTGATCACTGGAGAGACTCAACTCTTCAAAGTGCTCAGAAGGGACAATGGGGTGTTCAGCGCTAAGTGAAACATGGTAATCAAACCCTCCAAAGCTCAGGAACCACTGCAGAAGAGGTAGAGGAAAGAATGTAAGAGCCAAAGGAAGGGGAGGACTGCTTACAATATTGTTTTCCAGACACAAAGTGGCCATGGAATTCAGGACCTCACAGTGGTTGACACTACCTACACAAGACCTGTAAAACAGGCAGGGAAAATGATGACACCAAAATATAAGAGGGGCTAGTTGGAAAGAGGGTATTCAGTGGAGGGGCTTTATAGGAGGGAGAAAAAAAGGGTGGTGGGAGGTGATTATGATCATGGTATATTGCATGTATGTATGGCAACCTGTCAAAGAAATTTAAAAGTACCTAATGTAGTAATAATGAAACTCAGTTTTCTCACTGGAATGGATGCTATAAACACCTACCCAGGGACAGAGGTAGATGTGTGGCCCTGGGGGAAAACTGGGAGACCTCATCCTTTGATCACAGTGGTTGGTTCAGTGTGGTACACGTGTGACCACACAGGTCTGCCATCTTCTCTGGAAGCTGGTACACAGACACTGGAGGTAAAGGGGATTCACTTCAGGCTAAAGGACCACAAAGGCCCTTGTATCCTGACTCTAAAGCAAGATGATGATTTTTAAAAAAAAAAAAAAAACAGAGCTGGAGAGGTGGCTCAGTGGTTAAGGTGCTTGCCTGCAAAACCCAAGGACCCATGTTTGCTCTCTCCCCACATTTCACGTAAGCCAGATGCACAAAGGTAAGGCAAGCACAAGGGCACACATGAACACTAGGTGGCGAAGTGTCTGAAGTTCAATTGCAGTGGCTCAGGCCCTGGTGTACCAATTTATTCTCTCTCTCTCTAAAATAATTTTTAAAAAAGGGTTAGAAAACAAAACTAAATAGTGGCCAACAAGAGACTAGACAGCACCAGCTGAGCTCTTGGATCCAGCCATGTGGGAACAGAAGATGTTGGGCTTCTCAGCCGTGGACAATGGTTCTCCCTCCCCTGCATGTCTGCCATCTACAACCAAGAGAGGACTAGCCAGGAGTCAACCAAGCTATACCTTCCAGCTGGCCTGCACACTTGCCTATTGTTTCTGCCCAATAGTGTGGTTGCAGCTGATCTGATTCCTCCCCCTAGTGCTTTTTTTTGTTTGTTTGTTTGTTTTTTCCAGTTTTTGGTTTTTCAAGGTAGGGTTTCACTCTGGCCCAAGCTGACCTGGAATTCACTACGGGGTCTCAGGATGGCCTCAAACTCACAGTGATCCTCCTAACTCTGCCTCCTGAGTACTGGCATTAAAGGCATGCGCCACCACACCTGGCCCCTTGTGCTTTTTAGGTAGAAGCTAAGGCCTGGTCACTGTCCCCTTGAACCACAGGCACTGACATGGCAGGACCCAAGGCCATTAACCCAGGGGACTTCCCTGGAATCAGATGACCTGTGGATACTTTGCAGCTTATTTCTCTTGAGATCCCTTAGGATGTGGCCACCATTTTCCTGGGCCAACAGGACCACAAAAATATAAGCACATATACTATCTTGCCAAATTGATAGTTTTAGAATAATTAAAGAGCTGGGTGTAGTGGCACACGCCTCTAATCCCAGCCCTCAGGAGGGAGAGGTAGGAGGATTGCTGTGAGTTTGAGGCCACCCTGAGACTCCATAGTGAATTCCAGATCAGCCTGGGCTAGAGTGAGACCCTACCTCGAAAAACAAACAAACAAAATAATAATAATAATTAAAGAGAAAGGGATTGAGGGAGGGGATCAAAAGACCTGCTTCTCAAGAGTATGTAAGTACCAAGTTCCCTGAAAGCAGACTGACTGACAATATTTCTGGAGCCATTCATTATGTTTTATGCGTACACTGCTGTACCCATTTCATTAAGGAAATTGCTTTCAATCATAATTGATAAATACGGCCTCTTCCACCCCCTCCAACCAAGAGTCTCCATGTGATATAAAACTGTATTCCCAAAACCTCTAACCCACAGGCATGTAGCAGCAGTACCCACAGGGTTGTCCTGCTGGCTACAGGGTGAAGTCAACCAAGAAATGGGATCTTGAGACAGATGCTAAATTGTCCCCACTTTCTCCATGATTTTGTTTTCCATGGCTTCAATTACCTATGGTCAACTGTATCCTGAAAATATTAAATATAAGATTCCAGAAACAAACAATTCATAAAGTTTAAATTGGGTGCTGTTCTGAGGAGATATCATACTCTCCTGTTGCAGCTAGTCCAGGATATGGACCATTTCTTTGTCCAGTGTATCCACACTGTATAGTTACCTTCCCACTAATCACCTAGTATCTGTCTCCCTACTTATAGTACTGCAGTGCTTGTGTTGAAATGCCTCATCTTTGCATCTCCATCTCATTGTGAAGGCATTATGTCATCTCACATTATTACAAGAAGGGTAAGTATGCTATAATGAGATATTTTAAGAGAGAAAAAACACCACATTCATATAGCCTTCATTATAGTATAGTTGCAACTGTTTGCTTTATTACTTGTTGCTAACCTCTTCTGTGCCTAATTTATAAGTTGAACTTTATCACAGGTATGCATGTATAGGAACACTATATACGTAGGAGTCATACTATCTTGAGTTTCAGGTGCCCACTGAGGGAGAGTCTTGGAACATATGCCCTGTGGATAAGGAAGAATACTGTATTTCTCATTCACCTCCAGGACCCACCAGCTGGCACAGGGATTGGCTCAGGGCAGAGCTATATATGTTGAGTCATGATTCAAACCATTTCCTCCTCCTTCCTGCTGCCTCCATGACTGCTAGTACTTGTGAGCCTCCTGCTCTCCCTGGAGGGAGCCAGGTTGGGTAACAGCAGTGGTTACAAGACCAGAGGGAACATGGACAATGGTAATAAATATGTAAAATCCAGAATTCATTACATCCAGTTAATTCCAAATGCAACAGACACCATGTCCTCAGAGACAGAACCCATTGAGAGAGTTTGGCTTATAGCAGACAATTTGGAAAGTGGACCAGAACTGTTCAGTCCAGCTCATGAAACTATATTCTCCTTGATGAGCAAGACAGCCACAAAGCTTACTATTCTCTGTCCAATCTGTGATCAAGGGACCACTCCCCAGCCCACCTCTGTGTTAGTTCAATAAGGCAACTTCCTGAGGTCCCTGAGAGACCTCCCAAACCCGTGGCATTGAATGACATACTCTGGACACAAACCTTAAACCACGTAGAGCAGATGTAGCTCTCTTGAAGACATAGCGTTTGTAAGAGGCTAACATCACATAAAGTAAACTGTCCTCAGGGGCTGGAGGAGAGATGCGCCATAAGCCAGAGATAAAGTGAGCATCCTTCACGCTGTGCGTTTGAAAACAGGCCCCTTCGTGTGGCGCCTGCCTTCATCTATCATCCCCAAAGAAAGAGAGAGAGGGCCTGCCGAGCTGCCCAGGAGAATTGGCTAATGCTTACAATTCAGCCAGGCAGGAGGCCTGGCGAGGCTCCCCTCTAACCCTCAAGCTCAAAACAGCTCCTATGGTGAAGCCTTCAAAGGTAGACAAGTGAAAAGAGATCCCTGTGCCCTGAGCCAGCAGAGAAAATGTCTTCCTGTTCCCAGTCTCACACATGCGCTCCTGTGCACGTGCACACAGTGTTGCTGGAGAGCATGTACACTACAGACCTTGCTGAAAAGGAAGGGCTGGGTTTGAGACCACAGATGAAGGTCACACCAAGAGCATACCATCTAAAGTTAGAGGTTCCATTTCCGTTGCATAAACTTACTAGGATTAAGGGAGATAAGATAGAAAGCAGGCAGAGGCACACTGTGTGGATACACAGCACATCAGGGGCACACACAGAGAATGCTAGCCCTCAACTGCTCACACAGAGTGGGTATTCACAAAGCACAGGACAGCTCATCCCTCAGCAATAGCCAGCAAGGAATGACTTGTAGGGCACTGGACAAGGTCTGCCCTTCCTTGTTCAAACCCTCACATTTCATCCTGTTGACTCTGCCTCAATACATGAGCTCCAAATATAGGTCTCTTCTGCCTGTGGTGCTGAGGCCCTACTCCATATCAGTCATTAATGAGGAAGAGTCCAACTGGAGTTCAAAAGCAGTGAAGAACATTAATCACACCAGGTTTTGTGTTCTTTTTGAGATAGTCTTGCCCAGGTGGTCTTCAAAGTTACTATGTGTCCTTGAATTTTTTTTTTTTTTTTTTTTGTGGCAAGCCCAACAAATTGCCCTTTTTTTTGTTTAAATGCTGGGGGCAGGGAGAATTGGTGCACCACGGCCTGCAGCCACTGCAATCAAACTCCAGATGTGTGTGTCCCCTTGTGAGCATATGTCATTGTGAGTCTGGCTTCATGGGACCCGCAGAGTCGAACCTGAGTCCTTAGGCTTTGCAGGCAAGTGGCTTAACTGCTAAGCCATCTCTCCAACCCTACCCTTGAACTCTTGATCCTCTGGCTTCAGCCTCCTGAGTTCTGAGATTATAGATTTGTGCTACCATACCTGGTTTTCTCTTCCCCAACCCTCTGGTGTTGGGTCCTGAAGTAGGACCTTATGTGTGCTAGACAAGCATCTCCCAGCAACTGTTCTTTCTCTAGTAGGTGCTAGGCAGCTTGGGGGTGGAGCTCAAGCTGAAGAGGAGGGCCTAACTTCAGATATAGACTGTTGTCAGTGAGACACCTGAAAAAGCAGTCTACTTGTGGGCAAAACACAGAAGTGTGGGTTAAATAACCATAGCCGAACAGTGGGCAGGTAGCTGCTGCCAACACTGTTGCATTAGGAGATTGGTAAGCAGTAAAGCTCTACTTGTTCCCATTCCAACAAATATTGCCAGCAGTGTCTTTGGTAAAAACAGAAATTACTGATCAAATTTGTGATGGAGCTGGTGACAAAAAGGTTTAAAAAAATCTCAGGAGATTGGAACAATTGGCTGAAACTAACAAGCTGCGATTTATTTGGGACAAATGTAAATTTTTACACTAAGGCTCAAAGAAAAAAAATCAACTCCAGAAGTACTAGTTAAGGCTAACCTGTGCAAAAATACTTTATATGGTAGGCTAAAGAGGCAGAATTTCATGTTCAATGCATGTTCAGCAGTGGTCAATGTATGATCTGGTTCAACAAAAATGATAATACAATCACTGTGTTAATGAAGGTGGAGAGCTTCAGGCTATATTCAAGTCAGTGGAGTCCAATAGAGATATATAATTGTAATGCAAGAAGCTGGTCATGATAACACATACCTGTAATCTCAGCAATGGGGAGGCTAAGCAAGGAGGTTCATGATTTTGAGGCCAACCTGGACTACATAGGAAGTTCAAGGCCAGCCTGAGGTACATAGAAAAAATGTGTATACGTGAATGTACAGTGTGGTATGGTATGGTGAGGCATGCCATATGCTAGCCTATAGCGGCCAGAGAAGAACCTCAGATGTAAGGGTCTATTGCTTTACCACCTGGTTTATTGTGAGTCAAAGTCTCTTTACTGATTCTAGAGCTTACAGGGCTCTGATAATTCCCAGGTCTCTGCTTCACAGTGAGACTAAGAGTGTGGCCATGCCCAGCTATTTATGTAGGATCTGGAGATTGAACTCAGGTGGTCTCAGGTCCTCATGCTTGTGCAGGAAGTGCACTTCATCACTGAGCCTTATCTCTAGCCCACATGTAACATTTTAAATGTTCTAACAGCATATTAAAGAAATAAAAGAAATTGGGCTGGAGGGATGGTTTTGCTGCTAAGGTGTTTAAAGCCAAAGGACCCAGGTTCAATTCCCCAGGACACACATTAGCCAGATGCACCAGGGGAGCACATGCGTCTAGAGTTCGTTTGTAGTGGTTGGAGGCCCTGATGCACCTGTTCTCTCACACTCTCTCCTTCTTTCCCTGTTAAATTAATAAATACATTAATTAAATAAAATATTAAAAAAAAGAAATAAGAGAAGTCAGGCATGGTGGTATACAGTTATAATCCTAGCACCTGGGAGGCCAAAGTAGAAGGATTGCTGTGAGTTCAGTGCCAGCTAGGGGCTACAGAGTGAGTTCTAGCTCAGCCTGGGCTAGAATGACATCTTGCTGCAAAGCTTCCCCTCCCCCCGCCTGCAAAGAAAGGAAATTAATTTTGAATTTTATTTTACTCAATCTATACTAACATTTTAACAATCAACATGAAAATTGAGTTTCATGTTTTCTTTCCCATGTTACCTTGGAAAACTGGTGAGTATTTCACACTTACAGGGCATCCTTACCTCAAGAGCTGGACTTTAAGAGCTCTGTAGCTGTGCAGGACCTGGAAGTCTAGAGTAGGATTGGAACCAAGTCTGTCAGGCTTGATTCTGGAGACCGTATTGTCAGTACCTGTTATCTGAGGCACAGGGATAACCCAATGCCAACCATGGAAGTACCTGAAGCCCTGGGGATGAGAATTCATCCTGGAGAAGCATTATGCTCTAATACTGATGGGACGATCACCAGCTGGGGACACTGGTGTTGTGTGGCTACACGGCATTCAACTGAGACTAGTTGATGAAAACTATGTTAAGATTTTGGTTCAGTTTAGAGTGGGTTCTCTCTGATAGCAGACCATATATAAGAAGTCAGAGGATAAATCCACTGGCAGAAAATTCATGCCTCTGAGGTTCCTATTAACTCAAGATTAATAGAAGGAGGCTCACAGCTTTCTGATACCAAGTACAACCATGACGCAAGAGCCCATGTAGCAACAAACCAGACATGCGCATCTGAAGATGCCTCCTCCCTCAGCCGTCTTCTCTGGCAGTGGAAGCTGATCCTGACCACTCACAAATGGGCCTGTGCAGTCCCACTGCTCTCCACAGGGATGGTGGGGTCTTACTTTGAAGCCCATCTTCCAGGAGCTTACAAGTGACAGCCTGCAAGGAGTGCTCTAGAGTTAGGATGTTAACTCACTGCCTCCTGGCCTATCAGCGCCTAAGGAGCAAGATATGGAGGAGGCTCTTTAGGTGAAGCCCTAAGTGAGGGCCCCACATGGGTTTCATGAAGAAAGGACACTTCCAACTGCCTTGCGAACTCCACAGCAGGAAGGGCTCCACCTGCCAAAGCTCCCAGGAAGTCCAGATCTCTTTAGCCTTCATCTGCTTTGAATGTCTCACTGGTATTCTTTCACCTGGATGTAACACAGCTGGCTCAGGCAGGTCCCAAACCAAACTCCTCTTCTCTTGTCCTCACTTCCAACCTGTCCCATGTCACTGTAGGTTTGGGCGAGGCCACTACTGAGCTGGTTGGCTGGGTTGCTCACCTCTGGGGGACTGGCTTGCTCTAAACCTGAATGAGCAGGACATGTGAAATGGAACAGTTCCACAGTACTGCTTTGGAGCAAGAGGTGGCACTGTGCCCCACCCTGGGAAGATCTCAGTGGTGCTGTGGGTTTCATGGGACAGACAGTAAGAGTAATGGAAGGTTTAGGTGTTAGCACAGTATTTACCGGGTGTAAGGAGGCACAAGAGACAGGCCAACCCCACATGGTCTGCTCAGAACAACTACACACAGGGGAGAAAGTCTCATGGACCAATTGAAAAGAATATTCTAGGGCTAAGGAGATAGCTTCATGGTGAAGGTGTTTGCCTGAAAAGCCAAAGGACCCAGGTTCGATTCCCCAGGTCTCATGTAAGCCAGACGCATATGGTGGCACATATGTCTGGAGTTTGTTTGCAGCAGCTGGAGGTTCTGGCATGTTCATTCTCTCTCTCTCAAATAAATTAAAAAGTAAAATATTAAAAAAGGATATTCTAGACAAAAAAGCACAAGGAACAGCTCAAGTTGTTCCTGCACCAGGGGACTTGGAGTGACAGGAGGAGAAAGCAAAGAAAGTAAAAAGAAGGAAACTGGCTCTTAAATGCCAGGCTGTGGAGTGACATACTGTCCCATAGACACTGGGGACACAGTCAACTTTTAGCAAAAAACTTGTCAGGAGTGATTGCACAATTTTTAAAAAAATACATGATTTTTTTTTTCTGCCTTCATTTTAGTAAAAATGAAGCACCATGGAGCTGGCAAATCATCTCTGCATCCCAAAGACAGTGCGACATGTGATAATGACTGTGAAGCACAGCTAGGCCTGTTAGCAGGAATGACCAGGGAGCGAGCAGGATTGATGCATTACCCTCCACCAAGCTCTTTGTTTGAGGATCATTAGGAGAGGAACCATTAGAACAGTGCTAGTCAGGTAGTGGGAGGGAGCAGTTCCAGAGACAGCTATGGTACCCACAGAGAGATTAGCAAATAAAATTCAGAGAAGAAAGCAGAGCTCTGTGCTCACCCCACAAGGCTCCTGGGGAATGATGGTGACACCTGTGGCTAGTGCCTGAGAAATGATTGGTGCAAACTAGCCCAACCTTATGCTGCAGGCTTCAAGAGGGCACTGGGCCTTGGGAGAGCTGGGGGCAGGGCACAGCCTTGTCCTCAGGAAGCTCCTACTTCCTGATATGGTGACACTGGGGCCTGGAGGAGGGCAGGACAGGCCTTATCAGCCCCATGTCCTAACTGTGGGTCATCAGGAAGAAAGGGTGAGAGTTCCCTTTCCTGAGCATCCATTCCTTATTGCTTTGCTTAGCACTAAGCTCCTCTCATCACAGTAAAGGCAGATTACCAAGGAGAATAAGAGAGGACGTACCAGGATGCCAACATGGGGTACCCAGACAGTGGTACTACCACATCAGTATTGCTAATTCTAATTATAATATAACCCAATTGCTAATTCTCTCAGGTGTCAGACCCTCCTTTGCCATAAAGAGGTTCACAAAACCACCCATTCCAGGAAGCTCTGGTCCTAAACTTCTGGGCCAATTCTGGCACTTCTCTAGGGGGTGTGTATTTCAAAAGAACTTAGCTTGGGCCAAGAGTCTGATTTGGGGCTGAGCTGGACACTACCCAGTGGTTTCTAAGAATGGTCTGAAAAGCTGAAGAGGCTCAGAAGGTGTGATCAGGGGGCAGAGGGGAAAGTGAGGCAGGGCCCTGCAGGGACTGGCTTATCCTACTGGCTTCCTGAACAGCTTCCAGTTCTCCTTCCTGATGACAGTATGAAGGAACAGCAGACACCTTGTGGGGGAAGTAAGATGATCTATCTCTGGAAGTCTCTAACATTCTTCTGGGATTTCTGGGGAATCCGTCCCAGGCACTCAGTTCTGGGAAGCAAGGGTATAAGCAGGTAGCCAGAGGCCTATATTCTCTAGAGAGATGACAGGGCACATTGCTTGGTGTGAGCCAGAGCAACTGAGGGGTTCTTCCTCAAATGACAGTCACTTCAGTGTCAATCTCTCCATGTGACCTTGTAGTGCTGGAAGAGCTTCCAAATATAAGGCTGTACTCCTATCTCAGGGCTTCCTTCTTCCTCAGTAAAACAGACTTTCAAGCTGGTTATTCCAAGGGACCTGAGCAATGAGAAGTAGTGGGCCCTAGAGTTTCTCTAATCTTAGTTTAACTCCTGGTTCTGCCCCTCACCTGCAACTGAGGGTCTGAGTATATAGCTGCATATCTTGGATTGAAACAAATCTATCTATCACTCTTACAGGATGTAAGCTTACAGGGGAGCCTTTAAATTTCATAGATAAGAAAACTGAGGTCAAATAATCGGGGGGGGGGGAGGTTACACAGCTTCCAAGAAGTTGTGTCTAGAGCTAGAACACATCCTAAAGCCTCTGGGATGCCTTGGCTAAACATGGGTTGAGGTGGGAGAACACATCCTCACAGTGAAACTACAAACGCCTCAGATGGACTATTGAGCTAGCTTCACCCAAGTACAATCCCTATTCCAGCTCCTATACCACTGCCCTCTGCCGAGGAGTCCAGCTCATCTTGCATTCTGGGAACTCATCCCTTAGGACCATCTCATCTGTTACTTCCTCCTGAGAAGCTTTCAGCCTTCCCTGTTTTGTTCCTTCTCTTGCACATCTATTACAACCTATCATTCTCTCATTCATTTTTTTAAATGTCTACTTCTCTAACAGGGTTTGGGAATCTCAGGACCAGCAGTGCTAGATGCACACTGGGAGCCAGTGGTTGAGAGTGCTAGAAATAGCCCTGGAAGGGGGAACTTCCATTAAGACCATGCAGCTCTTCCCTTTACATTTAGACATTCAAATGGGCCATACAGCCGAGACTCAACATTACTAGACAAATGCTCCCCTTCCCCTGCAAAGTGAAAATTTAATAATCCATGGGTGTTTCAAACTGCTTCTCTTCAGTATGAAAGACACAGAAGGAAGCAAAGGGGACTATGAAAAATCAAGGGAGCCCATAGTATCTCAACTCCCTTAGCAGGACAATAGGCAGACTTGGGCATTCTTTTAAAGATGAGCAGGTCATGCTATTAGAGACTTTGCTGGTTCTTGTCCATCTCTTTCTTCTAACTTCTCACACTGAGCTATCTTCATGGCCCATGACACATGTGGAAAGTAACTATCTGAGGATTTTAAAGAGCTATTTTTTCTATTGTTTTAATGGCCCCAATAAGGGCACCATTGTTCCTTAGCGGTATACACACTTCATTCTAGTAATTAGCTGTCAGAGAGGACCCGACAGCAGCCTAATGTTGTCCGCTCAAATCATATTAATGAAATGCAATCCACTCAAATGTCCTGAATGCATATCTGTAATTGCATTAAGCAGAGAGACTAGGGACATCAGGATCAAACTTCAGTCTCTGAACAGAGCGTTACGATCAAGCACATTAATCCATTATTTCTTCAGAATCTGACAGCCAATTAATATACCAGGCCTTCATACACCAGGCGAAGGATTGATGTCCCTGTCATGATTTTGTTTTTTAAAAAAACCATTAAAATGACTGTTTGTACTCAGGGATGTCAAAGTAAATGCTGGGTATAATGTTTCTAATCAAAATCAATTGTTCAAAGGTGGAAAGGTAAGAAGCAAACTTTGGAGGAGCATTGTCATTGCTTCCAAAAAAGGAGATTTAAAAGCCCTGCTGCTTTTCCTGGCATTTTAAACAACAATAAAAAAGTCACTAAAATTAAGTACAGTCAGAGTTCAGATAACTCATCAAGTGATTGTGAACAGGACACATCCAGTGTGGGTTCAGTTTTATTTTTAACACAAACAAGTCTTGATATTAAGGATCTTATGAATGTATTTACAGCAAAGTATAAAAGTTCTCAGAACAAGACTCCTTATCCTGAGTTTTCCTGGTCTACCTCACAGACCACGCTTTGTTAATTACAAAGCTGCCTTGCACAAATGAGAACTTGTACTGGACTAGGAAGGCAAAGATGAGAATAAATTTCTCTTTGGATCTGCAGAGATGCACAAATGTCCTATGAGTCAGATTACTTGGAAGAGTGTGCAGGTCAGCAGTGCAATTTAATTAGAAGCTGCTATTAGGACACTATAAGTGATGTGCCGGCACACATAGAGAGAAAGCTGCAGCCTACATCCTGCTCAAGCCCTTGGTAGGAGTGGGGCCCACCTGCTGCTTGCACTTGCTGATATCGCACTCACTGGCTGGACCTTTCTGGTGGTCCTAGGTTAAGGCCAGAATGTGCATGTCTGGGCTTCCCAGGATGGGGCCATGTCTGCTTCCACAGTGCTACCTCCTTCTATTTCTCACCTCTCCTGCCGCCCAGCCACCAGTGATGCTCACTTCTCTCACTACAGAGCAGAGAGACAACATTCACCAAGAGTCCTGGTGCCTCAGCTAGGGCTGGATTTGGCATACCACCTGCAGGGCTCCCCATGCTCCTTTGCTGTAGGGCTTACCATGCTGTGTCAAAGGTATCTGTCTTCCTAGACTGAAGAGAGTGCTTGTGGCGCTCAGAATCACTACCTAGCACAGCATGTGACATGTGGTAGTGACCCTGGAAGGCTTCTGAATCCAACAGAGCACGGGCACGTTTAAGGCCCTTGGTATGAAGTGCCATGTGGTACCTATACCCCAATTAGTAGCACAGAAGAATGTCATATGGGCATTATTAATTTACACCATGAAAACTAAGTATACCGAGTCTATCTTCTATGGTTAGCCATGGTAACACTGGATATTTCTAGTTTTTACCTCCATGATCTCATTTCCACTTCACTTAACATCATCATGCAATTCTTTAGGTAAGTCCCAACCCTTGGGAAATGGGACACTGATTTCATATACAAAAGCACAAATCTGAGGTTGTCATCCAGAGCCCATGCTAGCAGGAGAAATGGTGTGACTACTGCACCAGGAGCCTAAAGCATACACGTGAGATAGGTATATGAGCTATGACTGTACAGGTCGGATGTGTCCAGGCACAGGGCTCTTGTTATGCTGACATCCAAGCATGAATACATCAAGCCTAATGTGGAATACGAACTAAAAAGAATCTGTACAGCCAACAAGAGTGGGGAAGGACAGAGGGACACAACAGTTCTAGAATCCTTACTATATGCTGTTGACATATTTTAGTTTTATATACATTTACTCATTTAGACTTCACCACCACCCTTGCAAGGTAACAATTATTATCCTTGTTGTATTGAGGAAACTCAAGGAAGTAAAGTAACTTGTATATGACCTCTCTGTCATAACTGGGAGCAGAACCTGTTCAAGGACATCTGTTCAGGAGTATAGCTGGAATCTGAATCCAGATCTCTCTGGTCCCAAAGCCTATCCTTGTGCTCTATCTCATGCCCTATCAAAGAGCAACCATTTTGTCTTACGAGAGTTTTAAATAGCATCAAAGTAAAACCCTAATCATGTGTGGGAGCTTGGGAGCAGAAGAGGCCCATGAAGCAGAATGACATGAGCAGAATGGTATCATGGTTCTGGGGCCACCTGTCAGGTACTTACTAGACACATGGCAAATCACTTAGCCATAATCAAGTGCTGATCTGCTAACCTTCACTACAGGATAAGACCACATACTGTGAAGGGCTATGAGGAAGAGTAGCATCTGGTCTGATGCCATGATGGGTCTCTTCTCTCTGGCTCTTCCTATACACCAGACACTGTGCTAGCCACTTTCTATATATTAACTCAAGGAATCCCTACAACAGCTCAAACAGGTAGATTATTATTCTCATTTTAGATCTGAGGAGACACAGTTCAAAGAAATGAAGGACTTAACCATGGACATTCATCGAGCTGCTAGTTAGACCCTGTAGTTTGCCTCTAAAGCACATATGCTGCTTAACTACCACTTCCTCCTACTCATGGCTGATGACAACAGTGGCAAAGAGTGGACATGGAGAAATGTTGGGTACATAAGGCTAATTCTGCCTCAGGACTCAGCTTACTCACTTCCTTACCTGGCTAGTCTTGAGCTCCTGGGCTCAAGTAATCCTTCTGATTCAGCCTCACACCAGCTCACCTTACCTTTGTCTGGGCTGGAGAAATGGCTCAGCAGTTAAGAGTACTTTCTGTGTAAGCATGAGGGCCTAAGGAAGCCTACAAGACTGCTTGAGTTTGATCCCTGGGACCCACCCATATGAATAGCTGGGCTGGCCATGTGTGTCTGAACTGATGGGTGAGGAAGCCTATGCTCTTTCCATATAGGCAGCCAAAACTCAGGCATAGCCAAAAGCCCAAAAGTTTACTCATTTTTTCATAGGTTTCACCATTTCAACTATCATTTTTGTTTTGTTTTGTTTTGTTTGTTTTGTTTTGAGATTGGGTCTCATTACAGCTCAGGCTGACCTTAATCTCATGATCCATCCCCCTGCCTTGGCCTCTGAGTGCTAGGCTTACATATGTGCACTACCACATCTGGCCGTGGTTTGAACTATCTTAAATGAAACAAGCTTCCTGGCTGCAGCATGTCTGTTGTATGTGAACAAATGTTGGTAACTGGTGTTCAGAGAAATAATGAACAAATCCTTATAGGCTGCAACATCAAGATTCCAATTCCAGTCATGGTAGGTTGGCAGACAAGAGTAAGGCTAGATTTTCTTTACAAGCAAACCAAAGGCCATTAGGCCATTAGGAAAGTTAATGTTCTTAAATGAATCATTAATATTCAAACCAAAAAAGAAAAGTAAACTTTTTGTATTTTTTCCCCTTCATTATTTAGAAAACTCCTATTTATTCCTTTAAAAAACACACCTTATGTGAAGCTCACCCTAATCCTACTGTCTCCCTCTTCTGGGTTAATGAAATAGGGTTGTTTAGCTGCCCTCAACACCCCACACTGACAGTTCTCTATATGCCTCTCCCATTTGACACCAAGGGCTCATGCCTCCTCTAGCTCCAAGCTCAGTGCCAGACTAGAGGAGGTACTCAATGATATGCACTAAACTTAATTAGAAATTTTACCCAAAGGCAGGAACATACTAAATCTGGGCTTCTCATCTGCCAGGATCTAACTGTTGGCCTGAGTACAGTTGCGTCAAAAATAAAGCCATTATAGTGGTTAAGGCAATTGCCTGCAAAGCCAAAGGACCCACGTTCGATTCCCCAGGACCCATGTTAGCCAGATGCACAAGGGGGCACAAGCACCTGGAGTTTGTTTGCAGTGGCTGGAGGCCCTGGTGTGCCCATTCTCTTTCTTTCTTTCCCTCTTTCTCTCTCAAATAAACAAACAAATAAAAATAAAATATTAAAAAATAAAGCCATTAGTTTTTTCCTCCTCTGCCCCCATTCAGTGCTTTCAATATATTCAAGTACATAACATGCAATTCATCATAACAACCTTTTTTTTCCAAGGTAGGGTCTCACTCTAGCTCAGGCTGACCTTTAGTCTCAGGGTGGCCTGAACTCACGGTGATCCTCCTACCTCTGCCTTCTGAGTGCTGGGATTAAAGACATGCGCCACCACGCCTGGCATCATAACAACCATTTTAAGCACACAATTCAGTGGTATAAAATGAATTCATAAAAAATGAATTCATAATTTTTAAAAATTATTTACCTATTCATTTGAGAGTGACAGACAGAGAGAGAAAGAGGCAGATATAGATAGAGAATGGGCGTGCCAGGGCCTCCAGACAATGCAAACGAACTCCAGACGTGTGCGTCCCCTTGTGCATCTAGTTAACGTGGGTCCTGGGAAGTTGAGTCTCAAACTGGGGTCCTTAGGTTTCACAGGCAAGTGCTTAACTGCTAAGCCATCTCTCCAGCCCAAATTCATAATTTTTTTGCTTTTTGAGGTCGGGTCTTGCTGTAGCCCAGAGTGATGTGGAATTCACTATGTAGTCTCAGGCTGGCCTTGAACTCTCAGTGATCCTACCTCTTCCTCCTAAATGCTGGGATTAAAGGCATGCACCACCAAGCCTGGCAGATGCATTCATGATTTTGTGTGACATCTAATACCACCATTCTCTTTTCATCTATTAAAATGAACACTTTTCCATTAAGCAATAAAACATTCCTCCCACAATCCAGTTCCAAAGGCTTATGAACCACCATACAGTTCCCCACAGCTCACAGCAACCAAAAATCTTCTATTTGTCTTTATGATCTTGACTATTCTAAGTACCTTTTGAAAGTGGAATTATACACTGTCTTTCCATGACTGGCTAATTTCATTTAGTATAATGTCCTCTAGGTCCATCCATGGTGTAATGTGTCATTATCACCTTCCTTCTTAAGACTGCAGAAGGTAGCATTATATGAAAACTATATTTTGCCTATCCATCAGCTCGTGGACATCTATCTGGGTATATGAAATCCATATTTTGACTATTGTGAATGAAGTTATGAGCACAAATGTACAAACATCTCTTCAGGACTCTACTTCCAATTCTTTTGGGTATATACTAAGAAGTGGAATTGCTGGATCATATGTGGTGATTCTATAATTAACTTTCTGAGGAAATGCCATTCTGTTTTTCATAGCAACTACCATTTTACATTCCTACAAATAGTGGGCAAAAGTTCTAATTTCTCCACATCCTTATTATTATTACTTATTATTTTCTGGGGGTTGGGACAGTAGCCATCTGAATAAGGTTCTTATTAATGTTTTTTTTTTTTTGGTTGTTTTTTAGCACACGCATGTGCATGTGTGTATGTTATGGTGTACATACCTGTATGTGTCCTTGTGGTGTTCCATGCTCTCGCCTGCTGTGGCCTGGGCAGAAAGTCAGGCGTCCTGCTCTATGGTTCTTTGAGCTATAGTCTCTTACTAACCTTGCAGATTGATGTAATTCTGAGGTCTTTGCTCCCCTATAGGAGTGGGGTTACAGGTACTATTTAAGTCAGTTCTGGAGATTCAAACTCAGACAGTCTCAGGTCCCTTCAAACCCTCGTGCTTGAGCAGGAAGCACACTTAACCACGGATCCAGATTTCCAGCTCTCATTAACATTCTGATTTGCATTTGCCTAATGCTTACTGATACTGGGTAGCTTTCCATATGCTTGTTGTCATTTGTATGTTTTCCTTGGAGAAATGTCTATTTAAGTACTTTGCCCATTGTGGAGTTTGAGGGTTTATTTATTTGGTTGTTGGGTTTTAGAAGTTATTTATATACTCTGGGTATTAATCCTATATAAGCTATGATTTAAAAACATTTCCTTCCATCTTGTGTATTTCCTTTTTATATCGTAGACAATGTCTTTTTAATGTATAAGACACGAAGTCAAATTTGTCTATTTTTGTTGTTGTCTGAGCCTTTGGTGTTATATCCAAGAAGTCCTTGCCAAGTCTAATGTCATGATGCTTTTGTCCTATATTTTCTCTAGACATTTTATAATTTTAGGTCTTACATTTAGGTCTTTGATCCATTTTGAGCCCGCTAACATTCCAACCATCTACAGAGGAACAGTTCTGGGTACTAGGAACAGCCTCATTGGGCTCACTAGGGGGAGGGGCATTGATCACACCAACTGAAGTGGAATTCTACCTCATGGCTGGTGAAGTTTAGCCATGACTGCCAACTTAACTGAGCCTTTGTCAGAACACTGATCAATGCTGAGTATAGGAAACAATGTATGTAGGATATTTTGCAAATTGCCTTGCAGTTGGTAAGGGCTTTTAAATAAGGATTGTCTATGGTAGGCATACAGTCAGTATGAGGATCATAGAGTTTTATAATCAAAGAAGCTTGAGACCTGATAATCAGATATGTTGACCTTGGGATAGTCAACCACCCTCTCTATGCTTCTGTCTCCTTACTCATCGAAGTCAACAACAGCACCTCTTTAGATGGCTTCAAGGCACCATGAGGAGTATACATAAAAGAACCTTGGCACACAGAAGGCACTTCACACATGGCTTCAAGGGACTATGGAAGCCATGAGCATCTGTCTTCATCTCTGGCCTCTTAATGTGGAGTCCATTCCTGTACCAGTCACCGTTTAAACATGACATTTCCCCTATAGGCTCATATGTTTGAATACCTGGTCCCCAGATGGTGGTACTGTTTTGGGAGCCTGTGGAACGTTTTGGATATGGGGCCTAGCTGGCAGATGTAGGGCCATAGTGGTGATACGTATGGCTCACAGCCCAGCCCCAGTTCTGGCCTGAGCTCTCTCCTTCCTGATTGCCCATACGATGTGACCAGCAGCCTCACAATCCTGCTGTACAGCCATGAGCCACTCCTACTGCTATGATTTCCCTGCTATGACACACTGTATCTCCTCAAACAATGAATGGAAATAAGCCCTTTCCCCCTTAAGTTGCTCCTGTTCAGGTATTGTCACAACAATGAGAAAAGTAACCAATACATTATCTATGAAATCTTGAAACTCCTTGGCAGGTGACTTTCACTATAAGCATCTGGCTAGTCATAACCTTATATGACTGATTCATGGAAAACTCACTTGTTAAGACATAGAAGGTATGAATTCTACTCAGAGGGGGTTTCTGTGAAATAGATCTTGGGCAATTCCAAGTGTAACCAGATATCTGCTTTTCTGACACTGGCAATGTCTCCCCTGTCATGTCTACCTAGTACTCCTGCAAGGCAGGGAAATTGTTCTAAAATACAGATGAGATCTAGTGTTTCTACAATAATTACTCACTTTAGTAGTTCTCCCAATCTCTAATAGATCTTCTGACTTACAAGAAGAGTTCCCTTGTTACTAAGTTCGAGACTCATGGGTTAAAACAATGGGGATATGTTTCTGAGTAGCACAATTTACATGATTTTGTTGTGTGAACACCAGTTGTACTTAGATGGTATAACCTATGACATTCCTAGGCTACATGGTGTGTGTATATCATGGTACACACCAACACAAAATTAGATAAACACAATATAATGAAATCAGATGTGGGAGGTGTGGCACAATAGTGTAATACAGTGAACTTCTTAAATAAAAGGAGCACACTCTAAAAGAATTATAAAATGCATACTAAGGAAATATCCTGATCAGCAATATAGACATTTGTTATCAAGTATTATGTATTGTACATAATTGTATATGCTGCACTTTATACAACTGTCAGTATAGACTTGTTAACACCAACATCACAGCATGTGAAGAAGGTGTTGTGCTATGTGCAACAGCATGAGGGGCAGAAATTTCCAGTTCCATTATAACCTTAATACCCCCCACCCACACACACATGCAGTCTGTGATTGCTGAGGGACATGTAGGGCTTTACTGGGCAGTGTGTGTTCCCAAGAGGCACCTGAGGCAAATGTCTGCACAAAGTCTCTTTACCCTTTTTGTTCAAAGACACCCACTGGTCTAGTTTGACAAATTAGGATTCTAGGATTTTCACAAGCCTTCCTTCTCAATTTTATCCTTCCTTTTGCTCATTTCTCAGTCCATTTCTGTTTGGATGATACAGAAGTCATCACTTTGTCCTACTATGTTTAATTCTTCATTCTTTCACATCTCTGTCTGGAATGAGTTCCTTTCCTATCTGAGGAAAATGCACTCACTCATCAAGCCTAGACAAAACATCTGTCACACAACACCTGCCTCTTACCCCATCAAACACAACCACCCAGAGTGCACTGTAGGGAAACCTTTTAGCAAAGGGATGGCCTCTTTGCTTTTCAGTCTCTCTAGAAAGAAGTTTCTGGAAAGCAGAACATTGAGTTCACCTGGTACAAGGCTGACACAGAACGGGTATTCAGTGATGCTGGATAAATGCTCAGAAGGAGTCACTGGGAAAATAGTAGAATTTAAAAAATATGCTCAAAATGTCTCGGGTTTTATAGACTTAAAGACTTTTATATCTCATAATATAAATCCAAAGTATCAGACTATAAATTCTTTGTGGGTTTAAGAACATCATGTACTTTCTGCTCTGATGAATACAGTCTGAGAAAGGCAAAGCCAAGGGGCCCTGAGAGACCTGCTGACCTCACTCTGTCATGTTCAAGATGATGAAACTATAGTCCTGAAAAAGGAGGGGGCTTGCTCAGGGCCTCCAACTCCCGGGTATCTCTCTGTCCCTGTAGTTGGGTGGACCACCCAGGCAATTCCCCAGGGGCCTGTAGGTGACCTGTCAGGGCCTCACATTCCAAATCCATGTTTCCTCATGACTGGCTGAGCTTAAGCAAACTTCTCCACTATAGCCCCAAATGTTCTACTTGGTACCTATGACCCAGTCATTATGATGTGCCATGGCATGCATATCAAAATGCTACAAAAAAGCAGCAATAACATGACACAAGAGCTTCCCCCACTTGAAGAAACAGTCTGGCTGGTGTTCACTCTTCATACTAAATGATGAAGTCTTTAGACAGCCACATATTTCTTCAAGATAACTCTGAAGGAACTCTGTGATAATTTGGCATCAATATCCAACTTATGTTACCTAACATATTTTAGCAGCTACAATTCTCTGTGTGATATATTCTATATGGACAGATCTATGGTGATTGGTAAATTATAATATGTATGAGTACAAGTGCTTCTAGGAAATAGGGCTTTATGTAAATATGTGATATTTCACACAGAATCCACGCGACTTCCACACACAGGTTTCTGTAATTGAGGTGTAAACAGATGTACCTCAGAGAAGACAGCGCTTGCCTTTGCAGTAATGTGGGCTTGCTTCTTGTTTCCAATAATGCATTGTAAAAGGGGCGTCATAAGCATCCTTGGCATCTTGAAGTACAGAGGCAACTCAGCTTTAAAAGAGTTAACACATCCCTACCAGAAGTCTTAACAAATTGAATCTTATTTAATTAGATATTGTATTGGGGGGGTGAGATGAAACAAAATTCTTTCATTAACTAAACCAAACTCCCTTAAAGGCAACAATATGTTCCTCCTTGTCAGGACAGAATGGAATGAAATCTTTATTTTAATTGGGGTCAGATGAGGAGCCATTTGGCTTCAGATGCTTTGTTTATCAGCCCTGAGCTTTATGGCTGAACCGGAACGTGAAATATTCCATTACACAACCATTCCACTTAAAAGCCCACTTTCCCAACGATTTGTCACATGTTAAATGCTGTAAATATAGCCCAAAACTAGCTCTGAAATTTAGAAATGGAATATTTAAAGATTCCCCCAGTGACATGATGCTCTTGGATAGTCTTGGGTCAGAGGTCTCATTTTTTTTTTAATATTTTATTTATTTATTTGAGAGCGACAGAGACAGAGAGAAAGCTAGATAGAGGGAGAGAGAGAGAGAATGGGCACGCCAGGGCTTCCAGCCTCTGCAAACGAACTCCAGACGCGTGCGCCCCCTTGTGCATCTGGCTAACGTGGGACCTGGGGAACCGAGCCTCGAACCGGGGTCCTTAGGCTTCACAGGCGAGCGCTTAACCGCTAAGCCATCTCTCCAGCCCAATGAGGTCTCATTTTTTGTACCCTGGCAACATAACCTCCCAGACAAGGGTCCTGGGTCCAGGAAAGGATGCTTCTCCACACACCTGGAACACTCCAGGAATGAAAGCTTCTCTGAGTGCCAACGTGTGTGAGGGAAATCAAGAGCTCTTCTTGGGAAATCCAACCCCAAGACTTCCTAGCTGTGTGGTCTTAGGCAAGACTCTGTGCTTGTTGTTTCATCCACACATTACAAAAGAAATAGTATTCACCTCACAGGGATGTTTAGAGGAGTATATGAATGCTATGCATCTACAGCCTTAAATAGTGCCTGGCACTGAGTAAGCACCATTTTCATGCTGTTCTTGTTATAATGATCAATACATATTCCCCTTTTACCCTCATAAAAACTTGCTGAGGTCAGGGAAAATAAGTCTGTTTGCAAATGAGGAAATAAACTCAGGAGGGTAAGTTACGTAGCCAGAATCATCCAGCCAGAAAGTTTCAAGGGTAGGATTTGAACTAAGGCTTATTTTATGTTTTTCCACTCAAAGATGTTCTTTCAGGGCAAAGAGAATAGACACAATTAAATTCCAGAACCCAGAGATACCCCAAAGGTTCTATATGCATTTAAGAAGGAAAATACACAGTATGCATATATAATCATATTCATGCACACTTTGCATTATACAACCATTCCACTTTAGGCTTTTAGCATGAGAGCAAGTTCTCCATCACTGAGCCACTATTTTCATATGGGTAATCAGTCTGAGATGAACCAGTGTGTAACTAATACCATTGTTTTCTTTTACAAGATCTGGAACTTCTGTCCAAGAGGGAATTCTAAGTAGGTCTTAAACTCTTTAGAAAGATGACTAGCCGGGCATGGTGGTGCAAGCCTTTAATCCCAGCACTCGGGAGGCAAAGGTAGGTAGGTCTCCAAGAGTTCAAGGCCACCCTGAGACTACACAGTTAATTCAAGGTCAGCCTGGGCTGGAGTGAGTCTGTACCTTGAAAAACAAAAAACAAAAACAACCCCCCTCCAAAAAAGAAAGATGACCAAGGTCATCTGATACAGTAAGTGACTCAATTGTGAAATTCTCAACTTCACTGCTATGGAGAACAACAGTGACAGTTTAATGTGCTAACTGGCTAACTGTGTATTGGTGTGTAAAGGTTTAAGCTGAGAGCTATTTGAGTTGATTATGTAAGACTTTTGACTTCTTCCTCTCAAATGAATTCAAACAGAAAATATTAATATAGAAAATTTATTTTTTGGTCTTAAAATTACTAGTGTTCAGAGAGTCAAAAACCAGTTTCCATTCCCACTGTGAAACTTCATTTGACTTTATGCAGTTCCTCTTAAAACACATTCCCTCTAAAAACATCTCTTTTTATCTTTTGAGTTCTAGCATCAAAACATACTTAGAGTTTCAGGATTCTTTTTCAAGCACTCTGGCAATGGGTTAATGATGACATTATGTGACAGCTCCCAAATAACACAGGCAAAAAGAGATGGAACTAATCAAGAAAACATTGCTGCAGCTAGACTTGGCAAGGCCAGAACTGATGCTCTCCAAGCCAGAGTTCAGAAAATGCAACTGGGAGAGGCACAGAAAGTATATTTCTTACTTTTATTTTGGTCATGAGAGAGGGATTGGATTATCTACACCTAATCGGAGGCAGTCAAATGCCAGCATGTCTTTGAAATTTGCATTCACATAACCTTATAGAAGATACAGCTGTTTTAAATAGAATGCATTATTCATGGTTCATAAATTCTAAGATGACACCCGTGAAGTTCTCTCCATATACCTTCCCATCATCGGTGAAATGTTCTGTTCTAGAAACTGTAATAAAATGAGTTGTTTCCACAATTTCATAGCAGGTATTTTGATATGATGGTAATCGCCCTTTCTTTACAATTCTCATATAATTGTGCCATGATTTTTTGACAAATAAAAAACAGACAAGTGGATGTCCACATGTATGTAATTTGCTAATTGAACATCTCCAGTGAGGGAAAAAAATGTTGGTTTTAAAAGTTATTGATTCTTTTAACCACAGAATTCAAAGTGAAGGTAGCATGGACATCTAAGTGAATACCAAAGCAGCATCAAAGGTAAACAAGAAGGGATAGGTGAAGTGTGAAGTGTTAATTGTATCTTTAAAAAAGCAGAAAAAGAATAGAGGAAAAAGACATATGTACAGAACTTCCAATTATCATCATGTACTTCTTCCTCACACATTTTTCAAACTTGAAAAACTACACAGAAGCTGGAGGAATTCTGAGTAGCGTAAGTACCCCCAGCTGGGCCTTTCAGACAGCTCCTGTTCTGTATGCACCATTTATGCAAACACAGAATAAAACCACAGCTTACAAAAGGCATGTTCAGCACATGGTGGCGCACACCTTTAATCCCAGGCAGAGGTAGGAGGATCACCATGAGTTCGAGGCCACCCTGAGACCACATAGTGAATTCCAGGTCAGCCTGGACTACAGTGAAACCCTACCTCGAAAAAAAAAAAAAGGCATGTTTATGTCACAATTTACCACCAGCCTCCACAAGGTACAGTGAAAGAATAGGGACAGAAGAGACTAGATGTACCTGATTGGTGTTTGAGGTGAGCATGCATTGCTTTCAGAGAAGCCTCATGGCACATTTAACACACTCAGGTGAGCTGCAATTCAACATGTCCAATAGCCACTGTGGTATGGGTACTATAAACGAGCTCTGGCTCCTAGGGCCAA